>NC_064627.1:611759761-612091190 GCF_023864275.1 Schistocerca cancellata
GAATTCGATTACTCGATAAATAGTACAATTCTCAAGGCTGTCAATTCAACTAAGTACCTGGGTGTTAAAATTACGAACAACTTCAGTTGAAAAGACCACATAGATAATATTGTGGGGAAGGCAAGCCAAAGGTTGCGTTTCATTGGCAGGACACTTAGAAGATGCAACAAGTCCGCTAAAAAGACAGCTTAACTACACTCGTTCGTCCTCTGTTAGAATATTGCTGCTCGGTGTGGGATCCTTACCAGGTGGTATTGACGGAGGACATCGAAAGGGTGCAAAAAAGGGCAGCTCGTTTTGTATTATCACGTAATAGGGGAGAGAGTGTGGCAGATATGATACTCGAGTTGGGATGGAAGTCATTAAAGCAAAGACGTTTTTCGTCGCGGCGAGATCTATTTACGAAATTTCAGTCACCAACTTTCTCTTCCGAATGCTAAAATATTTTGTTGAGCCCAACCTACATAGGTAGGAATGATCATCATAATAAAATAAGAGAAATCAGAGCTCGAACAGAAAGGTTTACGTGTTCGTTTTTCCCGCGCGCTGTTCGGGAGTGGAATGGTAGGGAGATAGTATGATTGTGGTCCGATGAACCCTCTGCCAAGCACTTAAATGTGAATTGCAGAGTAATCATGTAGATGTAGATGTAGATTTAGATGTAGATGAGCCATTTACGCTGCATTACTTTCTCCTTCATGCCGTTGTAAAGCTGCTAATGGCGAGTCAAAAGACAAAGTGAGACTGTCTATGTTCTACAATGCTGTAGCATGGCGTGATCTTGCTTCCAATCAGACCCTAGTCCCGTCCTCCTATTTTCATCAAACCCCCAGAATCAGTTTGGTAGATAGCCCTTCTGCTACTCTTAGCTTGATATTCTACGTGAACCATTGTATTCTCAACTTAGCGAAAATACACCTCAATATTCGCAATACGTTAGAATCACCAGTCACAGAGAACCATTAGGACTCCGTCAGCTGCTTGTACAATGTTTAATATATTTACCTGCAGTAGATAATGTCACCGAAAATGTTCCACGGTACGACTGACACAGAAACTGTTCAGTTTTGGACCTCTTCCCTGACACAATGTCTTTTCATCCATCGTATTCGCTTGCTGTTTGCAAACTCTTCATTGATCCACATACCGGAACCTTTAGATTTTCTAAATCCTTTAAGGAACATCGGAGCTGAGCGTACATCACCCACGAACGATCATCTGGTTTAATGGCTGGCACAATATTAGCCACCATCTATACTCCACTGGCCGGAGCAAACTGGGCGTGCAGCTCTGCAAACCCGGTTAATATACTCTCCAAACGGCGTATTTATTCCACGTCTGTGTTCGTAATGTAGGTCAGTCAGTTTCTGCATTGCCCTCGTAGGAACCGTCCTTCGTCATAACCGTTGGTGGAAGGTTCCCTTCAACTACGGCTCTCGTTTGCCTGTTTGTCAGGTTACCTCCAGCATCAGGATATATCAACTGCAAGACCGCCATACACTGATCAGCCATAACATTACAACCACCAGGCGACAGTAGCATCACCTGGGGAGGAATTACTGCTAGCCAGACACCCTCACGGTGCATGTAGTGTTAGTGAGTGTGTCGTCCCTGTGTAGAATGGAGAAGGTACGCGATCTTATCTCCCACTGAGGACGGATTGTGACGGCTCGGAGGCTCGGCATGAGCATTCCGCAAACTGCACAACTTAGCGGGTGCTCGAGGAGTGCTGCGGCGAGTGTCGTCAGCATGTGGCGAAACCGAGGTGAAACTACGTCCAAATGTCGTGGGATTTAACGGCCACACCTCAATTACAGATGTCGGACGTCGTAGGTTCGGCAGACTGGTAAAACAGGGCAGTAGGCGGCTGTGGCGGAAATAACATCAGGCTGTAATGCTGGGCAGAGTACAAGAATGTCTGAACACTCCTAACGATGGCCCTCCGCAGCCAAAGACCCATGCATTTGCCAATGTTAACACCACGACATCGGCAGCTACGACTGAAATGAACACGTGACAGTCGATACTGGATGTTGGCGCAGTGGTAGAGCGTTGCATAGTCTTATGAATCTCGATATTCTCTTCATCATGCCGATGGGAGGGTGCGAATCCGTCGTCTTTCAAGGTAACAGCTCTTTGACAACTGTACTTCAGGATGGAGAAAAGCTGGCCACATCTCCAGTATGCTCTGGGGAACAATCACATGGGCATCCATGGGTCCAGTGGAAACCGCCAGAGAGTATCATATCGTGGTTGCAGACCATGTACACTTCGTCATGACGATCATGTTTCCCGACAGCAGCGTTGTTTTTCAACGAGATAATGCGCCATGTCACAATACTGGAATGTCATGAAATGGTTTGAGGAAAGCAGTGGTGAGTTCCAGTTGATGTAGTGCAGCAAACTCGCCAGATCTGAACCGTATCGAAGACATCTGCGATGTGATTGAACGTAGCACCAGAGCCCCCCCCCCCCCCTCCCAACACACACACACCACTCTTCCCGGAGTTTATGGGAATAAGGCGAATTGTGTGTGCAGATGTTTTGCCAATTCCCTCTAACGATCTACCAAGACCTCATTTCTCGCATGCCATGGCGTCGCCGCAATTGTCTGTGCTAAAGATGGACAAACTAGGTATCAGGTGGGTAGTCGTAATGTTCTGGCTGAGCAGTGTAGCCCTCAGTATAAACATCTGCTTGACTCTATGTACCGAAAATTCGTTATTATCCAGTATTCCTGCTAAGGGTTGGGGTGTCCTTGAGAACTGTCCTCCATGTTCTACCCTTTCTTTGCTGCACCTCTGTCTTACCCACATGGCTAATCTCGTCTCCCACCATTAAGTTTAAATCAATCCTTGTACCCTACAAGAAAGACGCTGCTGAAAAAACTACTAATTACGACTTCTACTCTCATTCATTCAACACAGGTTCTATGTGGACACTTTGTAAATACTGGATTGTGCCATCAAGTCCAGATGCCCTGAAAGTTGACGGACGGCATTATTATGTTGTAGGATAGTGTCCACCAAGATTGTCTGAACTACGCTGCCAAAGTTTCACTGCGAAGCACTTAGACATCCTCCATACAGCGATATCTCTTCCCATGCTATTTCCAAATTACTGGAGTCCCGGAGAAAGACCATTTTGGCCATCGATTTGCTTCGGACGAAGACTTGGTTACAATCGTGGTTCCGTAGGCAACTGTCGGCGCTTTTCCATGAAGGCATAGATTATCTTGTCTTACAGTAGGATCAATATATTAATAACTATGGCAGTTACTTTTGAAATAATAAACAGTTCAATAACTTTCTTTCCATCTGTATTGTTTTCCTCTGTCTCTTAAAATAATTCTCGTTCTGGGAGTTGTATGTACTTCGTGCTAAACTATATATATATATATATATATATATATATATATATATATATATATATATATATATATATATATATATATATACATACTCGCGTGGAGATATGGTTTTCACAAAATTGCTGTACTACCTAGCCTGGGATCCCACAATGACTGGTTTGTAATCTAATCTGTAGAACTTAAGACGATTGTTGTTTGGATCGTTGTACATACTGAAATTCACGAACTTTTTCTCTCCTTTTATATATTTCACACTACTCCTGTTTCTTCCGTTGCTTCGACCTTCGGCTAAGCAAAAGGGAATCGTCCGTTGGGATACAGGTCTACTACGTCGTCGGCGAGATATACATCAGTCTGGCGAGTACTCCAGTAATGTGCGTTTCCACGTCGGACAACACTTTTACTGTGGCGTGCAAAGTTTCAGTCGAATAGCTTCATAGCCTGTTAACGTGCAGCCACTGACAACACGAGAAAATCGTGTGTGGTTGGCTGTTTTGTATCAAGCATGCCGGCGCTAGGAAACGAGTGGAGATATAAGTGACACGTAACGTGACTTAGCTAAATAATTATGAATTCCTGAAGAAAGGTTTTATGGGGAATTTGTGCATTTAGTTACGGATCTGTCGCATAGAAACCTAATTGTTATATGATGAAAATGGTAATGTATCTTGAACGGTGGTGTTGTAAATCATGATCTATTGATGTGTAATTCCTCATACTGAAACGAGAATTGTGATAGAAATTGAACAGTGAGAATATATATCAATTATTAGGACCATTAGTCTTTAATAAAGTATTATTCCACGTTAATTTAAACCTTAAAGCAACTGAACTGTTGAAATTCCGACTGACTTTGTAGCGATCATCTTCAGGTCAGTTATAACGACGCGGTTTAATTCTCATAATTATTTAGTTCAAAATACCAATACATTAATTTTGTCACTGAGCAGCAGATCAGACATGTCTTATCCTATACATATAAGACAAGTGTCTTCTTAGCGTCTTGTATAATATTTACAAATAGCTTTTAATGGCAATAAGTCTCTATTCGTTTTGTCTTCCAGCCAAGAGAACGACTTTACTTTGCTGTGCACGTACTCACTTAGGCACATAGCGATATTTCCAACTTTCCATCCGATGTAGCCCTTGTAGCACTCGTTACACCGTTTGTTATTCATGACCTTATCTGTTATTCATGACCTTATCCTTCAAGCTATCCCTCTTATCGTAATAAAAATGTTAACGTATTATTCGTATTGGGAACTGGTTTCACCTTATCTCAGAAACCACTGTAAAACGTCATTGTTAAACATCATTTTAATTCATTTTTTCCTGGTTGTTCATCAGCACTTTCACTCACATTTACAAATTGAAACTTAATATCATAAATAAGTTAACTGTTCGCTTTCACAAAGATGTTATCGTAATTACATGAATATTTAATGGTAAGATTGAGAGTCTATTGGACTGAAAACAGCTTGGCAATATTATACGGCAATAAATATTTCCTTGTCATACTGAATAATAGAGAAATATACAATCTAAGGGACAAGAAGGTTGCTAGCGACCACGTTGCTGCTGTCGTGCCTAATACATTTCAACATATAACTGAGTTCTGTGGTCTTATGAGAATATAATAGTGAGTACAAGAATGAGTAAAAGCTTTTTCCTATTGGTGAAATTTCTGTATGAAGCACAGTTGGTGATGATGTGGTTGATGCTATGATGAATGAGGTAGATTAAAATGATATATTTGACTTGCACTGGGAATTGTTACTCACTATGGTTAGGTCCTTTTAATTGTGGTAGATGTGAGAGTGGTGGATAAATAACAGAATAAATAGGACACTGTGTATGCTTGGTGGACCGGGGTGAGAGCGGGTGAGTGAGGAGTTAATTGCTGAGCACTGGGAAGTATCAGTGAAGGACTATGTATCAGTACATACATGTGTGTAGAACATTGCAAAGTACATTAGAATAAGACGGGCATTGAAATTTAGTATTTCACGCCTAATAACTGGGCTTCGACTTTAATCATACGACTCGTCCCGTATGGGACTCATAGCATCTGTGCGAGTATAGGATGTATACGAAAAAGGTGACATGTGGAAGCTGAATCGTTGTGGGGAGCGTCCTCGGGTGTCCGAGGCAGTCAAGGTGACTTCTCGCATTAAGCAGAAGATCCGGCTTCTAGTCCCGGCCCTTGTTAGAATTTTCATTGCCAGCAATGCATAGCGCAGCCAAAGTTTAGCAATAATCACAAATGAAACTGTTATTCTCGTGTGTCTGTGAAGGATAAGGAGGCTATATCTGGAGGGTGTAGCGGCTGGACTTTTGTGGTAGGCGACTAGCTGGAACGCTGTCGTACTGATGTACTGTCGTTATAGATGGTATAGGGAATATATACCCGCACATTGGTTCTGGTTCAGGCTGTAGGTTTTTGACAGTTGATTTGAGCTGGCTAGTGCATCAACTTAGGGCTACGCCCTGGTCGTCATGACAAAGCTAGCGTGTACATCCTCGGGTAAGAGCGTCACCGCAGCTGAAACATCGCCGCTTTTATCCGAGCGCGCAGCTGGAGGGATTCGCGAGTCGACTACAAAGTCGGAGTTATTACATTCGCCTTGATACGACGCAAACGGTTCGATACATCGAGACGACGTATTCAGCAAGTGAAACAAATACACGAGTAATACAGCGCTCAAGATACCGAAGAATTTATAGCTTTAAACGCGCAACAAGTAACGGCATTCGATATGCGTTATTAAACACTCGTTAGTGTTCACGGTGGACACTCAACAAAACTGCTGGAAATGTGACGACGTAGAGACAGAAGCCAGCTTAAGCAGAACAGGTTCAACACATCAAAGTATTGCTGAAAATGCGTTGTAGTAGCAAAACAGAGACCCGCAATTCCTAAGTTTTTGGGCTGTTTTTGAAGAATATATTTTGCGAACACTTAGTGGTATCACAATACTGCATTCCTGTGTAGAATTTCAGTTAATTAAAAAAAGAAAAACTGACTAACTGCTTCAGTATTTTATCAAGTAAAAGAAGATAATAATATTAAATACACAAACAGCTTTGTTACACTATGGAAAAAAAATTTCATTGTATGGTCAATTTTTTTTCTATAACTCTTTTAGGAAGTAAGCTATTCCTGCAACTGCTTATGCAAAAGTACCATATTTCACTAAAGTCGATTTACCTCGAATGGCGTATGATCTTGATGACTATTAAGAAAAAATATTCTATAATATTACAAGTGAGACATGGAAACGGAAAGCAAAATAGCATCTCGTCCTCACAAAATGGGTAGGGCTGAAAGTCATTATGAAAAAAACACACCCAATATTCGAAGGGTTTGTAGTTATTCTATTAATATTTCTTAATTTATATTTATTTATAATAGAGTGGTGCTCACTCCACCGCAGATAAAATGGTATGCTACCCATTTCCGAAGACATGCTTTCGATATGATCAACCTATATATAATCAGTAACTGAATCCAAAGCAGCCAAACAGTTGCGGCAAAAGATGATTTTATTCAACGTTTGACCATTGTTCCGAAGGATGTCTTCTTCAGGAACACATGTAACATGAAGACAATGTAACAGTAATATCCGGAAACATCCATGTCAAAATTACGCGTCATGCAAAGACTAGATCCTCACAAAGAGGTGGGCGTATCAGAAATATCACAAAGTATGAGCGAAAGTGTAAATATGGTATTTAATCCAACCATTGGAGAAACGTTAAATAATGTAGCTATCTCACAGTTTTCCAGTGAAAATATGCTGTCAGATCACACAATTAAACATGCTGGCCCCTATGATCAGGGCCAGCATTGTCTTACATTATCTTCAGGTAATATTTGTTTCTGAAGAAGATAGGTTCACATCCGTTGAAACCATTGTCAAAGGTTGAAGGAATGCCCCTTTTTGTGCAACTGATTTGGTTCTTTGGCTTCATTTTCTAACTTGTAAGTACTGTTGAAACGCAGCCATGTTCAAAGTATTGATCCTCTGTGATGTTACGGGTGTCGAGGTGCATCATTTGGTGCTTAAGCTCACGGCGCCGGTTACTGCATGAAGTTGTGGATTAAGTAGCGGACTCAGCACACGCCATTAGCACAGCGTACGAGCTCGGGTGGTGACGCTTTCTGGCGTTTCGTCTGCTAGAGTTACAGTAAGTGCCCCGCGCCGCGAGTTGGCAAGTTGGAGGCCGTCTGATGTGGTTGGCGTGCGAGTCACGCGCGCAGCTAACAGCGTCAGTGCGCAGGCCAGCACGTCTCGGCCAATTAGCGCATCCTCAGGGCGAGATGCGACATGGGCGGCCGAGCGCTCTTCCGGCTGAAGCGCCTGCCGCAAACGTGCAGGGCACGGAACGGCGGCAACGTGTGTGTGGGCTGTGGCCGAAACAGCCCTGGCACAACCGACTTTCGTTGTTAATTGATTGTCAACATTTACAACCGATCACGCATACTATCTGATCAAAAGTATCCGGACATCCCTGTGCAATACGCAATTGACCACTAGATACCATGAATATTGCGTTATCAGCAGAGAAGTACGAGAAATTAGCGGGAGAGGTTAGTGATATCGAATGTGCACCAGACAGTAGACTTCACTTGAGGATAAAATCCATCATGTACGTATCAGTCCTTCTGAACGGAGATCGTGAAGTACAAACGGGAAGGAAAAACTACAGATAAGCCACATCCTGGCCTACCTGACCTGGGTACTGACGGACAGGGGTGAGCGAGTATTCCGGGTGTGGATGGTGGGGGTGGGGTTGTAAAAAACTGCATGGAATCCGTGTAAGGATCACTCTTGACTTGCGAAGTGCTACCAGTAGTCCTGCTAGCGCAGTGACTGTGCGTACAAAGTTAAAAGATAATGGGTGGGACATAATGAACGAGTAACTGAGTAACTCCTCATGAGGCACACATTTCTGTAATCTATGCTACCCCAGTAGTGGTGTAAACAGCGATGCCACGGGGCAGTGGATAACTGGAAGCGAGTCATTTTGAGGGATGAATCACGCTATACCCTATGGCAATCCGGTGGAAGATTAGATTAGATTAGATTAGATTAATACTTGTTCCATGGATCATGAATACGACACTTCATAATGACGTGGAACGTGTCAGGTTAATAAAAGATGTCTGTACAAGATATGACATTACACAAAATATTGCATGACACTACTGTTTAAGGTTTTTTTTTTTGTTTTTTTATCCCCTCCCTTAATTTATATCTAAAAATTCAGCCAATGAGTAGAAGGAGTTGTCATCTAGAAATTCTTTTAATTTATTTTGAAATGTTGGTTGACTACCTGTCAGGCTTTTGATGCTGTTTGGTAGGTGACCAAAGACTTTTGTGGCAGCATAATTTACCCCTTTCTGTGCCAAAGTCAGATTTAACCCTGCATAGTGAAGATCATCCTTTCTCCTGGTGTTATAGCTATGCACACTGATATTACTTTAGAACTGGGTTAGATTATTAACAACAAATTTCATAAGTGAATATATATACTGTGAGGTTACTGTGAGGATCCCTAGATCCTTAAATAGATGTCTGCAGGATGACCGTGGGTAGGTCCAGCAATTATTCTGTTTACACGTTTTTGAGCAATGAATACTTCTCTACTCAACGATGAATTACCCCACAATATGATACCATACGAAAGCAGTGAATGAAAGTAGGCATAGTAAGGTAATTTACTGAGATTCTTATCACCAAAATTTGCAGTAACCCTAATAGCATACGTAGCTGAACTCAGACGTTTCAGCAGACCATCAATGTGTTGCTTCCAGTTTAACCTCTCATCAATGGACACACGTAAAAATTTTGAAAATTGCACCTTAGCTACAGACTTCTGTTCAAAGTCTATATTTATTACTGGAGTTGTGCCATTTTCTGTACGGAACTGTATATACTGTGTTTTATCAAATTTTAAAGAGAGTCCGTTTGCTGAGAACCACTTAATAATTTTGTGAAAAACATCATTTACAATTACATCACTTAATTCTTGATTTTTGGATATTATTACTATACTTGTCTCATCAGCAAAAAGAACTGACTTTGCATCTTCATCAACGTGGAATGGCAAGTCATTAATGCATATCAAGAACAGTAAAGGACCTAAGACCGAACCCTGTGGAACCCCGTACTTGATAGCCCCCCCGTTAGAGGAATCAGCTGTTGTTTTAACATTAGATGAACCACTTATTTTAACTTTCTGCATTCTTCCAGTTAAGTATGAATTAAACCATTTGTGCACTGCCCCCCTCAAACCGTAATGATTTAGCTTATCTAAAAGAATTCGGTTGGGCCAATGCCAGGAGGACGTCACCTACCATCACGTGTAGGATCAACAGTAAGGTAGGGAGGAGGTGATGTTATGGGATGGCGGTGCTGCTTGAGGTTAGTGTGTGTTCCACTTACTGCGCTTTAGAAAACATTGAAAGTGGACCGATACCAAAACATATCACAGCACTGTGTACTGCTTACGGCAGACAAACAGTTCGGAGGCAATGACAGTTTGAAACGGCATGAGAATGTACCCTGTCATCCCTGTCATAAGGCTGGATCTGTCGTTTACTGGTTTGTAAACACTGACATTCATGAAATGTATTGCTCTGCTCGGAGTCTTCTGCTCCCAATGGAACACCTTTGGGATAAGTTCCAAAAGTCCACTTCACGCCAGACCAATGCGTCGAACATCACTACCTTTTCTGCTTTCGGCTCTTGAGGATATGTGGGCTGCCATTCCTCCAGGCTTTCAGACATCTTATTAAAATTGTCCCCAGCAGAGTTCAAACCATCATAAAGTTGAAGGGTTGGATCGTCAGATATTAATGCCTAGAAACAGGTGGTGGGATACTTTTGATCACGTAGTGTGCATTACAATACATTCAGGGTTTTCATTTCATAGAAAACATTTAAAAGGCTGAAATGAATTTAAACTTTCGTCTACGATGATGTTATACTCTCACAGTTGGCCGAGATGGTGGAACTTCTTCCGGCGGCGGTTGTATATGAGCTGCCGAATGGCTAGCTAGAACGTTCCGGAACGAAAATGTAGCGTAAGGAAGTGAGACGCGTGGTATTACTGGAGTGTGAAGTCTATCATGTCATTTCATCTCTAAAAAACTAAAAATGTAAAGATCAAAAAACTTGCAAAACGATTTAGAAAAGCTATCTCTATAGTGCGAAACCTGTTAGTTGACCCTAAATAATGAAAAGTGTGAGGTCACCCACATGAGCACTAAAATAAATCCGCTAAACGGCGTTTACACGTTAAATCAACAAATCTAAAGCAAATAAACTCCAATAAATACCTAGAAATTACAATTACAAACAACAGCAACAGTAAAGAACACATAGAAAAGGTTGCAGGCAATGCGAACCAGAGACTTCGATTTACTGACAGAACAGATGTAACGTCCCCTTAGAACAATTATACATGACTGTGCTTAAACTGACATATAATATTTTTAGCGCAACGCAATCTGACTTTCAAAAATCCCTACAAAAGAATGGCCCTGACTAACATTAACCTATACCTTTCACAAATCACTTACCTCACAAAAATCTTCGTTACTCGAACTACTGCAATACAGCGAGCGCCACTACTGCCAGCTAAATAAAAGATTCAAACTTAATAGTCATAATATATATAGCAGTTCATGACATCCATTTTTATAAATTTCAAAACTGCGCCATTTCTCTCCTCACATCCACCACTGCTGGCGGCTCACCTCCAACTGCGCAACGCTACGCGCTGTTCACATCCAGCTGCCGCTGCCCAACGCTACAATGGCAGACAACAATGCAAACTAGCCACAGACTGCACACAGCACAGCCAGTGATTTTCATACAGAGCGCTATGTAACGTAGCCAATAAGAAAACATAAACAGCCTACTTACACAGATAGAACACGCAAGAGATCTGCTAAATAGACTGCTACACTATGCTTATCCGTCTTTTTTTGGCGTACTCCTGTACGGTGTGGGATCCTTTCCAGATACGATTAACGAAGTACATCGCAAACGTTCCGAGAACAGCAGCACGTATTGTGTTATCGAGAAATAGAGGAGAGAGTGTCACGAGCATGAGACAGGATTTCGTATCAACATCTCTAAAACAGAGGGATCTCTCCTTGCGGCGGGAACTTCTCAAAAAATTTCTATCACCTACTTTCTCCTCCGAATGCGAAAACCTTTCGCTGGCGCCGACCTACATACAGAGAAACGATCACCATAATAAAATAAAGGAAATCAGAGCTCACACGGAAGGATGTAGGTGTTTTTTCTGCACGCTGTCAGAGAGTGAAATAATAGAGAAATGTTGTGAATGCAGATACCTCACTGTGATTTGCAGAGTATCCATGTACATTTGGACAGAGCAGGATCGATGTGTATAAGACGTGTTGTGCTGTCTCCTGGCTTGTTTTTCCCTGTGAATATACTTGAAAAAAGAATTACGTAATATTTTTTCTGTAATATGTGATTAACGCTGACATTTTCTTATGTTAAGTGCATCGAGCGAAAAGGACAAAAACAATACGCACTATTTATTATTTGTGTAGCCAATGATTAAACATAGCAATATAATCTCTGCTGATTTTCATTTGTCAAAAAAATGGTTCAAATGGCTCTGAGCACTATGGGACATAACAGCTGTGATCATCAGTCCCCTAGAATTTAGAACTTAGAACTACTTAAACCTAACTAACCTAAGGACATCACACACATCCATGCCCGAAGCAGGATTCGAACCTGCGACCGTAGCAGTCGCGCGGTTCCGGACTGAGCGCCTAGAACCGCGAGACCACCGCGGCCGGCTTTCTTTTGTCTGATAAAAGAGAAGACATTGTACCTTTCCGAGTAGTACCGCTGACCTGGCAAGACGTACCCTTCATACGTTGCATTATGAAGAGGTCTCTAATAAGTGTAAGAATTGTTAATTTTCATAAATAGTTTCCAGAATAGAAAATTTTTGTTTCTTACTATTGAAACCACTTTTATAATAGAAGATTCGAGTATTTTCCTGCAGTTACAAAAAGGTTTATTAGTTACGATCTTACCCTGTTGTTATCAGCCGCGCGGGATTAGCCAAGAGGTCTAAGGCGCTGCAGTCATGGACTGTGCGTCTGGTCCCGGCGGAGGTTCGAGTCCTCCCTCGGGCATGGGTGTGTGTGTTTGTCCTTGGGATAATTTCGATTAAGTAGTGTGTAAGCTTAGGGACTGATTACCTTAGCAGCTAAGTCCCATAAGATTTCACACACATTTGAACTTTTTTTTTTGTTATCCTCCGTTACGGTCGCTACAACTATGGTAAGTACTGCTCCTCTAGCTCAAATATTATTAAGCTGATATATTTAGTTTATGGATTTATGAAAACAATAAAGTATCTCAATCACTATTTTCAAAGTTTGCAGTACTGGGCCACAATTATGGAGAACGCTATTTTCCACGTAGGCGCCGTTACAGAGCAAACTGTAGCTAAATATACTTCCTGCAATTAAAACTAGCAAACCAAATTGCTACTAATAAATGTACATACGTATGAACCGTATAGTTTCAACCCCTGACACCAAAACAGATCATGTTCCTATATTGCTTTTCCTCTGGGGATCCATGGAGAAGAAATAAAAACTTTGAAGTTCGCCGATGACTTTGTAATTCTGTCAGAGACAGCAAAGGACTTGGAAGAGCAGTTGAATGGAATGGACTATGTCTTGAAAGGAGGATATAAGATGAACATCAACAAAAGCAAAACGAGGGTAATGGAATGTAGTCGAATTAAGTCGGATGATACTGAGCGAATTAGATTAGGAAATGAGACACTTAAAGTAGTAAAGGAGTTTTGATATTTGGGGAGCAAAATAACTGATGATGATCGAAGTAAAGAGGATATAAAATGTAGACTGGCAATGGCGAGGAAAGTGTTTCTGAAGAAGAGAAATTTGTTAACATCGAGTATAGATTTAAGTGTCAGGAAGTCATTTCTGAAAGAATGTGTATGGAGTGTAGCCATGTATGGAAGTGAAACATGGACGATAAATAGTTTGTACAAGAAGAGAATAGAAGCTTTCGAAATGTGGTGCGACAGAAGAATGCCGAAGATTATATGGGTAGATCACGTAACTAATGAGGAAGTATTGAATAGGATTGGGGAGAAGAGAAGTTTGTAGCACAACTTGACCAGAAGAAGGGATCGGTTGGTAGGACATGTTCTGAGGCATCAAGGGATCACCAATTTAGTATTGGTGGGCAGCGTGGAGGGCAAAAATCGTAGAGGGAGACCAACAGATGAATACACTAAGCAGATTCAGAAGGATGTAGGTTGCAGTAGGTACTGGGAGATGAAGAAGCTTGCACAGGATAGAGTAGCATGGAGAGCTGCATCAAACCAGTCTCAGGACTGAAGACCACAACAACAACAACAACAACAACAGGTGTCCAATAACGTAACTTCAATATATGGAAATGATTATAACCAATTATTTATCACACTGAATTGTTGGGTGTAAAAAGTCTATTTTAACATTTTTACACCTTAAACACTAGTGATAAAAAATAATTAACCATTATCTGATTAAAAGACCATTTCATAAAACCCTTTACAATTACATTAAATATAGACCATTCATTCGCATTTACACACGCACACACATACACAATATATAAATTATTAATTACACTACGGTGTACAATAAGTCACTACTACTTTTTATCGTGAATTGATCTTCAGTAGAATTTTATTTTTAATGTCTACGTGTCTATCAAAACCGCGCTGTCACCAAAGATTGGTATTAAAAGTGGACTAAGTTTTACTTGGATTTTGTCATCGTAGACGCACGTTTATAATTGCTGTACGGTGTGGTATCAGCCGCTGTTAAATCTCCGCACCGAGCATCGGCGCGCTCCTTTACGCGTGGCTGAGAAAAGCGTCGTTGGCAGCACTACTCCGTGTGCGGTCCGCTGCTAACATCGTAGGCCACCTTTTGCGCGAGGGCGCTTCAAAACACAGCGACTGGCCGCCCAGAATATACAGCGACCCCAACCGCGGTCTCCATTGCCTACGGAGTCATATTTAACGCGGCTACTTACGTCTACAAGACAGTTCTTAAGGCGCTATGTTTGTACTCCACAACTCTGAGGTGCTACGCTGTAATGGACCTGCTATTCGATGTTGATTCGGCGGCGCTCTGGACTTAGAATCCGAATGCTATACTGGATCTTCAGTGTCCACTAGGCTTAGTATGTCATAGGACTTGAGATTCCAGCCGGAATTCTGCATTGAACTTGCATTTTCTGGACACTGGTACAACCACGATCAGTGTGTACAATTTTACAAAAAATGCTCATCTTAAACATGGCAGTTGGTAACAGAATTGTCTCAATGTTGTGTCAAGAAACCGTAGAATGGCGATATATTTATTGTGTTATTTCTAGTTATAATGCAACAAAAAATGAGGACGAGCCAGCAACCATCTACTTTGAAGCCTTACTCAGGCAACTTATTCATCAGCAGCACGAGAACCATAAGCTGCTACTGAACACCCTCCAACCACTTCTTTAAAGCTTACAGCAGACACAAGTAACACAGAAAGTGCCAGAGTTTCCTTCCTTTGATGACGCTTTAGAGAACTGGGAAGCCTCTGAGTCAAGATTACCGGAGCATTTCCAAGCACTCAAGGTAAATGATGCCAGCCTCTTGAAATACAAGCGCTACCAGTGTGAGATTTACTTCTGCAACAGGAATGAGCGTGCCAACGCTGATGCCCTCTTCCGTCTCCCATGGGGATCCGTCCAGAGATCGAAAAAGAAGAAATTATGTGCATTCACATCGATGAAGAAGCAGAAGTCGTCGTAGGTTATTTTCTCATTAGCAGCTCCCGGGTCGAAGACGCAACTGGTAGCGACGAATAACCCCAACAAGTCTGGAGTCACATACTTCATGCATGGGCCGAACGTCAACCTCCCAATGCTCAGGTGCATTCCCTCATTTCTTTAATGCCCCGCATCAGCTCATGTTGATCGATAGAGCTCTACTCCTTTCCGAAGAGAGACACCCACGAGTAGTCATTCCTCATTCCTTACCCCACCACGTCCTGCAACTACTGCAACAACGTCACTGGGGGGGGGGGGGGGGGGGAGCATCCTGTACGAAAGTCCTGGCTCGCAGGTTCACTTCCTACTCGGTATGAAGGAGGATATTGAACGACTCACCAAAACGTGTCCATCCTGCCAAAGCCAGCAGGCAGCCCCACGACATTCATTCCCTTCCTGGCCACGATGTGCTCGCCCTTGGGACACATTGATTTCGTCAGACCAGTGTTTAACGCCATGTTCTTGATAGTGGTTGATGCTTACTCCAGATTTCCGTACATTGTCAGATGCAATGCCAGGTCAACCACCAACACCATCACAGCCAGCTGACCAGCAACACACCCCATCAAGATCGACTTACCCCAGGCGTCGCCCAGTCCCAGAGGATGCCCTTTTCGGAGTAAGAGATGTCGACTAGTCATCAAGCACTAGTAATTCCGGATAAAGACATACTGCTGGCTCTTTCTGCTCAAATGGCTGTGCTACCGAGGTCCACACCATACAACCTTCGCCCGCGTTCGGGACGTTTTCGTCCGTATGCTCCTCTACCCCGAGTCATCATCGCCACTGAGAACTCGAAAAAGGACCCTTGGACCTGACTTTCATTTGTTGCAATGGCCTCCCAGCTTCCCCAAGGGGGAAGAGGTGTGGTATCCACAACCACTATTAGGTCTCCACACCGAGCAACGGCGCGTTCCATTGCTCGCGGCCGAGAAATTCATCTTTGGTCGCATTTCTCCGTGGGCGGCCCGCTGCTAACATAGCACGCCGCCTTCGCGCAATCGAGCGCTTGAAAACACAGCGATTGCCCACCCGTAACATTCAGTGACTGGCTGCCCATAATATACACTGACACCAGCCGCCGACTCCATGAATATGGAGTCTTATTTAAAACCGCTACTGACGTCTACGAGGAATTTCTCCAGCTGCTATGTTTCTACTCCACAACTAGGAAGTGCTACGATGAGATAGACCTGCTGTTCGAAGTTGGTTTTGCTGCGCTCTGGACTTAGAATCCCAAAGCTATTCTGGAACTAGAACTTCAATGTTCACTAGGCTTAGTATGTAAACGGATTTGAGATTTACGCCGGAATTCTGCATTTCACTTTCTGGACATTGGTATAACCCCCATGAATTTTTACAGTTTTCCATAAAGTGGTCGTCTCCGACTTGTCACTTGCTAACAGAGTTATTTGTCTCAGTGTTGTGTCAATAAGCCTTAGAACTGTGATAAAACGTATTGTGTTACTCCTAGTTATAACGGACAGTGATTCTTCTGTGTACTTATAAAATGTACTAGAAATGATAAGGCAATATTAAGCCGACGATTGCTAAATTGTTTTTCCGACTTCTAGCCAGCGCTAGTGGCTGGCGTTATCAGTCTTGCACCAGCAATGGAGGGGTATCCCTTGATATTGCCAGCTACACTGCAGGCGTAAGGGCAGGAAAGTCTTTCAACAAACGTAGGTTGAAGATTACAAGACAGAATCCAACAGGCAATGCGCCACTGACTATGAAACTTTGCGACAGCTAGCGATAGTAGCAGCAAATTAAAATAATAATAATAAAATAATAAAATAATAATCTCTGAGAAAGCTCTAATCATCTGACATCCCATCTAATAAACTATTCTGATACCATGGTATAATATGTAGCGTTCAATGCAGCTGCTCTTTACGGTATCTAAGCCATTTTATAAACGTGAATACGCGGTATGGTGCTGAACCGTGGTCTGTATACACGCGTGAATGTTAATTGAAATTTTACCTAGTTGCCTGTTACGTTCTGGATCCATATTTGTCGTAGAAAACTGTTTATGCAGTGGGAACCAACAATTCGTATACAGACGTTGCCATCACATCCATTCCAGCTGTCAGATAACTGGCAAACGACTTTCTGAATTAAACAGCTTTGAATGTTACCCAAACTGTGCGCACTCTGCTTCGCGAAATGTAGATAAAACTACGTGCTTCATAGAATCGCTAAAAATAACTAGATCGCTCACTGGCTCTGGGCAGTGTAGTTTTTCCATATTAAGGCCCTCAATTCTGTTATTGTTTGTAGTAAATGATGTCAAATATCTGATAAAATGTGTCATACACAGTGAATTAAGCGATCCAAATAACGTTCAAATCCCTGTTAGAAACAAGTGTGAAAACGAAAAGTCTGGTTTAGGTTATATTGAAGATTAAAATTAGTCGAGCTGAAGGAAAGGGAGGTACATAAACTTTTTTCCTTTAAAGGACTTCTCCACTCTTCAGCATTCGCCCTGTATTCCCATCCGCCAGCGTTCGCAATCATTGGAGTCTTCCAGGTTTATAGCTCTCCTTCTCATCACTCCATTTATTGCAGCTCTTCTTGTTATTATTGGTTGTTCGCACTTCCTCCTTTCCGGCGGTTACCACTGCAGAATTGCTGTTAGCCATCGTCTTTACTCGATTTACCGTACACGGCCACATGATTAAGGCGATATTTTCTCACATCTTTGCGTGATCGGTTGTTCCACATGAATTATCTCTCTAATTTCTTCATTTCTTCATTTCTCAGTTTTGGAAATTCTAGCTACCTTCCTTATTCCATACAATTCTCCTGCCTTTGCTTCTTTACCGCTCTCATGGGCTCCACCCTTCTGCAACATTTGTTTGTATACTTTCGACAACTGTTTGCCAAATCCTCTTCGTTGTTACTTTTTATGTTACTTTCCTACACAGAACTGCATTTAGCATCTTAATTGCCCCTCTTGCCCGCTGTCTACCATCTTCCACATGTCTTTTATTCCAAGCTCGCCTCGTTGAAATGTTTCCACAAACTTCTTTATCATGAAGTTCACATCCCCCTTGCGTTGCGCATTCAGTAGTTGATAATCGGCAAATAATAATGAATAGATAGTTCCACGCTGCACGATTGATTCGACAGTTCCCTACATAATGCATATATATACCAGGTGATAAAAAGTCAGTATAAATGTGAAAACTGAATAAATCACGGAATAATGTAGATACAGAGGTACAAATTGACACACATGCTGGGAATGACATGGGGTTTTATTAGAACCAAAAAAACACAAAAGTTCAAAAAATGTCCGACAGATGGCGCTTCATCTGATCAGAATAGTAATAATTAGCGTAACAAAGTAAGACAAAGCAAAGATGATGTTCTTTACAGGAAATGCTCAATATGTCCACCATCACTCCTCAACAATAGCTGTAGTCGAGGAATAATGTTGTGAACAGTACTGTAAAACATGTCCGGAGTTATGGTGAGGCATTGGCGTCGGATGTTGTCTTTCAGCATCCCTAGAGATGTCGCTCGATCACGATACACTTGCGTCTTAAGTAAATCCCAGAGCCAATAATCGCACGGACTGAGGTCTGGGGACCTGGGAGGCCAAGCATGACGAAAGTGGCGGCTGGGCACATGATCGTCACCAAACGACGCGCGCAAGAGATCTTTCACGCGTCTAGTAATATGGGGTGTTTCTAATAAAACCCCATTGCATTCCAAGCATGTGTGTCAATTTTACCTCACTATCTACGTTATTCCGTGGTTTATTAAGTTTTCTAATTTATGCTGACTTTTTGATCACCCGGTATGTTGAACAGGGTCTGTGATATACTGCAATCCAGTCCGAGTCTTTCGATGTTTGGTATGGCTCACTCAACTTGCATCCTACTGTAAACACTGCATGCGATTGTTGGAATGTTCTCAGAATTAGGCAGATTAGGTGTGCTTCTATACGTACTTACTTCATCGCTTTCCACAATGCGTTGTTGGGTATAGAATCACATGCTTGTTCTAAATCCGCAAATGTTAGGTGTAGTTTCCGACCCATAAAACACGTCTCCTCATTAATTCGAGTAATATTTAAAACATGATCCGTACAAGATTGTCCAACTGTGCTACCTGCCTGATCCTCTCGTGTCATTCCATCAGTCTCATTCACTACCCTATTTTTCAGCGCAACGCCAAGAAGTCTGTGATAGTTGCCACAACACTAATCCCCCTGTAACTGCTTCGGTGCTTCTTGTTTCCTTTTTATGTAGATAGCAGATATGTATGACATACATCTCTCTCATGTTGTTTCTTCTATCCCCATAATCTGATCGAACAATCCACATCTCACATTTTGGGGCGGGGACATATTTCCACAGTTCGACCATAACTCCTCTTTGTCCTCTCGCCTTTCCATTTCTTGCGTTTTCCGGCCTCTCTTTCACTTCTTCCTCTAGTAGGGGTCCAGTATTACCTAATATGCTGCACCTGTTGTAGCATTCTATCACTTGGTCTCTTCTTTTTCCTATCAGTATTTCTTCAAAGTGTTTTTTCCACTGTCCAATAGATACAGGTCGCGTTGTAGGTGCGACATCGCTAGCTATTTTCCTTTTGCTTACGCCGATCTTCTCTATCCGAGCGAAAGTCGTAATTCTTCTCCGACTCTTTCCCGTACCTCTTGAGCCGGTGCGTTTCTGGCGCCAGGCGATATCGATTCTCACTTCCGTTTTTGATCGTTGTCCCTGTGCCTTGTTCTCTTTGCGTCTTTGAGGCAGGCTATTTATGGTGGCGCGCGTGCGGAAGTGGACGAGACAGGGTCCGCGCATGAGCCGAGTCAGTCTGTGACGTGACGTGCTTTCGATGTTGTCGTTGTGTGGAGTTGGCGACACCATGTCACGTGGCACGGCCGTATGCCGTGAGGACCAGTTGAGTTGGAGCAACGAAGAAGCATGGGCCGTTGCCGGGAAGTATTACAGTTGTAATGACACGGCAGGCCAGTGGCGACCAGGATTTGCTAAGACCTCGAGAGCTATGTGGATGGATGGCGTGTGAATTTCACATGAAGAAGAAAAAATTAATCGCCAAGCTTTCGTGGTGGGTTCCTCTTTCGATGTATAGTGAAAATTATTGTGTACTTAAGGACTGTTGACTGTTGCAGTTGCTCGTGCTAGTGGCCAGCAAAACATTCACTGCAGTGGTAGCGAGGCGAGTTATGTTCAGGAACGGCCATGAAATTATGTTACTAAAGTGGCTAGAAATAGCGCCTTGCATTTGTAAGTTTGGATTTGGTGCTTAGTGGCACGCTGATGGTAGCTGGTTCATTTGAACGTTATTTCTTAATTTAGTTATAGGTTTAGAACTTTCTGGTTTTACGAATTAGTGGTGGTTGTTGTTTCTGAATAATGTCTTGTGTGTATGGAAGGCAAGTGGCCATGATAAATATAGGTCACTTGGGTTTTATGGTCGGATAGAGGCCGTGTGTATTTTGGTCTGTGGCCATAGTTGCCGTGCTTATGGCATTAGCGACCTACTGAAGTGACATTAGTTTAAATTGCAATTTCAAATACCTATCCGAAGGTTGATTGTCACTTAGGTACAGCACGTTTGATTTATGTGGTGTCATACATTCAGTAAAGACAGATTATCTTGTAAGGTGGACCTTAAGTCGTTGGTTGTGGACTGACACATCTTTCACGTAGTATCTAGGTTTTTTTTATCAAAGGAAACTATGCTCCTTAATTCTGTTCATTGGTTAACTTGTAATATGTTTATATTAAGGCATTGCTTTTCTACATATATATATTTGTGTAACTTGTATATACTACACTGTGTCTGCCGCTCATGTTTTCCTGTTTTCAGAAACATGTGTAGCCGTCGACGTGAGCAAAACCTCGCCCCGCGAGCTTGTAGTGTGACGGAAATCTCAGGATTTGAACTCAGGGCCGTCCGGACCAGGTTTACTCGCGATATCCCTATTCCATTCAGCGAGAGGCTTGTTTTAGGCAGAAGATTTCCTACTGCCCATAGTTGAGTACAAGTTCACCCTTTGGATCGTGTGTGTGTGAAATCATAATAGATTAATGTTTGCTCGCGTGCATCACATGTTCATCAAATTAGCACCTCAGTTAGTACCTAATTCAAAATAAGGAAACAACTTGCTGTACTAATTAATTTCGTATTCAGTTATTGAAACATATACCCAACTGCTTAAATCTATGCGCTTCTGTTGCAACTTCTTAATGCTTGATCCTCAATAATGGCTTCAGTCAGTGAACTACATATAACTTTGAACTTAGGTTATAACATGATTTATATTTGGTACTGTAGTAGTTAAAAATGACTGCGAGGAAGTGTACGAAATTCCCTTATTTTCATAGCACTGCACAGCATTTTCTTTCCTCAGACGATTTTTACAGGAGATCTGTACAATGTTTTTTTCAGCATAGACCATGTCCGTTCTGAATCAATCAGTAAAGTTGTCAGTATAGAACAACTGTCAAATCGTACGAAAAATACGTAATCATTGGGACTCTAAGACAGCAAAACAAATTACGACCGTATACTTTATCTTCTTCTCGCGGATTATCTACGGCTGGCGCCGCTTCTCCGCCCCCAGTCGCCCTCTTCTACTGTCTTCACTTTCCTCAGCGTTCATATTCCTTGCCTCCATCGCTTCCTCCTCACCTTGTTCCCACGTGAGCGACCGCTTTTTCTCCGCTAGGACGGTAACCGTCGTAGTATCCTATTTGATATCCTGTCTTTACTCATCCTATTCACCTCGCCAAACCACATCAACTGTTTTTGTTGGGTGACGTAACAGATATCCCTATCCATTTTCATCATTTGTCGGATTACGTCATTTTCTATCCTATTTATCTTTGTACAGCTTGATCTTCGTCTTAAGTAATCCATCACATTGGCAAGCAGTTTATTCATATGGTTTCTGACAACGTCCCAGACCTCGGCTGCGTATAAAACTACAATGTGGACTGTAGTCTTATACATTCTCTCCTTCGTTATTCTTCTTACGTTTATCGTTCCACAGAACAGAGTCGACAGCTCGTCATTTATCAATCCTACTAGTGATTCAGTCACTGGTTGTGCTCTGCCTCTTAAATAATAACCCCAAGAAATTTTGCATTTCCCTCACTTACAATTACATCTCCATCTACCACCAAATTATGTACTTTATCCTTTCCGAAGTCAACAACTCACATTTCTTCACATTCATCTTCAGGCCAGCCTTATTACATTTGTCGTTACGTTTTCTTATCATGTATCTCAGATCATCTTCATCTTCTGCAAATACAATCAAAATACACGCTAAAAATCTTTCTATCTTCTGCTGTCACTCTCACAACCTGAAGAATTGTTAGCCACAGCCCACATCTCTGCGCCTTGTGCACCTCGAATTCTGCTGTTTTACTATTCCAAATCATTACTCTCGCTGTGATATTTCATGTATGAAAATACGGCCATATACAAATCCCGTATGTAAATACGTTATTACAACGTAAATAAATCTGGATCAAGGTAATAAGCTTTGAAAATGGAACCAGCTGTCAAGTATTATGAAAAATACGTAATTGTTCAAAATATAAGACAGCAAAAAATAGGCACCAGGCATAGATTAAGTATGTACGTACGTCATGAACCACTTCAAGTTTTATCAGGAAATGGCAATAACGCAGAAATAAGATAGGCGTAAGAAAACTAAACTGTAAGCAACAAACATGAATTAAATATTCCTGTCATACTGTGATCTGCATTAGACTCATTAAAATGTCATACTTTGACCTATATTAGACTCATTAAAATGTCATATTGTGACCTATATTAGATTCTACAATGCGGAAAAGATAAAAAAGGCATTAAAATACGCGACAAAAGTTCCTAGATACAAAGATAGATAGTACTGGACCATGACACAATGCTCGAGAAATCAGGTATCGCACATAAGTACTTACAAGAAACAAAATGAATAAACGAAACATGTAACTGAGGTTAATCGAGAGATATACAGCCTGATGATTACAAGAGGCAGTAGAACGTGGCAGATTACCTTAGCGGCTTCATGGAGACATCGGTGGTCTGGACCCGGTGCCTATTACGAGTTGTCGTTTTAATTCCTGGTGGACTGACAGTTATAATTAGCAAGCAACTGGATCATATACCCTTTTACCGAGCCATTTGATGCCTGCAGCACTCACTTAAACTGTCTCAATATGGCACCTGAACGATAGCACCATGTGATATGGAGATTTATTATAGCGGCCTCAGAAACGCGATTTGAGGGCAAAAGGACTTGCATTCCATCAAGGCAAGACTCCTGCCGTGTGGGTTATTTAGAAACACGGATTTCGAAGGAAACGGCCGACGGCGCAGAGGTTTGCTCTGAGCACTACGAGACTTAACTTCTGAAGTCATCAGTCCCCTAGAACTTAGAACTACTTAAACTTAACTAACCTAGAGACATCACACACATCCATGCCCAAGGCAGGATTCGAACCTGTGACCGTAGCGGTCGCGCGGTTCAAGACATAACCGCCTAAACCGCTCGGCCACACTGGCCGGCACAGCGCAGAGCAGTCTCTTTTTCATAGGAAAAGTAACTGTACCATCTGCACAGTTCCGAGCAGCTTACCAAGCTGCGTGAGGCTGCCAGACACTGACATCTAACAGCGAGAACCGCCTTCCTAGCATCTCTCTGGAGTATAGATGCGAGAAGGACCGTTCATAGTTACCACAGATGGCTCTCTGACAACGGAAAACGTCTAATTGGCCAACTTTACTAACTTCTTATTTAATTGCAGTAACGACCACAAAAATATAGACAGTTCCTCTGCACTTTGCCATCATTAATGTCTATTTCGTATCTCTCTTTCGCCCCGCAACGCTCATAACATGAATAACAGTACACAACAACGGGCAAGGCGAACCCTATAGAGTGCGGTTTATTGGTAAAATCCTGAAGCGATGCAGTTCTTCAACAAAGGAAATAGCTTACAGTACGTTAGTTCGTCCAGTCTTGGAGTGTTGTTCGTCTATGTAGGACCCTTGCGAGTTGAGTCTGATTCAAGAGATTGTGAAGATCCAAAGAAGAGCGGCATGATTCGTGACTGGTAAACTTAGTCATCGCGAGAGCGTTACAAATCTCACAGAATGTTTGAAGTGGGACACACTTGCAGATATACGGCGCGCGAAACGGAAGGGGCAGCTCCCTAAATCCCGAAATCCGATCTTCGCCGAGGATGTAGAGCATATATTATTACCACCAAATTTCAAATCGAGCAATGATCACCATTCAAAGATAAGGGAAATTAGAGCTCATACTGTTGAGTCCAGACAGTCGTTTTTCCCTCGCACGATCCGTGAGTGAAACAGAGGAGGAGCGCTTTGGCGCGAATTGTGCCCTCCGCCACACACCTCTTGGTGGCTCGCGGAGTATATATGTAGATGTAGATGTAGATCGATCACCACAGCATAGAAACGGAAGCTTAGTTCGAATAATTCCACAGCAAGTACGCACTCACTGGATTCTTCGTCGGCGTTGAAGGCAAGTGATGTGGGTGGTCAGCAGACGTAATTCGTATCTCGAACAGCCGATCCTACTGCAGACAGATCAGATCCTTTTGACAGTTCTGCTCCGTTACAACTAGGCGCTCCAACCGGAGTCACACTCTCCGCGCCCCGCATCTTGTGCACCACACGTCTTCTGTCGGACGCAGGAGCCTTGGAAGCCAGAGGAATAAGGGCTAACAAAAAATGGTTCAAATGGCTCTGAGCACTATGGGACTTAACTTCAGAGGTCATCAGTCCCCTAGAACTTAGAACTACTTAAACCTAGCTACCCTAAGGACATCACACACATCCATGCCCGAGGCAGGATTCGAACCTGCGACCGTAGCGGTCGCGCGGTTCCAGACTGTAGCGCCTAGAACCGCTCGGCCACTCCGGCCGGCAAGGGCTAACACAAAACCGCCTCAGTCCAAAACCGCCACTCGTCTCCCTCATTCTTGTCAAGCGCTCTAATCTCAAATCCCCATTTTCCAGCACACGCGCGTCCTCTCGCTGACCCGTTCCACGCGCCAGAATCTTTGTTTAAAGACGAGCTACGATTTATGGATAGATTATGGCACGGTTGACACTGAAATGCTGTCACATACCTGATGGAAACGTGAAATTTCATTTTGTTTCCTCCTATCTTTCTAGATGCTTCAGGTTATTTTAAGCCGTATAGTTTGCCATGCTGAGAGTTTGTGGCATCATATGGAACCTTTATCCAATACCGGCAGTGAATGCCTACGTCTCAACATAACGGTGTTAAAAGTAACTTCTCCAACATTCACCATGTAACAATATATTTAACTGGTCTTCTTTAGACCAGAATTTCCTTAACACCTCTTCAGGTAATAGAGTGGGTATTCAATGGTTTTTGCTGCCTCCAAACGTCACGAAGAGGCTTCATGCGTTAAACAATTAATCATATATCGTTTTTTTCCTTTCTATTCAACTATTAAGATGTGATTTCCTTTTAGGGTAATGCTATTTATTTTGCTTTGTGTGTCACTATTCCGGCAGGTTTGAAGTGGCCCAACACGAATTCCTGTGCTGTATCAACCTCTTCATTTCAGAATATCACCATCATCCAGCTTCCTCCGTTTTTTGTAGAATATATTCCAGTCTCCGTCTTCCTGTATATACGTATTTTCCCCTCTCCAGCAACCTCGTAAACTGTGGAAGTTACTCCCTGATGCCTCAACATACGACCCCCCCTTCCTCTCAATGTTTTCTACGTGTTCCTCTCCTCGCCAATTCTGTAGAGAGCTCAATATTTCATATCTTATCAATCGATTTAATTTTCAGATACTTTCTACAGCACCACATTTCGCACGTTTTGACTTCTTTTCCACTCTACCCGTAGAGTGTGAGTTACTTCGGCAGAGTACTCTCCCCCGATCCACATTTTTGGAGAATTTCTTTCTCTAATTATGGTACGTACCTACTAAACAATTTGCATTTAATTACAGTAAGCATCTATCAAGTCCATCAACGTTTACGAGTTTAATTGTTTGCCCTTGCCTTGTGCCACTAGTTGTGCTTTAAACTTTACATTTGCTGTGTGTTTTGAACCAATTCACCTCCCAATTCCTCGGAAATAAAGGAGACAAGTTAATTCACAACTTATCAGAATTTTTTTAAGAGCGTGCAATGAAGTAATGTAAATATCATATAGTTGAAGATGCATCGAAAAGAAGCAATAGACCTAGCGCCGTGGAAGGAATGATAAAAAAAGAAGGAATATAAGAGCAAATGGTGTAAGCATCATGGAGAGTGTTATAAACTCTGTATGTGCTCGATTGATGAGGATGTTAGACGGACACGGGCTGATTGAATGTTCAAATATATGTGAATTCCTAACGCACCAAGCTGTTGAGGTCATCGGTCCCTATACTTACACGCTACTTAAACTAACTTTAACTAACTTACGCTAAGAACAACACACACAGCCATGCTCAAGGGAGGACTCACTGGCTGATTAAAGGAACAATCCTACCTCCTTGTGACATGATTTCAGGAAATCACAGATAGCTATATTTGGTTACCAAATGTGTATTTTAACCTTTAACAGCTTGTCTACGTTGCTCGGGCAGAAGCGGTGAAGCTATGACAGAAGTGACACGAATGTAATTTAGACAATGGCTTGCAATGGGAACGTAGTAGTTATTTTGTTCATTTATTAACGTCGTAATTCAAAGTTGGATAAGTTGTCACGATGACTTACAGTTGCAACAACATGAACCAGTAACGAATATAAAGATACAGTACCGGCATCAGAGGACTAATATTTGAAAAAGGAGAAAGTGACTTTCTACTGCATCGGTACTCAAAATGTGTTCCGCGGAGCCCCGAGGCTCTGCACTGCTTCTGTGAGGGCTCCGCCAAAGAACAAAACACATCAGGTCAGTCACACACTGAAAACACAACACGTAGCAATAAGATATGAACGTTGGTATTATGAATTTTTTCTCCCTGTGCCTAGTAGCCAAAAATCAGGTGACAAAGATCATAATTAAGCTGCAATAATATAATAATAAAAAATTACAAAGAAAAGAATTTAGCTTGTATGAATAGGTGCGTAGTGACTCGATATTCCTCACTACACGCGCAGGCAGCGGCAGTGCTGAAGCTTTCTCCCTCCATCTCTGTCTCTCCCTCGCTGCCCCTGTCTGACTTGCACATGCCACTAACATTCCACTACGCTGTCTCCCTCGAACCGCCACCAAGAATTTCGTATAAACCCGTGTCAGGCAGCACAGAGTACTGTCCCTACTCGAGTTTTCCATTGCAGTGTGCCGTCCAGTTCAGCATGCTGATTTGCGCGCCGCTCTTGGTATATTAAATTCGTATTTGTTACCGAGTATAGTTCTAAAATTCATTGTCTTGTGACAATACTGTTGTATGTTTGCCATATTGTAATACTGAACTGTTGATTTTAAAAGATAGAACGTAGCGTTGGCTTAAAGCTGTTTCAATAAAAATTTGCATTAAAATTTCTAAGATGGTTTGGTTCGAAGATGCAGCATTCACCTCAAAGACTATGAATTTCATGAAGGTGCTGTGCTGTGACGATTTCAACCTTCACAATTTCAATCAATAATATATCTAACTACCTACGAAACACTTAAAAAGAGAAAGTGTGATGAATCTTACGTCAGTTTCGAATTTGCTGATTTTAACGGTTCACCTCTTACATGTTATGTAGCAATCTACTTCTGAATAGGTCCATGGTACCTACTAATATGCGCCAACACTGAAAAAATATACACCTCTATTACCAGACAAGAACGAAGATTGCTGATACATAAGGGACAACAACTTTTCAGGTATCATAAGCAGTGAAGTATGCGACCCAAACTGTGAATGAAAAAGTCACGGAGCCTTTGTATTTGGCCGGATATCACATTGCACAAGCAAGGGAAGCTCGTATTTAACGAAACCATCTGTTGCATACATAACAGAATGCATGCTCGATGAAAAATCTGCAAAACATTTGTCTGCAGTGCCGTTTTCGAACGACACTGTTTCGCGTCGAATTAACGATCTCACAAACAATATCAAACAAGAGGTAGTTGGTCACCTTCAGTACAACAAATGAATGCAGATGGGTGAGTCGACCGATATTGCTGGAATGGCCATCTTGCTGGTAACTGTACGATATCTATACATTCATTCACTCTAGTAAGAATTACTTATGTGTGCATCACCGCCACCTAACACTAACCTATAAAAAAGTTTAAGTTGATTAACAATTTCTTTGAAATAAGCCAAAAAGATGGGAACGATAGTATAGATATTTTACAAATGGGCCCAAGACAAGGACTAGTAAAATAACAGGTGAAAAGAACTGGTAAAAAAAAGAGCAGCTTCATACCTCCCAAAAAACGGAAATAATTTTATGAATTGACAGCAATACAATCTCTTTTCTGAACAGTATTAGTGTCTGTTGTAAAAGTCAGCAGTGTATAACGTATCTATTTCAGTATGATATTCGTTAAACAATTATAATTAATTAATGAAACCAAAGTCCGGTTTTGCTTATTTTACGGATTCATAAAATGATATTTCAAAAGGCTTCTGAAGCGAAAATTTCGCGAACTGCTACTATGGTGCAACATTTATGTCAATATGTACATTGACGTGTAATGTACATGAGAAATACCCTTCATGTGGCAAAGCTCTTATGGAACACACACCTGTTCTTAGAGCTCCTTCCATTTATTTCTGTGTCCATCTGGAGTTGATGCTCTACCCAGTTCGATCGTCCTGGATGTTATCTAACCATCCTAATTCTGGATATTATCCACTCGTTCCATATATTGTCCAGCAGATGCTATTCTCCATGATCTATTCTCCATCGTTCATGCTTTGCGATCTGCCCACCTCGTTATTCTCTTCTTTAGAACAGTGGTGATGTTAAATTGTTTGATCACCTCGTACAGTACTTCAGCTTTCCTATCGTCCATTCTATGTTATTTTAATCAGTTACAGGTCCTGAAACTTTCGTTAGTATCTTCCTTTCGAGTATTAACATTTTTATTTTTCTGTCTAAATATATATACACTTCATACATGTTTACTGTTACCAGCGCAGAAGTTGAATGATGTACGTGAATTTTAAAGTGCTAAGTAATATTTTCCTTGAGGAATTGGTACAACTGAGAAGGGATTTTGATAAGGTTATGTAGTGGTTGGCATATCTGCCTAGTAAACAGGAGACCTGGGTTCAAGTACCAGCCCTTGCACAAGTTTTAATTCCTTAATTCTGCCTCTGTACTTATCAAAGACAAGGTTGAGACTCGTATATCTCCAGGAAAACGTAATCCATCAGATCAATAAAACAAAGTTTTCTTCTGCTGTTACCTGTTTTCTATCTATTCGGTTATTCTTACCAAAAAGACTCCCTAAATATTTGAACTGGTCAACTGTCTTGAAAGCGAATCCATCTACATTCAAAGGTGCATCACTTAAGGATTTTCTTAGTTATGGGCGCATAGTCTGTCTTTACTTTATTCACGCATAATAATGGTTTCTCAGCGCTTTTAAATAATTTTGCATCTTTCGGAGTGACTCTCCTTTTGAACTACGTATCAATACCTTGTATCTGATAACAGGTATTTTTGAATTATCTAAGCAGTATGTGGATCTTTACATTGAGTTCCCATGATTTCTCACTTATTTGCCTTAGAGTGAATAAGTGACATAATGCGGATTTATTTCTGCGGAAGCAGAATTGGCAATACCGAGTTAGTTCAACAGTTATCGACATCAGCCTGTTTAGTAGGCAAATCGATAGGATTTTACAAGTAATATCACGTAAAGCAAGACCTCTGTAGCTATCGCTCACAAGGGTAACACTCTTCTTAAATATGTGGCATATAACGGCGGTTTCCTATTGCGTACATTTGGTATCTGTCTTCAAAATTGTTTCTTATAAAGTTGCCACCCCTCAATTATTAATAGCTCCCGGAGAATCTGCTCTTCACCGCAAATTTTTATGTTTACTATCATTACTGTTTGCTGTATTTCATTGAGTGACCGGTTGGTAACTTGTACATCAACTGTTTCGGGTTCTTTAAATTCGAAGAAATTTTGCAGAGTATTACAGCTCAGTATTTGTGAAAAGTATGCTTTCTGCATCGCTGGTACATCAATCTTGTTGTTCAGTGTTCCCTTTAAGAGAATTTACCAAAACATTTATTTTATATTTTGATTAATCTTCCTTGCCTTGTGATGCATGAAATCATCTTCTGTGTCGCCTATCATTTCCTTTTCTCTTGTCTTGTGGTTCGTTGAGCTTCCTGGAGGATTTTATAGTACATTTCCCTGAGTGTATTATTATTATTCCTATCTTTAATTCATGAATTCCTCGCATTTCTTCCCTAAAGCACTTATCCTTGGCTATGTTAAACCCAATTTTGTTAGATTGTTTTCTTTTTCCGATAACTTTGGAAATTACGTCATAAATACTATTCTTCAAGCGTCGTCATTTGCATTCCACATCTCGTTCTTCCCTATGGTCCAGCGTAAAGTTTTCTTTTATAGTTTTCTCTGACAGATTTTCTATATTGCTTCTAGTAATTCCCACGCTTTTTCTATTTAGTTTCCGTTAGAGATTTATTTTAATTTGTGTTATGATTAACATATGTTTTATGTCAGAATCAGCTACTCTAACTGTGTTAACATCTTGAGAACTGTTTCGCAGTTTTTTGTGGATAGCTTCAAGGTTAATGTGATTCACTACTTCTTCATCAGATGATATCCATATTTACTAAAAGAATGCGCTTGTGTCGAAATCTTGTGCTACTCAGTGTGACATCACACAAAATAATTCTTTGGTAATTGTTTACTTCTGAAAAATATTACCTTACATAGTAAAATAGTATCGTATTTTATTTTGAGGTAGTTCTAACTTCGTGAGTCATACCATTCCGTCGAGCCAGTGCTCTGCCTCTAATAACATTAATCACTAAAGGAAGTTCACGTTACCATTCCCCACCGCTAAGCATTGCTCTCTGTGATTAGCGAGAGTCTTGGATTTAGTTTTCTCGAAAACCTGAGGAAGGTAAGTGACTTAACGAACAGAAAAAAACGATTGCTGAGCACGTTGGAAAAAGCAGTAACGTAACTTACAATGGCTACTATCAGGGATTCAAAAGGACAAGGGCATACCCATGAATATGTACTTTCATTGAAGAATAATTCCGCATGAAATGAAATTAACACATCCCGTTATGCGTCCCATACATCATCCTTGCTTGATTGTGTAGCTTTATTCCAGAACAGCAGAGAGTAATTTTATTTTGGAATGCTGCGTAACCGGATTCGGCACAGTATCACGTAATCCAATCCGTGTCCCGCATTTCGGCCAGAAATTTTACCTTCCCTCACGACGTGCGCGTCCACGCTAATTAGACCTATTGAATTCTGCGAAATTGCGTCTATCACAAAACAAGCTCTATCGCAAAACAAGCCGCGTGACCGACACACCATGCCTTATACCGAAAGCACTGGTTCACTGTGCTGATTTCATGATTGGCTTGATGGCCTTTGAAAAAATACACACACAGAAATGTATATTCAGAGTTTCTGGTTCTGGAGGTAAAGGTTAACTGTCCTAAAGGAAATCAGAGATGTGGGGCATGTAATTTGACCTTATTCAGCCTCGACTGTTTAGAGAAACACCCTCTTGCTGAAGCTGCTCTCCTCTCTATTTTTATCAGCCTGTTGTTTATTATTTAGTTCAGCCTGCTGATTGAAGTTGGCAGTAAGCAAGTCTATACCAGGTTCTTGCCTTTCCTTTCGTACTTTTCGTTACAATAAGACCATATAAAGCATTTGAAACTTCCTGGCAGATTGAAACTGTGTGCCGGACCGAGACTCGAATTCGGGACCTTTGCCTTTTACAGGCAAGTGCACTATCATCTGAGCTACCAAAGCACGACTCGCGACACGTCCTCACATCTTCAATTCTGCCAGTACTTCGTCTTCTAACTTCCAAACATAAAGCATTTTTCGTAATAAAGTACATTATATGTTACTTATTTTATGGAGTACTAACCACTGTCCATGTTTCATTCATTGCTTTCAATACTTCTACATTTGATTTTCTTTTAACCCTAGCAATACCAACGTATCTTTCACAATACGCATTACCAACGGGGTGGGGGTGGGGGGTACTTTATGACAAATTGAAATACAATTAAAAATAATTTCGTTAATTGTTGCCTACATACATTAAACAACTTACTTTTTAAAGAGGTACTGATCTTTTAGTAGTGTCCAGAACACGAAAACATTCTTTAGGACCATTTTAGACATGTCAACACACTTACAGTAAAGTGTACTACCAAGGAGAGGGTGTACTTTATGTCAATCCTAAAAAAATTAAAAATGCAAATCTCTTTGTGTCTTTTACTCATAACATATTTCTTATATAGCTACTGATGCGCAAACAATGTCCTCAAGCTGAAAATAATGAATATGAGATTTACTGGGGAAGTGACATCTTCCACTAAGAGTAAATTTTTTGGTTAACCTTTCATGGAATCTGGTGGAAGAATTCATTAAATAAAACAAATAATTTTTTTAGAATTTTAGAATGTAAAGTAACCACCTAGATAACTTTTTTTTTCAAAACGATGGGCGCAAATTAAGATCCCCACAGTACTGCAAGGGTTAATGAAAAACATTTTTCTTATCGTTCTTTAGTCACATTTCCACAGCTTTTCATTATTTCCATGTTTTCCAATACCTCGTTATTTTTGAGACTACATTATGAATGAAACATCACTTGACATTTGTTTAATAGTCTTGAATATTTCTTTAGTTTATGAATCAGTTTTCGGCAGTTACGTCATCATGAGATATGTAGTCAAGTACGTGTGTCTGCAAAATTTTTGTGGGACCACATATTTCAGAACAATCTAGCTACAAAATATCTTAGTTCATTTCCATAAATGACATTCCTTAATTTTTGATTTCGGAATAAAACTAGGGGGATTATTTAAGAAAAATGGGATGTAAAAATATGTGACACATTAAATAATGATGTACAAGGCAATTACAGTTGAAGAATTTACAATATCCTTCGGTCGCCTGTGCTAGGGAGTGGGCAGGTCATTTGACAACATAATCTTGCCCATATGATGTCCAGTGTTATAAAATGGTACACTAAAACGAGTGAAACTAAACAGGTAAATGACCCAACTGTCATTCCGCAAAGTAAAATTTTAGCAGAAGTGGAAATACAGTAACTGAAATAATGAAAAAAATTGTGTCACTTGAGTAGATTAGGTAGTTCATAAAGTAGTCTGGACGGGATTATTGGTTCACTAGTTACACTAGTCACATTGTACCTGCTCAGCACGGTATCAATGGATCAGGATATTAATGCAGTTTTTTTAGAATTGTTTAAAAGACCAAACGTAATAGTTCTGAGATATGTGCTCCAAATTTTGAAGTTAAGATGCTTCTCAGTAAATTACTTTTACTATTGAAAGGTTGTTTGGTCACTGTGATTTTTCTGTTAACCCGAATTAGTCTTCTGTTTCCTTTACTTCCTTCAGAGTTGTTTGTTGTTTCAGAGTTTGCTTCTTCATATCTTTCCTATTTAGCTATCTCCATATACTACTATTTACGAATTTCGTAAAGTAGTCATGTCTGGTTCAGGACACCTTCGCGTCAACTGATGGCAGTTTATCTTATGTATATAGGTTTCATACCATTTAAGATTCAAAGTATTATTTTCTGAAATGACTGTATTGCATTTCTCGTATGTTTTGTAATTATAAACATGTAATAAAGAAACCAGTACTTCGGTTTGGATAAACAAGACCAAACTGAATATTTTAGGGATATTAAAAGTATGGCACAAAAATGAAGACCCAATACAAAAAATTGTGCGTCCCAGGCATCCGCAGCTGAGGTAATACTCGTACAACTTGTAAACAGAACTCTGCTTGCAGCTGTATAATACTCTTTGATCGGTTATTATCAGTTTCATGGCCCATAGCCACATCCTCGGGTATAAATGTGACTTTTAGTCATTGAAAACAAAGACGTAGGACGGAAGGAGGACCTCAGCACTATGCATTAAATTATCTGCATCTGGAGACTAATGTCGGTTTACCGGCAAGCCGGTCTACCGGCAAGCCTTCGGTTCTATTGCTGCTTTTAAGCACTAAAAGTGATATGTACATCTGAGGATGTGGTAGTAGGGAATGAAATCGGTCATGTCGCAATGAAGAGTATTATACAACTGCATTTTTTTAAAAGATGAAAGACTAAATAGATCAGTGCATGTGTTTCACTACCGTTCGTACTAATTGACGGAAAGTCATCGAGTAAAAGAGAAGTGAGTTCTGGCGTTGCCCAAGATAGCGTTACTGGCCAGCTGCTGTTCCTTATCTATATAAACGATTTAAGAGACAATCTGAGCAGCCGTCTTATGTTGTTTGTAGGTGATGCTGTCGTTTATCGTCTAGTAAAGTCATCAGAATATGAAAATAAACTTCAAAACGATTAAGAAAAGATCTCTTTATGTTCCGAAAATTTACAATTGACGCAAAATAATGAAACGTTTGAGGTCATCCAAATGAGTGCCAAAGGAATAATTTAAACTTCGATTGTACGATAGGACGTTGTAGAAAATTGTCGGACTATCAAAGTAAATGAAAAGCATGAAAACATAATTGGCGTTAGCAGTATCGCATTAGTGTCACAAATATACATCCTACTACGTAATCTGTATGAAGACAGCCATCAAATAAGTAAATAACAAAGCTGCCTGCTATTACTTTGATAGTTCATACACAGAAGGTCCTGAGGCGATTCTTTTTCCGATCAGATACACATGTTATTAAGTTCACATACACAGACAGAGGACACTGGGATTACGTAGCTGGGTTCAGGAGGGACTAGTAGATTTTCATTTCGGTTGGTGTTGCATGAGCAAAGAAGTTCACGCCAAGATAGTTTCACAAGGCGAGTATAGATTTCGTTACATTATGTGCAGGTCATAGACAAAAGGCGGGGAGAGTTCCTGGAGTTAACCTCGATTGGTCAACAACAGATTCTTACAGAAAAATGGGTAATACCGATCGTACAGCAACTGAAAATGCCCAGTGGGCTGCCCGTTTCCACCAACGTTAAGTAAAAGGTGGAGTCAATGACCCCAAAAACACTGATACTTTGTCTTCACGACAGTTAAATTCTAGAGAAGATGTTTCCGGTCTTTTGCTTGCCGTGGAAGAGGAGACAGTCTTGCCTCAGTAGGCAACAACTTTAGTTCCCATGGTGCATGCACACATTTGTTACTGCCTGGAGTCGCGCTGAGCGCTTGTCCTATCGTTCCGGTTGTTGTCTTATGGTAAGTTTTTTTTGGCAACAGGCAATGATTTACCACGGCCCAGACCATCTTTAGATTTTGGGCCGGCATGACACTCCTTCTCGCCACTCATCCGTGTGGGCGCCGATGGAGGTGGCTGCTGGCTTCCCCCGTATGCTGTGGTAGCCGTAGTGAACCGCCGAGCATGCGTCGTTATGATCCTGAGGTAAGAAGGTATCGGGTTGTTTCGACATGTCTTGGCCAGCTCGGTACCATCTAAAAGGCCGGTGAGCTTTTGTAAGGAGGCCAACTCTCGACGATTACTACACCAGTTGGGTCCACTAGCAGGTGAACGCGCGTAGTGCCGAACTCCAAGTGCTCCGTCCCAGGGTGCCGCCTCTGTTCTCGGTAGCCAAGGGCGGCTTCCCATCTCCAGCTGGTAAAACACCACAATAGCTCATTGCCAAATATTTTGATCATACTCCGAAGCCGCCATTTCCCATGACTGCCAGTGTGTATGCTGGTCGTAATTCATCCTTCTTTGTACGTAATTCTTATAATTGCATAATTTCATTTGATACGTATAGCTTACTCCAAAATTACATATATGTGATAAACAAAAAGCATAAGGTAGATGATTACATCGTCAAGGAGGACTATACAATACTCATCTAGCTTACCTAAAGCTGCTGTAATGCGTCTAGAACCAAAAAATTTTATTTAATACAGGCATCACCAGTACTTGACAAGAACCTGTTATTTTAGGTTGGGAACCAGATTCGTCCATACATCAGTATAACCTCTCACAAGCTGAGTCTTCTCTTTAAAGCCACACGTATCATCGCCCTCACCTCTATTCACCCCACTGTTCATCACAGCACAGCTTTCGTACTCATTCAACAAAAAAGAAAATAAATAAATAAACGAAAAATAAATATATTGTACGATTAGAACTAAAAATAATTTGTTAATTAATGTTATCACAAACCACAGACACAAACATACACACACATAGAATATATATATATATATATATATATATATATATATATATATATATATATATATTCTATCTGACCCATCCACGCGACGCTGTGATGCAGTAATTATAATAGGTTGAATTAATTTTGTACTCATCTTTTTATGACAACCAAATTATCTATATAAAAATCTTGTGTCACGTTGTATGTCCGGGATAAACTCCGAAACTACTAAACCGATCTTAATGAAAGTTTGCAACTACGTCCAACATAAAAGACAGGATGGTTTTTTACTCGATTATTTACCTAAATATTTGTTATTGCAAACCAAATATTTATTGAATGACAGTAGTCTGTATTTATTTGTAGGCTCTACGACTCCTGACAGATGGCGGTGTAAGTTAATTCATCGACAGAACACTCTAACATCTCTTGACATCTAGGTTGGTTAGACATCCAGTAGATGGCGGCGTCTTTCGGTTTATAGATACTGCAATCTATTCCACGTAATATTTGATTGTGTTTACGACATAGCCGCTCTATTTTAATTTTTTGTCTATCATTTTTTTAACTGTACTCCATGTTGTGTTATAACTGTGCTGTGTATCGTTTGGATGTTTTGATCATTTTTAACAGAAAAGTAATAGTAAGATAAAACTTCATAGTTAATTTTATTTCCTGTTGGTCTTCAAACCATCTCGAAAGTTTTTACGGCTTGCTTTCCTTTTTTAATTTGTATTTTATTTTGGTTTATTAATCTGTTTAATTTATTTTCAGCTTCATTAGGGAGCTAGCTCGCCTGGTCACGCATTGCTGTCATTCAGTAGTTATAATAGCATGAATTATTTTGTACTCATCTTTTTAATGCAATCAAATTAATATTTACTGATAAAGCTGAAAATAGTTTACCCGATTTTAAAACATACGAGACTGAGAATGAAACGTTACGCCAAATTGAAAGTGGCTGGAAAAGTATTGGAATGTTGGTTAACCACAAATCAAGATGCAACTTTTAAATTTACATGTCATTCGTCTCCTATTCAATTATAGTTTGTACTCAATGACTTATTCTCAAAACTGATAATAAGTTAATAAGATATAAAAATTTAATTTTGTAAATGAGGTAGCTTACGTTGATTTTTAAATACTGAGTACAATTTTTCAAAAGATTTCCCACAATTCCACAATTGCTCTCTATTCTGCTTGTTCCGGCGGAGTAGGAAAAAGTTACAGTTCAAATTTTCCTGATGCACAACGCATACCGACTACTTCATTGCGGTATTTTGACGCTTGGCGATATTGTCATATTTTGTCCATCGCACAAATTGTAATTTTAGAATGTGCAGAGTAATCAATGTCTGGTTCATATTCGAACGCAGAGCGAACGTATGATGCTCGCGTTAATGTACGGCTGGTTTGCTGTATCTCTCTTTATCGTTCTCTGAATGTGGCCATGTGCCGGTCTCGTGCCGCTCTTGTTCTCGATATTTTTTGCCGCAGACGTTCATCACGCTGTTCCCGAGAATCTTGTCTATACATTTCTGCTGCTCTGATTCGTTGAGCTGCGTTCATTATGGCGATTTGTTCTTCCAGTTCGCAAGCTCTCTCAACACGCTTGCTTCATGCCTCTCTGATAGACGCATTCTTAACATCGGATTATTTTCCATGCCGTTAGACTCATATTCAAATAGTATTAACATCTATTATTTTAATAAATAAATTAGATCAAAATTAATTAATGAATTAATTAACATTTGACAGATAAAAAATAAGAAAATACAAATAATAAAAAAGAAAACATGCAAGAAATACATAAACGCTTTCTATATGGTATGAAGACCGACGGAAAATAAAATTGTGTATAAAGCTCTATGTTGTTATTACCTTTCTGTTAAAAATAATAATAATATCGAAACGATACAGAGCACCATTGTAACACAATATGCAGTATAATTATAACAATGATAGAAGAAAATTTAAAATAGAACAGTTATGTGATAAACATAAACAAGTATCACATAGAATAGATTGCAGCATCTAGAAATCAAAACACGACGCCATCTAATGCATAGTCTACCCAACCTAGATGTCAGAAGATGTTGGAGTGTTCTGTCGACGAATTAATTTACACCACCATCTATCATAGAAACCTACGAATTAATACATACTATTGTTGTATAATGAGCATTTAATTTGCTATAACAAATATTGAGGTCAATAACCCAGCTAGAAACTATCCCATATTTTACGTTGGACAAAACTCTACGTACCTGCAAAATTTCATCAAGATCTGTTCAGTAGTTTCCGAGTTTCTCCCGGATATATATCGTGACTCGATATTTATATATACTGTAAACTAAAAATGATTCATTCAATATCATTTTGATAAGAGAATTGTTTAAATGTTCTACCAAACATGTAAGTAACTAACAAGCGAGCATGATTTCCGTAATATACGAAAAATTTGGGATTCTCTCCGTTGTTTTTTCTAGAATGACTTTAACGTACTCACTAGCTCATGACCCTTTATAGATATTTATCTGACATGTTGTTACTTCTTACTACATTCGTCTTCCTTCGATTTACTCTTAATGCGTATTCTGAACTCAATAGACTGTTCATTCTATTTAACAGATCTTGTAATTTTTCTTCACTTTTACTGAGGATAGCGATGTTATGAGCGAATCGTATCACTGATATCTGTTAACCTTGAATTTTAATCCGATTCTTAAACCTTTCATTCGTTTCTATCATTGTATCTTTGACGTACAGCTTGAACAGTAGGGGCACAACACCCTTACAATCTTGAAATCCGAATACTTCGTTCTTAGTCTTCCAATGCTATTGTTCCCTCGTGGTTCTTATACGGACTGTGTATTACGCGTCTTTCCCAAAAGATTTTTTCTCTTTTTCCTCGAAATTTCGAACATTTTCTAGCTCTTCACCTTGTGCTTGCGATGCTGGCACTTATAGCTGAACTGTTGTTGTTAGTGTTGGTTTGATCTAGATTGTGATGAGAACAACACATTCACTGAACTGGTGACATATCTCATGCTTGTCCTACTTTCCCGTTCGTAAGGAATCTTACTCCCATCATACCATTTTCGGCTGTTGCTGCTGAAGCTCATCTGACCAGCGAACCTTGTCTTCCATTTCACTCCAATCGCCGTCACCGTATGTAGATAGAGTCTTTTCATTTTCATTTTCAGATTTTCTAGCATCCCTACCACATTCAAACTTCTGGTATCCCATGCTCTAACTCGCATTGGGTATTCAACCGTTTTCTCATGGTCACCTCCGCAGTGGCACTCCCATCCCGTAGATCCAAATGGGGGACTAGCCTGGAATCCTTTGATGAAGGGCTCACTACTATTTTTCAGTTACGGGTCAAATACCCTGTGGATACACTTTATGTGTCTTTAATGCAGTGATTTCCAATGCCTTCTGCATTCTCATGCCGTTGATCATTGATGATTCCTCTCCCTTCGTTGATAAAAGTTTACCAATCCCAACAACGCCCAAGTTGCAGGTACCGCTAAATACTTGATCTCATGTAACTTCTCTGGATTCAACCAAATTCCCTTAATTGAAATTAGATGCCTGAAGTACGTAATACTTGGCCTGACTAACCTGGATATATCGAAATTCATCGTAACTCCAGAGGCACGAAAGCCATTAATAGTTGGCTTAGTACTTGGCTTAGTACACATCATAAAATATGAATTCACACGCTTTTTAACTCATCAGCGATAACTGTGTTCGTTCCATATATGGATATGGTGGATGACAGGTTAAGTCCAAACAAGAGCTTAGGAAATCGGTAACACCGATCATAGCATATAAGTGTTGTGTATTCATGCACAATGGGTGAATCTCTGTTTGCCAACAACTGGTTCGCAAATCCTCAGAAGATAATATCCTGACACAATGAAATGTTTGAAGTAATTCTTCGAGGGCTTGAGGTCTGTCCACCTCAGTCATAATTACTGTGTATATGTGCCTCGATTCGAGCATTAAGTGGATAAATTCATTATGTTTTGGCACAACTCATAGTGAGCTATTGTGTGAGCTTACCACCAGTTCAATTACTTCATGTTCCAATAACAGTAAATGAATCTCTTTCTCAAATTCTGACTTATCCACAAGAGGCATCGAGTACGAACTCATAAAGAACTTCGTAAGTTCTTCCCCACTGAACGTATGTATGAAGTTTCCAATGGAACCAGGTACCTGTGCAAACACGTGTACAAGGGACATCACAAATTCATGTTGACAGCACAGCTTCATTTAAGTCCGTATATCCCTCACATAGGACCTTATGTACCTTGTCCTTACTGATTTGATGCGAAACAACCTCCTCTTTGTAATACGAGTTAGCTGCTCTGACCTCTCTGACGCCAGAAGATAACAACTCAGGTCTTGTTCAAATTCCAGGTCGAGTGGTATTTCAAGGCATCCAGGTTCAGTTTCATGATTTCTTACTCAGGGCAGTCCTGTGAGTCAAATTTCAGTCTCACAGGACTTCCTCGTACCATTAGAGCAACCTCACAGCTACTCACACTTAGTACTGACTGATAATCATTCATGAAATGAAAACCGAAAATCGCTTCCTTATTCATCATTACTACGCTCTTACCAGAAGTCTCTCCCTTCATCTTCATTCTGCTAACGGCCTTGCCGAAGTGGTAACACTGGTTCCCGTCAGATCACCGAAGTTAAGCGCTGTCGGTCTGCGCTAGCACTTGGATGGGTGACCATCCGGTCTGCCGAGGGCTGTTGGCAAGCGGGATGCACTCAGCCCATTTGTGGCAAACTGAGGAGCTACTTGATTGGGAACTAGTGGCTCCGGTCTCGTAAACTGACGTACGGCCGGGAGATCGGTGTGCTGACCACATGCCCCTCCATATCCGCATCCAGTGACGCCCGTGGGCTGACGATGACACGGCGGCCGGTCGGTACGTTGGACCTTCCTGGGCCTGTTCGGACGGAGTTCAGTTTAGTTTAGTTTAGTTCATCTTCATTCTCTGCAGTGGCAATATAAGCCCTGGCCTCTAGTTCACACTCACACAATGTTTTTTTTCACTCAAAACGGAACCGGAAATTGCTAAATTTGCACAGATCTGCAATTAAACTGTCTAGGTCGCATGAAAATACATGCAGCAGGTGAAGAATAACTTTAGTGTTACTAGAGTACGTATCACGCGTTCAGGAATTATTTCCATCTTCAGAAATCCAAGAACAAACGTAGCACAAGGACGTGCGTACGCAACATGATGTGATAGACTACTTATTTTACGTACACAACTAGCGTTGTTTTTTACCTTGTGCTATCTTTTGTACTTGGATTTCTGATGGTGGAAATAATTGTGTGACGAGTTATGCATTCGTTGTGATACTTAAAGTCAGTCTTCACCTACTATACGACTATTTATGCGACCTAGCCAGCTTAACTACAGATATACGCTTATTTGCCAGAATAGTCGCTGGCTTTCTATGTGACGTTATATTTATAAATCTGCTAACATTGCCGTTTAGTACTAGACGAGTAATTGATGTGTTGGTATTATCATCCTCAGCTAGCAGTTCTTGCGCGATATTTTCAAGATTTATCAAATAAATACCGTCGATTATCGCCTCTACTATTTAATCCATCGCATCAGCAGTCGCACATACCTATCATTGTTGCAGAGATCGTTCGTCTTTTTCTTGGGTCTTGTGACTTGATTTCCATCGTTTACGCAGACCATCATTCCAGATGTCGCCAATCTTGACCGTGCTTGTCCCGATCGTCGAACGTCTTCAGAGTCCACGTGTGACGATTCGTAACTGGCTCGTTAAACAAGTTGCCCGAAACGTTTGATGCATATGTGCGTCCATTGAGGGTAATGATTCTGCACCATCTACGGCAGCAGCACTCAGCGGCAGCGGACAGTTGTTTTCGTTAATGACCTGGGGCAATAAGTTCTAGCAAAAGAGCTAGGAATGCATCACAGTCATCCTTACACGTACCTGCAAGGATAATGTGCCAGAGATGAACAAGCATATCCTAATCAGTTTGGGCTGTCTTTAAATATTGTCTAGACACCAGATATTAAGGGCTATATTCTCAACACATTGGTGAATTCCAGATTATTAATATTACTGAGACTATCTTAATCGATTTCATAGAGGGAACCTTTGTCGCGCGTGTTCTGCTTCTTCGCTAGCTGGCGGGAGGGGCTGTGCGGAGCCTTCAAGAGCAGCACAAGAGACCGACTTGTGGTAGTTAGCTTCCGGCTCGTATGTGTGATTTTGCGGGAATCGTGACAGCAGTCGGCTCTTTGGCTGTTTGTTCACTTTTTAAGAAGAGCTCCAGATATAACCCATGATATGAGAGTTTTGCCGGTGAAAGCATAAGGACTTGTTGCTGGACGGTCTTCTCAGTAAATCAGAGTTGTGGTTTGGCTCGAAGTATGCATCAGAGCTAGGGGCGGAGCGTGGAAGTGAACACTAGATTCCAGCCGGGTGGGTGCGACTTGGTAAAGTGTTGTTCTGTGCTATCGGAACAACAATATCGCGAAGGTATAGCTGGAGGTGCTGATCCTCTGTTAATATTTCCTCTTGGCTTCGGGATAGATGGAAAACTATAAAACTATGTGTAAATCAAAACCACGAGTTCTTACATAATTGCTTTTAATAATCCGTTCTTGCAATCGCACAGGAAGCAATGGACGATTACCAACAACTTTCAGTGGTGCCTGTAGCGCCAGTAGTTTAAATAGCGAGAACTGCGTTTTGTGATATGAGTGTATTTCTTGAGGAGGCCTTGGCTTTGTTCTTGTAAATTGCCTTAAACCAAAGCACTGTGGTGTTCAACTATGAAATTTCAGATCTGTTATTCAGTTCTTAAGATTTAAAGGGAAATTTTACTGTGTGCAGTTGTGCGTGTTTGGAGTTTGTTTTAGTTAAGTACTTTTATTATTTTAATAGACACTGGCCAAAGCAGTTTTCCCCTTCATTCCATTTTTTGGTTCCTTTGGCAAAATAAAATAAAAGTCGTGAAGTTTGCACTAGTATTAACCTCTCTAAAATAACTAATGTCCCGAAAATTTTTGTATTGCTGCGCCAGTATTAGTCTTAATCATAGGAAAGTGGGAATTTCGTTAAAATTCAGTAAAGGCGCGGCTGGGCTATGGAGTCTGGGGCGCTGGCAGTTGGCCAGGCAGAGTAAACATGGCGCGGAGCTGCAGCATCGTATTGCACGTACGAGTTGTTTGGAGTGGAACAACAGCGAGGCAGGGAACTGCAGCATTGATTTAAGTTATAATGATGTATGAGGCGAGGCAGCAGGCCAGAGTCGGGAGTGGCGATGTGTAAGCGGCTGACGTATGGGAATTTACCCCTGCCATAGTTCCTGTCTCTCTCTGACACTACGTTAGAATCGAGGGGGAAAGCAGTATAAATAGGTACTTTTAGCGAGGGGTGTGTGCCAGGTAAGTCGAGAGTCGGGTCGGACCTGTGCTGGTTTACTCTTATAGGTACCAGTCTCGCAGCAATGATGTAAATATTCTGTGTAAACTTGTACTTGGTTTCCATATGCTTGTTCGGGCTGTATTCCGCCTCCGGGGATACAACACCAGGGCGGGACGGAATGGCAACCGGGTACTTGGAGACTGCACGGTCTGCCTGAAGGAGGGCAGTGACAGCAGTCTGCAGTGGGTCCAGGACGGGCCATGTTTGCTTCCCACTTGGCGTACCGAGGTCCAGGCGAGGCGTACGCTGTAGGAGGCACGGCAGCGCTGCAGCAGCGCCAGAAATGCTAGCGGGTGCTTCCATCCGCCAAGCACCAGTAGCAGGAAGTTGTGACACGGCATCCAGGAGGGCGCGGGTTCGAGTCCAGTCCTGTCCTGGACGCAGCAGCAGCCCGAGGGCCACGAGTGACCAGTACATCCACCTTTGTTCCATGGTCAGACAGAGCAGGCCAAACAGGGTGGAGGGCAGTGGAAACCAGTGATTGTAGCAGTCTTTGTAATAGCGGACAGCTACACGATGCATGGGCGGGCGGCGACCGAGGAAAAATGCAGCCGGCTTCCAGCTGAGCGGCCTTGATGACAGAGCAGCCACGTCAGCATACCAGGAGTTGCTGAGATGGCTGGACTCGCAGGACAACGCCGAAGGCAGCACGCCGACACTACGCTGCACCCATCGAAGTACTGTATTATGTGACTAAAGCAATACTACTGAATACTGCTGTATCACTCTGCACTGCCCCTTGACACTATTGAACTTGCTCGGCCTCCTGAAAAGAAGAGGTGCAGTGGGCCCCGGCTTCAGCTCTGCCAACTGGAGTCCCAGGTTGGACCATCGACACTTCGCAACAGTATGTGTTAGAATGTAAATGGTATCTAATTTTTGTTTTGGATTATCTGCTGTTTTAAGATTGTTCCGGCATTAACTTTACGACCGACGGCCGCTGTCGGCATCATGTGTATGGGCCTTTGGTACCCATTTGTGATTTACGTGAATACTGATTTGAAATGCATAATATTTTGATTATTTGTTGCAATGAATTATTTATAATAAAATCTCCGTTTGTAAGACTTATGGCCACCAAGAATCAGTTAGCTTTTAAACTTGGGCATAAATTGTCCTTCCTAGTCTCCTTGTATTATGAGTATCTCCCCTTATTTTCTGATGCACCCTTCTGATGTTTAAATACTTGATACCTGAAATTTAGTTAAGAAGGTTGCAGTTCTAAGGTTGATTAATGAGTAGGACTAGTATTTTATCCAACTTCAGCAAATGTAGTCATATGTAACGAAATAATAGGAAACCAGTTGCATAAAAGGAATTTAATTTTTTTACCGGTAGGATTGTTCAGCTGCATTGTGCTTTGCTCTGTCCTTCATAGATTGTGATCAGTATGTACCGAGAAACACACAGCAACTTCGCGATACGAACGGCATTCTCGGCAGAGTTTGAGTGCCCAGTCATTCGTATGCATTCAAGCTTATTTTCAACTGGCTCGGTAGGAGGTAAACACTATTCAAATTTTTCCGGCCAGGCACGAGGGTGAAACCTGTTGGCAGCGTTTCAAAACGCTAAACATGAGGTGGTTCTACCATAGTGTGGCAGCTACCAGTTTCCGACAAATGGTGCGGGATGACGGAGAACGCTGCAGGGAGTTGATTACCAGTTCTCAGATGGCTGGCACAGTTGTGAAGGCGCTATGACGTGATCCGTGCATAGCACTTTATCCTCCCTTTCTCCCTCCCTTGTAGTAGCCAGATGTGGTCAACATAATTTGACGACTAGTCTGCCGCCTTTCACGTCCCCATGCAGTCCAACTTTGAGCCACTATCGCATCTGAAGACCCCACGAATGACAGCCCTATAACTCAGCATCTGATGCCTTTCATGCCCCTTGAATACCCAGCTATGCATGGTATAAATACTAAACACCACTAATGCACTGCGTTCTGCATTTTACAGATACATTATGTGATCAAAAGTCTCCGAACACCGGCCTGCAAATGATTTACAAGTTCGTGGCGCCCTCCATCGGTAATGCTCCATTTCAGTATGGTGTTGGCCTACCCATAGCCTTGATGACAGCTTCCACTCTTGCAGGTATACTTTCAATCAGGTGCTGCAATGTTTCTTGGAGAATGGCAGTCCATTCTTCACGGAGTGCTGCACTGAGGGGAGGTATCGATGTGGGTCGGGGAGGCCTGCTACGAAGTCGTCGTTCCAAAACCTCCCAAAGCTGACCTATGGGATTCAGGTCAGGACTCTGTGAAGGCCAGTCCATTACAGGGATGTTATTGTCTTGTAACAACTCCGCCACAGGCCGTGTATTATGAACAGGAGCTTATCGTGTTGAAAGATGCAATTGCCATCCCCGACTTGCTCTTCAACGGAGAGAAGCAAGGAGGTGCTCAAAATATCAATGTAGGCCTGTGCTGTGATAGTGCCACGCAAAACATCAAGGTGTGCTAACCCCCTCCATGAAAAACACGACCACACCACAACATCACCGCCTTCGAATTTTACTGCTGGCACTGCAAACGCTAGCAGATGACGTTCACCGGGCATTCGCCAAACTCACACCCCACACCCTGTCATCGGATCGCAACATTGTGTACCACGATTCGTCACTCCACACAATCTTTTTCCCACTGTTCAGTCGTCCAATGTTTATGCTCCTTACACCAGGCGAGGCCTCGTTTGGCATTTACCAGCGTCATGTCTGACTTATTAGCAGCCGCTCGACCATGAAATCCAAGTTTCCTCAACTCACGTCTAACTATCATAGTACTTGCAGTGGATCCTGAAGCAGTTCGAAATTTCTGTGTGATGATCTGGATAGATGTCTGCCTGTTACACATTACGACCCTCTGCAACTGTCGCGGTCTCTGTCAGTCAACAGACGAGGTCGGCCTATACGCTTCTGCGCTGTACGTGTTCCTTCACGTTTCCACTCCACTATCACATCGGAATCAGGGGACCTAGGGATGTTTAGGAGTGTGGAAATCTCGCGTACAGACGTATGATAGAAGTGACACCCAATCACGTGACCACGTTTGAAGTCTGTGACTTCCGAGGTGCCCTCCATTCTGCTCTTTCACGATTTGTATTGACTACTGACGTCGGTGATATGGAGTGACTGGCTGCGGGTGGCAGAACAATGCTCCTAATATGAAAAACGTATGTTTTTTGGGATGTCCGGATACTTTTAATCACATTGTGTTGGTGCTGCTCTAGTCATTTACATACCTGCCTACAGCGTACGAATATATATTGGCGTAAGACAATGTCGTCTGGGTGTTTCACTACTTTTGTAGGCAGCGTGTAAATGAATTCATAACTTTTTCTCGAAATCTGTAAATAATTCCTGTATGTACAGTCTTATTGAACATGTGACATAAATGTAAGCAATTAGTAATGTGTAGAGATCTAAGGAAAAAATCGCAATAAATATATTCACAGACATATCTCAGGTACACGCAGTGTTTTGACGACAATTTATTTACCTTTAAACAATACGATAAAGTGAAGGAATTGTGAACTGAGTTTCCAATATACAAAAGAAATTTTAATTTACTCTGAGACATTAAAACCAACACAGTTGATTGCCCTGTCTCTTGTAGATGTTCTTCGGCTCTCACACCAATCGAAACCCACTGTTCGCAACAACAGACTCTTAGAAAATGGGTTGATTTGTAAAGAAAAAATACACTTCTGAGAAACGTTCTCCTTAACATAGGATTAAAGTCACGAGAGAAGGACTCCGAGGCTCGTGCTGCGTTCCAGTTTTCCGAGAAAATGGATTAATTTACATGTATCAGAACACTGCGGCTAACGGAGTGCAATACGAGTATGTTTCAGACAGCTGCTTCAAAACACTACAGTTGCTGCTAGACTTAATAATTGAAGTCGGCTAATAGATCTGGATGACAAGACAGGCTTTTTTAATCCTTGTCCTTCCTACTGATAGTTTAGTATCTTAAGCCCCTCGTCATCTCATTTCAAAAAAGCAGAGAGTGGATCTCGGTGCTCGTACTCTTCCTACAACTCAGTAAAGGCAATAAGCAGCTGCAGAGCGTAATGTGTCATTTGGAACGTCAGATCACAATTCAAAATATTTTAGGTCCTTGAGAAACACGTTAGAAACCTTTAATATCTCAATCGAAACTCTGCCAGACAATGGTACGCTCAGAATTTGAGGGCCGCACCTTGCATTACTGACTGCCGAATTGCAAGGCCAGAACCGTTTTTCAGCGTCAAGTATGGAATTGTATCTTTGACTCTAGGGTTTTCTTATCAAAGCAGCTTATTTCCCGAGGTCGTGGAGGTGTCAGATGAGTTTGTCTAACTGTGCAGATAGTCAAGCGAAAATCATAAATCGTGTTTTTTTCTCTTTTTTAACGGAATTTAAGTGCTTTTAGTTACTGATAACTCCCCAGTAATTTTAGATGAAGTGAAAGTGAGTTACGTACGTCCTCGATATGAGACGTGTTCTATGGTACAGTAGTATGCAGATATACGGCACAGAAACAGGATGTCTTATGACGGAATATTTATTTAACAATTATACGCTGTTATTACCATATGAGTTGCAAATTATGAAATTAATTCTCTGTATGAATTCCTCCCCAAGTCTAATTCACTTCGACTATTGCTACTGGAAATTTCTCAAGCCCATGAAGTTATTTTCACGTGACAGTGTTCGTGCTTCTGCTCTCAACATGAAGGAAGAACACAAGCGTGTTCCATTCGAACCAATAAATTAGTTTATTATATGTCTGTTAAGCTTCAAGGTCTGATATATTGATGGGTCCATTTAGTGTGATGATTCTGCACGGCCTATGGACGCTGCGCTCGCCTCTAGGGGACAGTTGTTCGAATTAATGACGTGCGGCACGTTTTAATTCATTAAGTCTCTGTTGTCATTATTTTCAATCACTGTTTCATTGGTACCGCAAGGGAACATACATGCTATTCTTTTTTTTTTTTTCAAAAATACCATTTAATTTTCAGCACTCGCCAATAAATTAACATCTGTAGGCTGGCAGCCGAGTGAATGGACCGGTTTAGTAAAGTTTATTTTCCGGCTGTCAGGAAGCGCAACTGTTGAAATTGTACAATAACTCTAAAATATGAACAATATTCTGCAGTAAATGAAACGATGAATGATATACAGCCTGGTATACTTTTTACTAGATATAAACATTTTTTTGTTTCTTAAATTTGTTCATCCCTGTGGATTCTAAAGCCTGTAAAATTAGTTCCGCTAAAAACATTTTGAAAACAGGTTTTCGTATGCCATCACGTATCATCGGAAAGAAATAAAAGTGAGAAAAAAGTGGAGCTAAACGCAAAAAACGGACGAAAATGCAGTGGTGCTCTAGTTTTGCAGAATATGATAAATGATATGGACAGTTTAAGAGGAAAAATAAATGGAAGTAATGAGTTCAAAGCATCTAAATTTTTGGTTTAACAACAATGGTATGCGTGATGAGGAGAGGTATAAAGCATTCAGCGCGTCTTTCTGTCAGTGATAATGGCTTCTCCGGAAAAAATGCCTTACATAAAAAAGTATTAAAGTACGGGTAACTTGAATAAAATGTTTACAGTATGTAACATTACATTCGCACATTTCATATTCTTACTCGTCTTTAGCTGAAAGGAGTTTTCGATTGTATTTTATATGGTAAGCATATCTCTAGTCGCAATAGCTGGAACCTAAATTCTTTTGTGTTGCCGTTCTGCTTCAAGCGAAGGTTGATGGTTCAAATGGCTCTGGGCACTATGGGACTAAACTTCTGAGGGCATCAGTTCCCTAGAACTTAGAACTACTTAAACCTAATTAACCTAAAGACATCACACACATCCATGCCCGAGGCAGGATTCGACCCTGCGACCGTAGCGGTCACGTGGCTCCAGACTGTAGCGCCTAGAACCGCTCGGCCACTCCGGCCGGCTTAAGCGAAGGGACACTGCCATATTCCGCACCACGAAGGAGGTACTCTGTACTTTACGTCTGTGGGCTCGACTCTTCACTCAGTGTCTCAACGAACATTTGTGAGGTACCATCAATCTTTCTCCCACTCTGAGTACTCTAAGGCTGACTGGACATTCATCTTACATTCTCATTTATGTAAAATATAAGTTCATACTTCTCATTTTATATTATTTGGTTTTCCTCTGTAACATCAGTGGTAGGCGTCCAGGAAGAATTTCAGCAGCAGATAGGTGAGTGTTAGGCTCCAGTCTCGGCCCGCGAGGGCTGCGTTGTAGTGAAACCATGTATATAATGTACAAAGTAACCAAGAAGTGATGTACAGGGTGAACCAGAAACACACAGACAAACTTTCAGAGGTTGTTCAGGTATACCTTCTGAGTATTTTGGTACAAGGAGACCATGCTCTCCGGTGGCTCGTTACAGAATAATAATATAATTTTTATTCGTTAAGTTTGTCAACGGTATCATCCGTGTCTAGGTGAAAATACCTTCACAGCACTGAAAATTCCTGCAGTAAGCAATAACCAAAACGTACACCACGGAAAACAGAGTAATTAAAAAAAAACAACCGTGCCATCGCTGTGGCAACAGCCCAGCAAAGTTCCGTTGTACCGCTCTTTCAGTGCATTCTGTGAAACCATACACGAGGTGCAGGGCGGCCTACTCGCCATCGGTAAAACTATCCATACAGACGTTTATCGCTATGAAGCCTCGCAAATCCAAGGATTGGGGGGGCTTTGTGTACGCCTTTTTGAAAATATTGTAAACTAGTCATGTACCATTCATGTTATTTTAAACCGTTAAAAATTATTATTTTAATGATTTGTTCTACCAGATCACATAATAGTTTTCAATTTCCCCGTAAAACTTAAACAAAATTTTAACTCATATTAGTAGATGTGACGTTTCACAACAAATTGTCTGTTGATCCATTGTGGACGTGGGACAGTGGCTGGTCAAATATTTAACAAAGAAATTCGCAAACAGCCGTACAAATTGAGAAGTTACTTTATTTGATTTTCGCTACAAGTTTTGGCAGTTCAGTCTGCCACCTTCACGCCCCTGCATAATAAAAAAGACTATGTAAGTGGTGTATATCGAATTTTACTTTCATTATTACCCAACACTTTCTGTAAAGCTTGCTGCATTACAGCTTGGTATACACTATATGTCTTCTTTTTTTATTACGCAGGGCCGGAAAATGGCATACTGAATTTCTGAAACTGGTAGCGAAAGGCAAATAAAGGAACTTCCCTATTGCACGGCTGTTTGGCGACTTTCTTTGTTAAAAATTTCACAATAAATCTCATATTCATATAATCAGGTTCGGAAATCTTCTTACACATCCCCATATATTTAAAAAAATGTTGTGAACAAAAGTCAAGCACATTTAACAAAATTTGTAATTTTTAAAAAAATTGTTGGCCACAAAGTACACCCTCTGGTAGTACACACTATGAAAAATGTGTTGGTATTGCTAAGATTGTGCTAAAAAGATATTCTCACGTTGCGGACCCTACATACACATCAGTACCTACTTAAAACACATGTTAATTAACATATTTATCTACAGTTGGCAAGATTTCTTTTCCTTTCAATTATTTTGTGGGGAGAGTGAATTGGGTTCGTAAAGTACACCTCCGCCCCCCCCCCCCCCCAAACGCTGCTTCCCTCATCGGTAGTACACTTTATGGAAAATCCGTTGGTGTTACTGTGGTTGACGTGCAACTGACACTACAGCAAAAACAAACCCAACGCAGAATCGAGCAGTGTTGAATGCATGCTTGATGTGGAAGAGTGAAGTAAGTACATCTGTTGTCAGCAGCACATACCGTGGGCGAAAGGAAAATAAACACGAAGCGCAAACCGTCGGCTTTTGCGCTGTTGTCAACTGTTATCAATGCACTACAGATACAAAGTTAATTGGGATAAGTAACCAAACGAAATGCTCTAACGGAGAAACTAACCACCAGGGACCCTGGGTCCCCGATAGTGAAATACCCCGAACGTACCTCTGAAACCCGTCTCAGAGTTTGTCGGTGGAGTTCTGGTTCAGTCTAGAAAGTGCTCCATTAACAGGCAGTTAGTCGATGTGTAGCATAACTGCTGAATACTATAACGCTTCCATGAGTACTTGTTAGCTTACGAGAGGCCACAGTTAAAAATCATTGACACTACACAATACGAAGTGGATTGTTAATGTATCTGTGTCAGCTTAGAGCAAATACAAAATATACGTAACGTCCTAAAGTTGCATTACGCAAAAGAAGTCGTGAAGTTTTAAAATTGCAGTTCACAGGGAAATCAACATACGTAGACTTCTCTCTCCTTTGCAGGGCTAGCGAGTAGCTGAATAATTTATTAAACTAACATAGTAAGAACGTTACAGCCACTGTAAAGACAAGGTAACTATGTAACTGTGTCGTTTGTATATTTTGGAGTTCATATTTTCAGTTAAATTCATGTTGACGACAGGCGGAGTCCACACACACACACACGCACAGTGAGAGAGAGAGAGAGAGAGAGAGAGAGAGAAAGAGAGAGAGATAGCAAACTAAAGGAGAGGAATTTAAAACCACACATGAAATATACAGGGTGGTCCATTGATAGTGACCGGGCCAAGTATCTCACGAAATAAGCATCAAACGAAATAACTACAAAGAACGAAACTCGTCTAGCTTGAAGAGGGTGACCAGATGGCGCTATGGTTGGCGCGCTAGATGGCGCTGCCATAGGTCAAACGGATATCAACTGCGTTTTTTTTTAAAATAGGAACACCCATTTTTTATTACATATTTGTGTAGTATTTAAAGAAATATGGATGTTTTAGTTGGATAACTTTTTTAGCTTTGTGATAGATGGCGCCGTAATAGTCACAATCATATAAGTACGTGGTATCACGTAACATTCCGCCAGTGCGGAAATGTATGAGGATCTGCAGCGAATTGACGCATGGTGCAGGGAATGGCAATTGAATCTCAATGTACACAAGTGTAATGTGCTGCGAATGCATAGAATGAAAGATCCCTTATCATTTAGCTACAGTATAGCAGGTCAGCAACTGGAAGCAGTTAATTCCATAAATTAACTGGGAGTACGTATTAGGAGTGATTTAAAATGGAATGATCATATAAAGTTGATCGTCGGTAAAGCAGATGACAGACTGAGATTCATTGGAAGAATCCTAAGGAAATGCAATCCGAAAACAAAGGAAGTAGGTTACAGTACACTTGTTCGCCCGTTGCTTGAATACTACTCAGCAGTGTGGGATCCGTACCAGATAGGGTTGATAGAAGAGACAGAGAAGATCCAACGGAGAGCAGGGCACTTCGTCACAGGATCATTTAGCAATCGCGAAAGAGTTGCGGAGATGATAAACTCCAGTGGAAGACTCTGCAGGAGAGACGCTCAGTAGCTCGGTGGGGGCTTTTGTTGAAGTTTCGAGAACATACCTTCACCGAGGAGTCAAGCAGTATATTGCTCCCTCCTACGTATATCTCGCGAAGAGACCATGAAGATAAAATCAGAAATATCAGAGGCCACACAGAGGCATACCGACGATCCTTGTTTCCACGAACAATACGAGACTGGAATAGAAGGGAGAACCGATAGAGGTACTCGAGGTACCCTCCGCCACACACCGTCAGGTGGCTTGCGGAGTATGGATGTACATGTAGATGTAGATGTATTTGCTTCGTGATACATTACCCGTGTTAAAATGGACCGTATACCAATTGCGGAAACGGTCGATATCGTGTTGATGTACGGCTATTGTGATCAAAATTCCCAACGCGCGTGTGCTGTGTATGCTGCTCGGTATCCTGGACGACATCATGGAAGTGTCAGGACCGTTCGCCGGATAGTTACGTTATTTAACGAAACAGGAAGTGTCTAGCCACATGTGAAACGTCAACCACGACCTGCAACAAATAATGACGCCCAAGTAGGTGTTTTAGCTGCTGTCGCGGCTAATCCGCACATCAGTAGCAGGCAAATTGCGCGAGAATAGGGAATCTCAAAAACGTTGGTGTTGAGAATGCTACATCAACATCTGTTTCACCCGTACCATATTTCTATGCATCAGGAATTGCATGGCGACGACTCTGAACGTCGTGTACAGTTATGCCACTGGGCACAAGAGAAATTACGGGACGATGACAGATTTTGTGCACGCGTTCTATTTAGCGACGAAGCGTCATTCACCAACAGCGGAAACGTAAACCGGCATAATATGCACTATTGGGCAACGGAAAATCCACGATGGCTGCGACAAGTGGAACATAAACGACCTTGGCGGGTTCATGTAAGGTGCGACATTATGGGAGGAAGGATAATTGGCCCTCGTTTTATCGATGGCAATCTAAACGGTGCAATGTATGCTGATTTCCTATGTAATGTTCTACCGATGTTACTACAAGATGTTTCACTACATGACAGAATGGTGATGTACTTACAACATGATGGATGGCCAGCGCACAGCTCACTTGCGGTTGAAGCAGTATTGAATAGCATATTTCATGACAGGTGGATTGGTCGTCGAAGCACCATACCATGGTCCGCACATTCACCTGATCTGATGTCCGCGGATTTCTTCGCTGGATTTCTTTCTGTGGGGAAAGTTGAAGGATATTTGCTATGGTGATCCACCGACAACGCCTGACAACATGCGTCAGCGCATTGTCAATGCATGCGCGAACATGACGGAAGGCGAACTGCTCGCTGTTGAGAGGAATGTCGTTAGACGTATTTCCAAATGCATTGAAGTTGACGAACATCATTTTGGGCATTTATTGCATTAATGTGGTATTTACAGGTAGTCACGCTGTAGTGGCATCCGTTCTCAGCAATGATAAGTTCACAAAGGTACGTGTATCCCATTAGAACAACCGAAATAAAATGTTCTAACGTACCTACGTTCTGTGTTTTAATTTAATAAACCTACCTGTTCGTCTAAAATTGTGAGCCATTTGTCTGTGACTATTACAGCGCCATCTATCACAAAGCGGAAAAAGTGGTCCAACTAAAGCATTCATATTTCTTTACGTACTACACGAATATGTAATAAAAATATGGCTTTCTATTTTAAATAAAACGCAGTTGATATCCGTTTGACCTATGGTAGCGCCACCTAGTAGGCCAACCATAGCGCCATCTGGTTTCCCCCTTCAAGCTACACAAGTTTCGTTCTTTGTAGTTTTTTCGTTTGACGCTCATTTCGTGAGATATTTGGCCTGGTCATGATCAATGGACCACCCTGTGTGTACTATTAGCCTGCCTCCCCATTAACTATAAAACATGGCCGTCACACTAGGCCCTTGCTGGATCTGACAGAAGTCAGTTAATTTGAAACTGAAATAATTTATGATCATGAACTATCCAAAGGATCAGTTGTGTATAAAGCTCATGGTACTTCAGACAGCAGCGGTGGTTGATGAGATGCGTTGTTTCGAAAACGTTACTTGCCTTGAACCTTAAGTTATACCTTTAGAATGAGTGCTTTGCTACGCCACACCGCCTTTGTACTCTTAGGAACAAACGCAAGCGGTAGGAAACACTTCCTTTTTTCAGGTTTGTATCTTAAGAAGGCTACTGAGTTTCAAGTTGCCGAAGATTTGATCATAGGGACAGTGGCTTTACTCTCACTAAAGCGTTCAAGGAACTGCAATCGTAAAGTCTGTAGAGAGCTATTTCCGTAGTCATCGGGACGGCTGAGACATTGGTGGTTAGGAGTTCATGTCGAGCATCAGACGAGAGCTGTTTGAGGACGGGCAGCGGATGAAATTGTGGTGAGTGATAAAAATATAAAAGAATCGCGAAGTAGCAAAGACGCTCATTTTGCGCGTATCACCTGAAGACGACGGCAAGGTACAGTGTCTACGAATCGCGTTTCGTCAACGACAGCACCCAACTGAACACCAAAGAGCCATACAAACATGAAATAGTTTCGTTAACGTCGAGGAACACACGATAACTGAAAATTACAACACAGATGCTCGTGAATTTGAGCTTCTTGACCTGTGAAACACGAGAGAAACAGTAATCATTAAGCACACACTTCCTTGAACAATAGGCGACTGTGCAAAATTCTCCACATCAACGTCATCTGCACCAACTGTTATACTTTCTAAATTAATAGGTGTCGATATTGACATCTGCCCTGCCCTGTGAGGAACGCCAGAATGACAGGTAATGCTATTGGGCATCGTCGGTGACAGGATACAGTATGAAGCAGCCAGAAAAGAGAAAGGGACTTGCTGTGTACTTTGTGTAGAGCACGGAGTGCCGGCTGGATGTGAGGGTGTAGCTGTTTGACACGTTGGTGGTGATAGCGGTGGCGGTGGCGCAGTTTAATAAGTTGGGTACTGCGGTCCGAAGGCAGCTCCCCATCCAATTTTTTTTTTATTAATTTTCTACGTAGAGTGGTTTAGTCGAGTAATGATCCATTGCTCAGACACCGCCTATTGAGAGAAACGGCAAGCGAGCTGGCAGTGGATCAGAGGTAACCCCAGTTCAAACATATTATAAAAACGGATGTATGTATACATCAAAATATGCTTGTATGTTCCACATCTCCTAAACTAATGGATAGATTTCAACCAAACTTCGTGCTCTGTCCGGGAAGAATCGCCGCAGGGATTAGAAACATCTACCTATCAAACGGTCGAGGGTAGCAACGAGAAACCAAATCGCCGCAGGGATTAGAAACATCTACCTGTAAAACGGTCGAGGGTACCGACGAGAAACCAGTGGAGCCAATGACGCGTTAATACCCACAATTTAGACATTCAGTATCTGAGAATGAGAGCATTTATAGACTTGCAACAAACTTTACCCACCATTTCAAAAATTTATGAAACATTTTTTCCTGTGAACCCCGCAAAATGATGAAAGATAAAAAGTTTTCAACTAAATATATTTCCGTTGTTCATGCAGTAAAACTGCCGAATGAAGAATGACTTTATAGTTTATTACTTGTTTACTACTGACTGTACTCGTGACACATGTTGCAGACAGTATTCATATATACCACTGAAAGTACCAGCAAAAGTATATCGTTGTATTGCACATACTTCAGGAGATACGACGTGATAAACATTGAGCTGCCTGAACATGCTGCTGCGCAACATAGAGATTAATTATATTTACAGATACGTGTTAATCACATTATATAACTGTGAAATATATTTGACATGTGCGTATGTGTTCAAAGCCATGGGCGAAAACCTCATCCTAGACTCCTGGAGCGATTTCGATCAAATTTGATACACGTATTAGCCAGAATGTGGTATGTAATACTTCAGGGATAAGAACCACGACCTGCCTTTTGGGATGAGAGTGACAATGGGGAAACAGAAGGGGCAGGAGGAGATGGAGAAGAAAGCAAGGACGAAGGAGAAGATGGACGTAGATCATTTTGGACGTAGATATGAGTAAGAGTAAAGGGACAGGCAGGGTGGGTAAATATTGGGGGAGGAGATGGACAGAGAAATGAAAGACGATGAGATGGACAGAGTCAGAAAGAGGAAGAGACAGGCAGTGAGAATTGGAGAGGGGAAAGGGGAGATGATGGGGAGGAAAAGATGAAAAGAGAGAGGTGGAGGAGGAAATGGCCAGAGAAAGAGAAGAGGAGAAAGAGGAGGAGATGGAGACAGAGAGAGAGGGGGGGGGAGACATGAACATAGAGAGGGAGTAGGTGGCGATGGTCCGAGAAAGGGACAGGCGGAGATAGACAAATTGGGGCAGGAGGAGATGGACACATACTGGGTGTGGAGGAGATGGACAGAGAGAATAGGTGGAGGAGACGGACAGAAAGGGGATGGAGGTGGAAATGGATGCAGAAAGGGGAAAGAGGATATGGACTAATGCAAGGTTGGAATAAGTACATATCTTGGTAGCGCTAGGTACTCAGCCAGTTGGGAATAAAATTGTGGAGCAGTCTCAATTCGCGTACCATTTCGTTCACTGCCCATTTCTTTTGGACGTGAGCATTTTCAGGCAACGTCTACACGCTAAATATATCTGACTGTGTACAGTGCATACATCAGATTTGTCTAGTGTTGGCACTGTACACAGCCAGGTACATTTCATGCATAGGCGTTGGTCAAAAAATTTATGAAGATGTGTATGACGAGCGTAACCGGTAATAATAATGGAAATTGTGTATGACTTGAGGTTGCTGTACAGTTTTAAAGTCTTCTGTTAGCAGTTGGGAATACGAGTATTAGGGAGGAGAAATCCAGTTCCGGTATGCTCATTACAACCAGCCGAAATGTCTTTAAAACTGTCGTCGGAATCGGAGGATCGGAACTATATGTACTGTATTTCTGGAACAATGTGTCCCAGACAATAAATTCTGAAGCCCTGTATATATATGAGGATATGTTTCATTTCATTAACATATATAAAAACCGAGGACCTGCTCGACATATGCAAGGTGTCGTTACCGTTTGTTGGGGGGGATGTTTAAGGGGGACTAAACAGCGAAGGTCATCAGTCCCGTTACCGTTTGGAAGTGATGCTGTCACGCCCTGAATTTTGTCCCGTGGGGTGTTATGTAAGACACTGGTGTCTCCTCCGGCAATTGAGTGGAGTGACTGTGGAGGATTATCAGCTTTTACATTAACCTGTAAGTGAGCCGCCGACTTTCAATAATCTCGCAGGCCATGGAGGGCAGTGATATTAGAGACCCGTAGTCCACTACCACACGCAGGGACTAGCAATTACTATAGGTGAAATCGTCAAATCAATAATCATAAAATTTTACACCTTCTTTCACAATGATCATAAGACAAATTATATCCAAAGTCGTGTTCAAAACTGTTTTAAATGACCGGTGTCGGAGAGCTTTAAAAACTTTTGTGCTTTTACATCAGGTTCCATTGTCCTTTCATTACTCATGCCATGTTAACACTTGGGTGATGAACATACAACAGAACTTGATGTAAAACCAAAAGTTTTAAAGAACTGAAAATGACAGTCATACCTGTCCAAGCTGGTCAATAAAAAACAATTTCGAACGCGATCTTGGCTATAAAAAGTTTCTATAAACTATATACAGATCGCTCCTTCTCATTTCTCACTATGACATCTTCAATGATTATTAAATATATGAAAGAAAGAACCATAATGACATTTCCTTGAAACTGCGTATGTACTGTGTTACAGCAACATTATGATTTTAAAAAGGTGACGTTAAGTCTTCCTCATGTCGACATGCTGGGACTGAGGCATCTCACTTGGATTTTTACACTGGAGGAAACTGCCGAGCTTATATAGCGACGTGGGACAAGGCCAGAGCCCGACGCTGAAATCCAGGCGCTTATTGTCACGGACTGACTCATTACAAGGCCTTTCCAGAGGTTTCGCAACTGGGGCAATGACCAGCATTCGAGAGGTTTTCACGGCGTTTACGAGCAGGGTACGGGTTATTAGCACCTTCACGGCCTGCCTAGGGTGTATGAAAGGCAGTAGCAATCAAGAGGGTTGCCGCTGGGCTGCAACTCGCTTAAGCTGTATTTAGGCTCACGCCGCCAGGCTGCTGCCAATGTTCTTCCGTTATCTCGACGGAATCGCTAGCCTCGTTGTCCAGCCAAAGACTGAAAGGTGGCTACACAGAGCCACAGCGCCAAAGATCGCGCCAGAGAGTATTGTTCCGACACCTCCACTGGCAGTGATTATTGAGACGTAGCGGCAAGCAGTTCTTGCCGAGAAGTTGTGGTGGACACTGCTTGTAGCTGAAGTTAGAGTGAGATGTGGTAGTGGAGAGTGTTGTCCCATGTTTTATGCAGTTGTTTGATGGGAGAGATAGCAGATGTTATTCCAATGGAGATATTGTAATGATCTGAGTGCTTTTCGTCAATATATATGAAGGTAATAAGTATTATGTTGTTTTATTATTTGAGTGTCCTGAAAAGTGTGTCATTACAGGTTCAGTCAACAAAGCATCTGGCGTGTGTTCTTGTATTAGAGTGTAATTTTGGTTTTCTTGCACAATTATAGTATTTCTAATTTTCTTTTATCACGTCAGTATAAATGGTATTTAAAATTTCTTGTCTTGTTGAAGAAGAACCGTGCCAGATGTGTACGTTGAGTCATACTTCCACACACAGAACAGCTACACTTGTGCTATGTTAGCTTCGTAGATTTTATAGTTGCTGGGGACTTAATTAATTAATTGTATTAACTGAAATTTTCTTTTCATTCTTTGTTGTTGTTTCATGCAGTCAGATTGCGTAATAATACTAGTCAGGGCCAGCCGTTTACGAAACAGCGTAATCGGACATACAGCGACAGAAAATTAAAAAGTATTTGCATTGCATTCCTATTTATTTTAAATAAGCCCCCATGCACGACTAAAATGTTGAAGGGTCGAACTAAGGTTCTTCCAGCCGTGAACCACTAAGCGGCGCCAACGGCAGCCATCGCTCTCTAGTGAATGGTGGTGCGAGCCTGGCATTGGGAAAAGCCTCTGGTTACTGTTGGGACGAACTTCGACAAGCTCCGCTCATAGTTGCAAGAGCCGTGTTGGGGCTGCTAGACGTAGCATCGCGAAGCAGCATGGAATGTGCACCTAAACAATGCCGTTCACTGCATAGACGCGTGAGCGAGAGGCGCGTTTGCTAGAGTCGGCGGCAGTCGGAGGTTCATCGTTCGTAGCCTGCCGCCCGCCCCCCAGTGGGCGTGAAGTTACTTAAAGTTGTCTAATAAGGATGTCAACAAAATATTTCGGCAGCCACTTTCTGCCCACATCTTCAGCAGCTCCACCCCCTCTTCACCAGAGAACCATACACCAACACCCATCTGTGCTTTTACACTTATTAAAAACATTGTAGTAGAAAGAAATAAAAATCTTAATGTAATGTTGATGACCGTAATCTAATGCTCTGATATTCAAATTATTTCGTACTGAGAATTTTACATCACCGGTCCATATCGGAAATTCTTACGAGCTTATGCGCCTATTGGACAGAGGACAATGGCCAACTTTATCAACCAATGACAAGCCGAATAACTGCGTGCATAAGGGCTAGAGGTGGCCAACACATTACATACTTGCTCAATTTGTGAAGGACTTACTCTTGAATAAATCATCCAATTTGTGTGAAATTGTGATCATTTGTTTGTCTGTACATGTACAACACATATCCGGATTACCGTCCCATTCAGATAATTCCTTCGTGGTGTATCGTTTCCTTTTTCTTACAATCTATCTGGGGACGTTGACAGAAACGATCAAGGCTGATATGAACTCGGTGCTTCTAATATTTCCTTTTATTCTATAACGTGATTATGTGTGATAACGTTCGATATTGTAAAGGTAAAAACCCGAAAAGCATATAAAATGTTTTAGATTGTTTACAACAGCCACGAAATAGACTCAACGTTTTGTGTTAATCACGAGTGTTGGTGTAAGTGGGATCTATTGAAGTCCAGAGACAAGAGGAGAGGAATGACGGCGATTTTACAAGAGATGATTTCATATGATATCTTTATCAGTGAGGCCGCTGCTGCTCAGTCCACCTGGAAGGTTACCGAGCCTATTGCCTGGGCGAAGTACAAGTTTAAATTGCCGGTGTCCAGCGACACCGCTGGGTGATAGTATTAATTTCTATACCCCCTGCAAAACGAGAGGGCCTAATAACTTATTCGCATTCTTTTTATGCTGTCACAGAGTGGCCTTCTTTCTTTTTGCACAAATCTAGAAATGGTTAGGGTAAACGGCGGTCTCCGGTCGTGTGCTGTTTCTAACAGGAGCGATTATGACCCGAAAAAGATGGTTCCGTAGGCGGTATGATGCGGAAACTAGCGAGACACATGGCGAAAAACGTTCGGAAGTGTTATTTCGACTTGTGTACTTAAGAGACAGCCATGGGTGCTTTTCATTGCTGTGAGACAGCCTGCACAGCTGTTGTCTTTATAGTTGATAATACCTCTTCTAGCCAAGCACAGGTCAGTTTCGGCCTAAATAACGGACTCCATCGTCCGGAGTGAGGCTTACCTCCACAGTTATGTAAAGACATTTGCTAGATGTTTCCAAAAACGTATACATAAGATAAAAAAGTAAGCTATGCGCTGCAGCGGAGATGCTGTTAGATGAGAGTGATGTGACTGTCACCTTTCTTTAGTTAGTTGAAAGGGAGGAGTCTGTGGCGTGTTCTGAGGAAGACAAAACGCGAACATTTTTATCGCTCTTGCTATTGTCACACCTCTCTTAATAAGATTGGATTTGGGGTTAATATAAAGAAAGTGAAGTTAATTATACTGCCTGTCTATTTGATTGACAAACAGTTAATCTCACAACATCGAAATATGAATTTCTTTCAATAGGCGACACGATCAACAGCTAGCAACTTGTACGACCATAGCAGCAGAAAGAAGACATAAAGTTTCCCACTGAGAAGAAAATACAGTGGAAGTTTCCTTTACAAATTTGTTTTCGTTTGATTTTGAACTCTTACCTGCTTGGTTGGTTGGTTATACCTTTGCGTTGTTTAGCTTGGGCGACTTTGTGCATTTCTAACTGCGCCAGAAATCGGAATATCTGTCTGCGAAAATACTATATGAACTTGGCCCTGTTTTATAAATGTACAAACTGATTAAATCCTGAGCTTTACTATCAGTCTCTTCAATAAAACAAAGTGGTCTCTGTGCGTTAATGATCTACCTAATAATGCTGTTCATGAAAGGGTCCCTGTCCGCTCAACATGTTTTGTAGCAAACTGATCCTGAAATGGAAAGATCTTACCTCGTAATATAATTGCTTGCAATCGCGGTGATTGCTGCTTTCTGTACGACAGCTTCTGAGAGCTCAGTGCAATGCTCCTACAACAAGTAAACTAATTTATTCACATCTTTAAATAAAAACGACTTATATCGAGAATGTGGACAATGGTCTTCGATGAAATATTTGTTTAACAAACTGTATAATAAATTATCTGATATATTATTACTTGTATGAAATTCATGTTACAGCACACAATAACATTGACACAGGCCAACATTGATATCAAATTCTTATTCTTACAAATAATTAATAAACGAAAAAGTAACTTGCGCTTAAAATTACTCAATCATTAATGAATAATCTAAAGTTCTCTTATATGAATGGCTCATTAAACAATGGTTCCAAACTACACGCGACTCAATGTAACTAAATCACAATTGTTACCCCCATTCCTCTTCAAATGCTTATCTAATCTGTTTACATCTCATTTCATTCTAAATCACTAATCGAATCTTTCTCCAGTGTTTCACAATATCTAAACACAAGCTGAGATGTTGTATTTTCAGACATCTCGTCACATAAAACACTGATTTGAGTAATGAAAGAGGCCAAGACCAATTTATTTGCCAATGTATAATATTTAACTACCCACTGTCATAATGTATTTTGACGATTTACAAGGAGAAATGAATCCAGCGCTACTGAAGCGCCAAAAAAGCTATAGACTAATTCAGCGCACATGTAAAAACATCGGTGTTAAAGACATACTGCGAAGACATTTGAATATTACAAAAAACAAGCGTGCAACCCATTGTCTGCTGCCGGCGATATCACTCTTTTTTATCTTCTGTACACGTATAATACGGACGCACCATTACTTAGGCCTCATTATTACATTTGTAATTTGTTTAAATCTATTGACAAATATTGTTATTTTATTGTATATGAGACTAGTAAGTGTGAAAAACACAAAGTGGTTAATGAACGGACATTTCTACGTGATTTATAAACTTCTTTGGACATAATAAACCACTCGGGCTCTGTCATAGTTATTGACGTAAGTGTTAACGTGTTATGTGTGTTTTAAATCCAAGCTCGTAATTATAGTATCAATTACTCCAAATTTGTGTTTGCTTTGGTAGTTGGATAACCTTAATCATTTACTTTCTATGTGCCAGGTTTTTTTTATTTTTTACAGAGCCAACCATGTCCGACGTGTCACTTTGTGGACGGAGTACTTCAGGCCGACGGTAATATACCTCTTATATCCCCCCCCCCCCCCAGTAATATTCTTCAAACTCAAACTGGCTCTTAGGTACATTTTCAGTGCGAGTGACGTCCGGGAATTTCTTAGGAAACTTCACTTCTCAAATCGCACATCACTCGCACAAAGTCTCGCTGTTCCACAAAGGTCCGCGGAACTTTCCAAACGTAAAGGGAGCCACGCAAGTATATGTTGCTTCCCATTCCCATTCTGATGCTTAATAATTTTTATGTGTGCAAGAGGGCACGTCGTGAACAAGCCACTTCTGACTTTTAAACAATTTGCATTACAACAACAAACTGCAGTCAATCATCATATTTTAATAACAAATATCTAATAGTATTTTCTTAGATCAGAAAGGCCATTTGCTGAAACACAGATGCATTTAACTTTACGTCTACATTGCGTCTGTCTCACTACTCCTCTAACGATACAACTCCTGCGCCCCTCGCTGCCAAGCAGCCATGGCGAAACATCTTCCTGCGGCACAGCTACTCTGACCAAAGACTGCGTGCGAATAATAAGCAATTCTAAATTGTTGTTTAGCGATTGAAACAGCCAATGTATGTACAAATTCCGGAAATGCAAATAACGAACTCCCTTTACACCTTGTTTCAACTGCTAACGACATCTACTATTAAATTTCCTAGGAAGTTTCAGATATACTTGATGGTGTCTTTCCGGCAACTATAAAAGTGTTCCATTCATTTTCATATATGACCTCACAGTTAAATGCCATAAAATATTCAACATTCAAACACTCTAAATCATTATCCAGCCACTAGAAGAAAAGGATATCTCAGTAAAAAGGGAAACGACCTCAAAACTAACTAGAAGGTATAATGTTGCAAGGTTCAAATGGCTCTGAGCACTACGGGACTTAACATCTGAGGTCATCAGTCCCCTAGAACTTTGAACTACTTTAACCTAACTAGTCTAAGGACATCAAGCAAATCCATGCCCGAGACAGGATTCGAAAGTGTGACCGTAGCAGCAGCGCGGTTCCAGACTGAAGCGCCTAGCACCGCTCGGCCACACCGGCCGGCAATGTTGCAAGCCATATAAATTTGAAGCGTTGGGTAAAATCGATCGATTTGGTTATATGATTATGTCATTTACCCACATGCGGGCTGAGAACAGAACAAGATATTTGACCAAGCTAGGAGCGCCCAAATTGCTAACGATCGGACAAAGGGAGTTTAGGTTTCTGAACCTTGGGTAAACCATACAGCTGGTTGGTACTGCTGCCCCTGGATGACGTATTTTAATCATAACCTCAGGTCAGAAACTTTTGCTAGTAAGTGAGGTGGTCCTCTAGTTTATGTGGTCTGTAGCATCGCTCTGTAGTTTCCAATAAGCAAATTTCTACGTTAGACAGAACATTTTTCCCACATAATCTTCACGAGACAGATGAACAATGGCACTGGTTTTATCAGCAGGAAGAACTAAAAGATCCTCATCTTCCCTCACTCAAAAACATATTACATCGTGGTGGTGGTGCTTGATGAAGATGATGAGAGATTTCTTGTCTAATTTCTTCTGCCCGATCTTTAGAAAATCGACCGGTGGTGTGGTCTACAGCACTAATAAAATAAATAGAAGTAAGGTTCATCGTACATGAGGAAATACATACATCCAAACAGACGGGCATTCATATCAAGAAATTTGATAAATTGCGGAAGAAGAAAGGATAACAGCCAAATGCAGTTGTATTCCTTTTGAGTTACGGTCATGAAGGAATTACTCCTAACATTGCTAAAATTTCTCATTTTACTGAAACTAGTATCACTAAAAAGATCAATAAACATGCTAGATTTGGTTTAATACGTGAGACAATTCGTTTTACACGTTGGCAACAGCACTCAGTATCCAACGATCTTTTCATCTGTCTTCTGTATCCTAGGATTTAGCTGACGAAACTTCATGGGCCTATTCGGAGTCAATGCAGAAGAGCACTGCTTAGAAACAATCTTCCACATTTCATCGACTTCACCAACACACATTCATATCTGATGATACCACTGGCCAAAAAAAGAACCCTTCTTGGATCTGTTAAAATTATTGCAGAAGCCTAGAGTATATAAAATTAGGCTACCTGTCTTTGCGGAAATACCTATATTGAACAGACAATTCGTATGGTTCATGACCAAGGTATGGAGCATCAACGTTAGGTCCAGACTAAAAAATCTGCCATCGCTGAACATAGTCTCATTCAAGAGGTTAATATATAATTTAAAGGGGCGCAGTTTCTTGCTCCGGCTTCCCGTTACCGAGATTTTCGGCTTAAGAAATCCATCGAAAAGCGATTATATAATGACATTATTAATAGAGATTGTGATATTCGCTACGAGTAGTTAATGCTTTCAGCCAGAAGGCAAATACTTGTTTATAAATAATGATTAATGTATAATAAGACGTCGCATAGCGACGGTGGAATTTTCTAAATAATGTAATTCGTTGTCTTTGGGCGGCAGTATAAACAGAAAAATACGGATAGATATGCGATCCTTCACTATTTTGTTCGCTGGAGAACAGATGAAGCCTTGAGCGCTAAAGACTTGTACTGTTTTTCTTAAGTAAGACGGACGCAGATTTGTGGCGGTCTGATCTAATTTTTTTTACTAAATAAATAAAAACGTGTTCCATCTAAGTGAAGAAGAACTGAGGTGTAAGAAGAACTGTTATAACTTATCGTGACGACGCACGGGTGACTCAAATGGACAATGGCTATATAAAAGAGCGCTCAATGGACATGATACGGACATGAAAAATCTACCGTCATTGTAGTACTAAGCTTAAGGTACGATATATGTTTTAGTTACAATAAATATTTGTTCTGGGAATACTGAATCATTTAGCAGTGCTCATTCCTATCAACTCCTCAGTATTATTTTCATTTTAATTATGCATTTTGCTAAGATTACAGACGCTAAAATCAGCAGTCCAATGTGTGTGTTACATTGATAAAAAGAAAACTGTTTTATCGTCATCTTGCATCAGCTTTAATATTGAATTTCCCTTTTGTGTGATGTTACAGTTGTTTATGCACCCTTAAGACCTTTCTGGTCCCTTAGGAAATTGTTTTGTCATAACAATAACTTCACAACGGGGTATGATCGTATCTACGATCATGAAGTAATTAGAAAGACGATAACGCAATTTCTTAATCAATAGCACGCTAGTTGTGACTGCCTCAAGCCACGCGAAACTGCAAGTAAAAACTATTCACATCTCATAATGCAGTATTTTATGACAAAGGTCAATCCATGATTCTTACGCCAATTGTGATTGATAGAACAGTAAGTGAAATCTCAATTTCCAACTTTCCATTGAATAACAACATTACTTTTATTTTATAACATCACACTTGGCGCCCGAACAGGGACCTGACCAAAAATTGGTTCAAATTCTTGGAAAATTTTCTATGTGCTTGTGTTAATAAATGTTCTGTCGTTTCATGTGTACATCATCTCTCTGTGAGAATGACGGAAAATATGCTGGTCAATAACGCAGTTTAATTATCGAGAGAAAGGAAAAGAAAAGAGACGCGAATTTGCTGAGACAACATAGCGGTAACCAAGCCATCAAAAAGTAAGTCAGAATTTTGCATACGCAGTGTAGTGCTTCAGTAGCAACGTTGCTTTTCCAAGTCGATCCACATCCTTTCTATCTCCTTTCCGCTATAGAAAATCTGCTTTATTTTATCTTTCAAAGTAAAATTCTTCGTAGTCTGATAATAGAAATTATTTTTCTCCATTGTTAGTATAGCTGTATTACGTTTTAAACATGGTGGATATTTTGTGCAATTTGCAGTGAAGAGCATCTTCATTCATTTGTCTGAAACGTTTAGGTACCATCTTGTCTTCTCGCCAGATAGAATTTCATTTGTTGCTCACGCGAGAGCGGTGCTCTTTTAGCGGACTCACCACGTCACTGACAAACGACGAAAGCCTTGCGTAGCACGTGGTTTACTGACGAAAATGGCAGATAGTAAACAGAGACAGGTGACAACAGGAGACGGGAGTGAAGACGTTAACAGTATTCCATACCCTTTACGATCGCGAACGGTAGGTTCCCGTGTGGAAACTGAACTATGTCTGTAACTGGGGAAAGTGACCCTAAAGTCCAAACTCTTCCCGCTGCAGCTACAAACGACCTCGGTACGTTAATGGAAATGCTGAAACAACAGTTTGACGCAGTAAATGAAACTATAAAAACACAAAATGAGACTGTTAACGCGCCGATTAGATGCTGTAAGCGAATCAGTAAAAACACAGCTAGGCACAATCAAAACAGATCTGCACAAAGAAATTACGGCTGAATTAAATACCCAGTTGGGTGAGGTGCAAACTAAGATCAGTGAGCAAATTCAGAAAATACAGAAACAGGTGAAAAGTGAAATAGCTGAAGTATCTGGAACATTAAACACAAACATTCAGGCAGCTACCAAAGAAATAAACTCAGTTAAAAATACAGAATCTGACATTGAATGTGTAGTAGAGAATCTGTCGAGGCTGATAGACTCAATCAATATCGAAGAACAGGTTCAGAGAACCGTGAAAGCACACGCGGAGGCACTGTCGGAACACTACGGTGAATGGATAAAGGGTAAATATATTTTTATCGAAAAGAAGGTCAGGGAGGAGCTTAGAGAGACTGTCAAGGGTGTAACATGTGAAATCTTAGCTGCTCCTGGTAAGTCGGGAGATACAGTGGTTTCTGAATTGGGACAGATTCGGAGGACGCTTACACGGGATCTTCCCGAGTGGAAGCAGCAAGTAGTGGACGAAGTCAGAATGCTGAGAAACTGGGTAAAAAATCCGCACACGCATACGCAACTATAGGAACAACTCTACAGACGGTGACGAATGTCAGTCAACTCCTTATGGTTCACCGCCTGATTACATGCAAAACAACAGTTCTGTTGAGCCTCGAGTGGGGAAAATAAATGATTCGCCCACAACTGTGAGTTTAACGCAAGAGGAAAGTGTGATTAAGCATTGCACTTTTCCTGTTTTTCATCCGCAGAAGCAAGAAATACACCCCATCGTGTTCCCAAAGAATTTTTCCGGCATATTTCCCAGGAGTTGGACAGACAGACAGCGTATTCAGTTCGTCACTGGCTTTATTTCAGGTGATGCAGCATTATGGGGAACGGAAATGGTAGACACGTGTAGGAATTATGAAGAGTTTGAGAAAATGTTCTTCGCAAAATTTTGGTGTAATGGGGTACAGCAGAGATTAAGGAAGGAGGCGTATGGTGCGGAAATTTTCAATGAGAAGCATGGAAGTCTCCGGCGATACTTTGAGAAGTGTCTAGCAAAAATTAAATTCTGGGATTCTGCGATTTCTTCCAAGGACGTAATTATGATTCTCAAAAGCAAACTCCCTGTGTCTATTAGAGAGAAACTAGTAAATGTGTCCGAAGAAGACACGGATGCATTCCTTTCTGTGCTGGATTCCTTAGATTTAATTAGCGAGGATGTGCGCTCCAATGTTGGCAGCGGCAAATTCTTCCCTGGCAGCCAGCAGAATGCATCGCACGCGGACAACAATGCGCCGAAGGAGAGAGCGCGCTACTGCGATCGCTTTTGCCAACCTGCCAGCCGTTATGAAAATGCAAACGGCAATAACTTGAAACGGAAGCAGAAAACCAATTACAGTAATCAGCAGAGATACCACCCAATTTACAAGCACCAGGTACAACATCAGTATGGAAACCCACCCTTGAATTCTGCGCCGGAGCAGTATGGAAATTCTCTACAAACGATTGGTAATTTTTCAAATGGGCCAGTGTACAATCAAAGTTATAGGTCGAAAAATAGCAAGTGGCATGGGCAAGGCGGAGGCCACCCAGCACAACATCTGAACAACTTTTCACAAGATAGAGGACCGCGGAAAAATTTTCAAACGGCACCAAATGCGAACTTTCCTTCACAAGGAAATGGTTCTGCCGGCAGCCAAAAGATGGGGCGATAGCAGACGTCTCAAGTATTCTATTCACAAGTGAATACACCCAGTGGATTTGTCCCCTTTACACCGGCATTTGTACCACATAACCAGCACCAATATGAAACGGAACAAACACTTAAGGCCATGAATGACAAACAGACTAAACATCCTGCGGAAAATTAGAGGCAGCGCCTTTCAGCCTCCTAGAGGTCGCTGCCGGATCCTGTGGGGTACTAACGAATCTTCTGATTCTGAGTATGTTAACGCGATTCGATACGACCATGAGACCGACTTACGAGATGACCTTGCACCTGATATAGAAGCTCAAGACATTAATGACATTTGATGAACAGGTCCAGGCTTCGATTAAGATTTCTATTGCCAACATTCCTGTCACAGCCATTGTTGATACAGGAGCAAACATCAATGTCATGTCATCATGTCTCTTCAGACAGGTGTCTTCTGTTTCAAAAGTTTTATCATTGCCGATTCAGGGCTGCTCCATATCGAGAGCAATTGGTCTATTGAAACAGAGAGTTAGTTTACAGACACAGCCTCAACTACAGATAGAATCTGTTTTGGTTTCTTGCCTCTTGCGTACTGGAAATTTCATTGGGTTAACTGTTAATGATAAGTATTGTGTTGAACAGCGCACTGACTACATGGTAACGGCTACTACATGTAAAATTTAGGTATTAAATGTTAAGTATGGAAAAATTGTTTATAGTGATGGACATTGAACTGATATTTCTTCAACAAGCTGTGGCAGTAAACTGAGGTTGCAGCAAGAATTTCAATTTAATTTTAAGTTAGTATTAAGAAAAAAAGTGCTTACGAGGTGATTGCCCGGAGCTAAATAAAATATGTAAAGGTCAGAAATGGAGGAGGATGCGTAAATAAGCACTTCTCTCAAGGTACAAGAAGATTTGTAGATTTATATTTAGTAATGTATTTGAAGTACTTTTGTAAACGCCCAAATTACTTGCTTAAAAAAATACATTTTCAAAACGTCCAGACAGTCAACAGGAGTGGAGGAAATATTTAGCTTAACGTTCAGTTAAAGCGTACTGTTAAATGAGGAAACAAGTGGTAAGCGTTCACGCAAGGAGACAATAAGCTGTAGTAAATTAAGTTAGTTGAAATACAGTACAAAGAGAGGCAAACCATGAAGCATCAATAATGTAGCGTAAGTACTCCACGAGGCCATTAATTGCTATGAAAGTAAAAAAAAAAATGGTTCAAATGGCTCTGAGCACTATGGGACTTAACTGCTGTGGTCATCAGTCCCCTAGAACTTAGAACTACTTAAACCTAACTAACCCAAGGACATCGAACCTGCGACCGTAGCGGTCACGCGAATCCAAACTGTAGCGCCTAGAACCGCTCGGCCACTCTGGCCGGCTATGAAAGTAAACTATTTCCCTGTGATCTGAGCCCAATGTAAAGAGTATAAGAGGAATGTTAGCTGACGAATTCATTTCAGTAGAATCAAAGTAGTAAATAACCACACAGCAAGCCCCCTGTATTATAAATAAGTCCAAGTAAAGATCTTCAGAAGTTTTGTAGTGTAATCTAGCGATCATTCAATACCCTAATTGAAGGCTAATCTAAAGAACAAGCAATGCAGTGATATTTAAACTTTATACTGACTATAACCAGAGTAAGGAGTAAGACGTAGAAGTAGCAAAGCATACTGTAATGAAAGAGGTTGAAATTTATATATGTGCCTATGTTTATTATGATAATTTTATTTACATGCAGATTTTATTGCAAAAATGTCTCCTAAGACACTCCTCTTATGAAATCCATTTTCCTTGTTCCCGTTCCTTTTGATCCTGGTTCATTAACCCAGACCAAGGGTCGACTTGTAAAAGGCACGTGTGCTTGGAGGCAAAGCAGTGCTTATGAGAAATGAGACACGTAGCGTGATGAACTTCGCTAGCTTTGGTGATGTTTGTTATGGACAGGTTGCGTAAACCCAGTGAAATGTGGGTAATTCCATTCATGCGAAAAATAGTAGACACGCGTTACCCAATTTTTTTAACAGAGAACGATTGCTGAGTACATGAAGCGAAGAGGGAGACCTATTGTTATCCAGTCTGCACTCAAATATAAAAAAAAAAAAAAAAAAAAATTGGCAAGCACAAAGGAAAGCACAAAAGAAAGGGTTCAGCGTTAAATGCGTATTCGTTAAGTAGTAGATATGCTAAGTGGCAATAGAAAATGATCTTGGGTGCACTAAAGAATAAATGCAACGAGTGTTGCGCAATCTGTAGTTTTCATAATGAGGAGATGAGCCCTTAAAAGAAAGTTTGAAAGAGTATTTTTAGGTTCACTAGTGACAGTAAACCTCGAGATACAAAGGGGCCATTCATAAAGCAGTTGTTCACTGGACTTAACGAAAGGAGTGACCATTAATTGTAAACATTAGCTCGTAAGTGATCTTTTGTAAATAGTAGAATATAAGTCTTTCTGTACCAATGGAGGAAACCTGCAAAACTGATTGTTTTGTAAATGAACGCTATTGACTAAGGAACTGAGCACGAATGCTGTGGGAAGATGCACACTAAAGTGTGACGTGCATAATAAAAATAACTGTTGAGTGTGTATTAGTGGTAGTGCTGTACTGCAAGTGTAAAAAGAAGTCAAGGCTACGAGAACAGGTGCAACGCAAAGTTCAGTGTTGTTCTAAGTGCAGCGACAGCTAAAACATTCGTCGTCACTTACCTGTGAGCCTCATGGGAGGCAGTTGACAGGGAAGTATGGAGCCAGCTTCAGTGTCCGGCTCCTCCGATGGAAAACGCGCTCGAGGTGTTTGTATCGATGCACTCGCGTGATACGAAGTTCACAAAAATAAAAGAGCGATCGACGACCAGCAGCTCTGTTACAGCCTGAGCGCGAACGGATACTGAGTATTGGAGCTCATGTAACACTGTGCAGCCGCTGTGAGTGGCTGACGTTTGGGTGACGAAACAATCCAAACTTCAAACTGCTAACCGCCATGACAACAGTAGTACATACTGGAGGAAAGACAGTTGCACACTTGTGTGACCTCATTTTCATATGTAAATTAAGCAATTTTCTTGAGTTGAAGTTAAGATGAGTGAGAAGTAAGTTGTTAGATTACTCATACTTTAAAGCCATTAATACCGGCACTCCTGAACACTGCTAAAATGAATTATAATCCTGTCTCTTGATGGACTAAGAAAAGACTGTGCACTACAGGAAGACCCTGAACTCCAGACCAGTCCCGATCCTCAACCAATGTATCCAATAGATTGTAAGTTACACTAATAATTTTCCACTTCTTCTGTTTCATATTGTAAATAAAAAAAAAACCGGGAAGCCACTTGAATTCCTGGCACCACAGTGGAAAGGACAGATGTACTGCATGATGAACGCCGTAGACAGCTAACACAGAAAGTGAAAGCATCACGAAGTGTAGTGCTACGTTATTAAACTGTAATTGAACCACAATGAGTCAACAGAAGCTCGAATATTGTCCACTCTAGTTTAGTGAAAATAAGCACTCACTGTACTCATGTATTAGTTGTTAAGCTCAAGAGAATGTAATTCCTGAATTCTGTCCCCTGAAGTGTGAGATGAACGTTCACTTATTATTATAAGCAAATATGGACCAAACTTAAATATGCACATAAATGTTAATCTTGGTATTATGGAATGAAGTGACTGATGAACAACGAGTGAAAAACGTTATTTTGAAAAATGATAAATATCTGATACCTTTTTTATAAATGTAATTTCAATTTATGTACTTAGTACGGCAGTAACAATATGTAAGTGTCTTACCAAAAATCACGAATACCTCTTGAGGACATGAGGATCGAGGTAATTCTCCGGCATACCCTCTCTCCTCATGGGAGGCAATGTGATATTCGCTGTTTTTGTCTTCATTAAAACAGCAAATACGAGTAGTTAATGCTTTCAGCCAGAAGGCAAATACTTGTTTATAAATAATGATTAATGTATAATATGACGTCGCATAGCGACGGTGGAATTTTCTAAATAATGTAATTCGTTGTCTTTGGGCGGCAGTATAAACAGAAAAATACGGATAGATATGCGATCCTTCACTATTTTGTTCGCTGGAGAACGGATGAAGCCTTGAGCGCTAAAGACTTGTACTGTTTTTCTCAAGTAAGACGGACGCAGATTTGTGGCGGTCTGATCTAATTTTTTTTACTAAATAAATAAAAACGTGTTCCATCTAAGTGAAGAAGAACTGAGGTGTAAGAAGAACTGTTATAACTTATCGTGACGACGCATGGGTGACTCAAATGGACAATGGCTATATAAAAGAGCGCTCAATGGACATGATACGGACATGAAAAATCTACCGTTATTGTAGTACTAAGCTTAAGGTACGATATATGTTTTAGTTACAATAAATATTTGTTCTGGGAATACTGAATCATTTAGCAGTGCTCATTCCTATCAACTCCTCAGTATTATTTTCATTTTAATTATGCATTTTGCTAAGATTACAGACGCTAAAATCAGCAGTCCAATGTGCGTGTTACATTGATAAAAAGAAAACTGTTTTATCGTCATCTTGCATCAGCTTTAATATTGAATTTCCCTTTTGTGTGATGTTACAGTTGTTTATGCACCCTTAAGACCTTTCTGGTCCCTTAGGAAATTGTTTTGTCATAACAATAACTTCACATCGGGGTATGATCGTATCTACGATCATGAAGTAATTAGAAAGACGATAACGCAATTTCTTAATCAATAGCACGCTAGTTGTGACTGCCTCAAGCCACGCGAAACTGCAAGTAAAAACTATTCACATCTCATAATGCAATATTTTATGACAATTGACAATCTATGATTCTTACGCCAATTGTGATTGATAAAACAGTAAGCGAAATCTCAATTTCCAACTTTCCATTGAATAACAACGTCACTTTTATTTTGTAACATCACAAGATGAAAGTCTTTTTTTTTTTTTTTTTCAAGCAAGATGTGTAATTCTATGTTATTAGAGATGAAACAACAACGGTCTGGTTTTTGACCGGCTCTATCTTAATTAGCGATTCATCACCTTTGTTATTTTTTTGGCGCTAGCGACGCTGCGATTTTTCCCTTCGCAGAGGGCTGCCCTTTCCCTTCTCGCGAATGCGCGGCGGCCTGTTCCAGGAGTAAAGAGGAGCCGCCCTATTGTTGTTAGCGCAGTTGCAGCGTGATTGTGCAACTGCAGTGTCACCTCAATATACTGGCCGTTGGGAACTTCGAAATATCAAGTCGTCAGGATGATGAAATGTGGCAGCATAACGGTGAAGAGCCAACAATTGCTACATTGCCTTTATTGTTGATTTTGTTTAAGGTTTATGATTTCTCTAATACTCTATATTTTCCTTTATCGTTTGATTTTGCTTCATATTATTTCATTTTTTTTATAATTCTGGCCTTTTTGGTTAAGATTCCTACATAGAAATCGTGACTTGGTTGCCGGTTGTGGCTATGCATATATTCTGCAGCATCTTTATCTCGTTCAGATCCCAATGTATTGTGTTACACTAAAGGGGAGAGTTTACAGACCTAAGAGTCTTCAAAGAACATTACTATTGGTTTAAATTGTTCTAATTTTGTTTCTTCAAATGGCTCTGAGCACTATGGGACTTAACTTCTGAGGTCATCAGTCCCCTAGAACTTAAAACTACCTAAACCTAACTAACCTAAGGACATCACACACATCCATGCCCGAGGCAGGATTCGAACCGGCGACCGTAGCGTTCGAGCGGTTCCGGACAGTAGCGCCTAGAACCGCTCGGCCACTCCGGCCGGCTATTGTTTCTTGTTATTTACCTTGTGCTTAAGTTGTTTCAGTCTCATTTTTTTCGAGTAATTAACTTATTCTTTAAGTGCTTAAATCTCATAATTCCTAATGAAAATTACCTTGTGCGTAAATTGTATGAATCTTATCAGTTCGAAAGTAACTGAGCTTTTGCTTGAAGTGATGACTAATAGGGCAGGTCGACCAATATGTGTTTGTTCTTTTTAAAATTTAATTTGTTGAGAATTTTTCTCTAAGACATCTGTGCATATGTATATTTTGATAACAGTTCTCTCGGAGTACAGCGTATTTTCATCCTTTTTTTTTTTGTTACTTAAAAATGAACGTGAGTTGTCAAAACCACAAGAAACTTCTTTTTTAATAAGGTTACCGTTTTCAGTTTGTTTTAGACCATCTTCAGGCCTCACACCGTGACGGTAGGCGCTGGTTCTCAACGGAGTAGGAGCTGCGACTCCACGAACGCTAGCTGCTCCGAGCGTCCGTGGAGTCTAAGCACCTGCTGCGTTCACAGCCACCGTCTACCATCATGGCGTGAAATCTGGAGATGGTCTAAAACAGACCAAAAACGGTAACCTCATTTAAAAAAGAAAAAGAATTTCTTGCGGTTGAGACTGTTCATTTCTAAGTAACAAGGAAAACCGCTGTGCTCCAAGAGAAATGTTCATTTTTCATTTTTATCCGTGTATTCGCTTTAGAAGTATCCGGTGTCGGCGTTATCTTGCTAGCGCGTACTATGTCGCATCCATACGTTCGGGTTTGGGTCCTGTCCCCAGAGGCGCTATCGGTCAACAGCCTGATGGCTGACAACTTGATCGTTTTGTATCAGCTGTTGCATTACTGAACTTTTGGTTTTGTTGTTAGGGCCAAACTGCAGAGCAATAAATTTCTTTGTCTTGGTGAATGATGTCAATTCCCCCCCGTCCAGTCCTTTCCTCCTCAAGTAACACAGGTCGCTTGCGTTTCGGAGTCGTCACTAAACATTAACTGATATGTACTGACGTAGAGTTTTCTTATTCCATCAACGAAACGTTCGATGGATTTACTCTGTTCCTGTTAAACACTATTCAACTGCTTATGATAGTATCTAAAATTATTCTGCCTTCTACGAGGCCTATTCGGAAAGAAACGTCCGGTCGCTCACAAAATGGAAACCACTGCTAAAATCAAAAATGTTTTACTTGCAACAGCCAGTACACCTTCCAGCTACTTCTCTACATAGTCGCCGCTCCTATTCAGACATTTGTCGTAGGTTTGTACTAACTTTAAAATATCTTCGTCATAGGAAGCAGCCGGCCGTCTATGCTTCCTACCAATTCTCTACGCTGGTCTACAGCTCGTTGTTTGTGCCAATGTCTTCATAGCCAGTAGGTCATGTGAGCAGAGATCGAACTCAGGGAGAGTCAACTACGGGCTCTATGGTGGGTGATCAAACACGTCCCATCGTAAATGATGCAGGAGCATCTTCATTGCCCCTACAGAGTGCGACCGATAATTATCATGCAGAAGGAGAAGCTTGACAGCAATATTCTGGAGGCTGCATGACATCAGGCCTCCATACTTAGCGGGAGACACTAGTGTTCTAAGCATCTTTACGTGCTCACTGTGTGCTCAGAATTGAACAGAGCGACGTGACGCGATCGTCGGACGTACTAGAGAGCCTGCCCAACGCACCTGCGCAAAGCTTCATCGGATTTTGACTGTGATTTTCATTTCACACCCCTTCGGATCTTACTTTCCGAACAGCCCTAGTGTAATAATGTACACTACTGGCCATTAAAATTGCTACAACACGAAGGTGACGCGCTACAGATGCGAAATTTAACCGACAGGAAGAAGAAGCTGTGATGTGCAAATGATTAGCTTTTCAGAGCATTCACACAAGGTTGCCGCCGGTGGCGACACCTACAACGAGCTGACATGAGGAAGGTTTCCAACCGATTTCTCATACACAAACAGCTGTTGACCGGCGTTGCCTCGTGAAAAGTTGTTGTGATGCCACGTGTAAGGAGAAGAAACGCGTACCATCACGTTTCCGACTTTGATAATGGTCGGATTGTAGCCTATCGCGATTGCGGTTTATCGTATCGCGACATTGCTGCTCGCGTTGGCCGAGATCCAATGACTGTTAACAGAATATGGAAGCAGGGGGTTCAGGAGGGTAATACGGAACACCGCGCTGGATCCCAACGGCCTCGTATCACTAACAGTCGAGATGACAGCCATCTTATCCGGATGGCTGTAACGGATCGTCCAGCAACGTCTCGATACCTGAGTCAACAGATGGGGACGTTTTCAAGACAGCAACCATCTGCTCGAACAGTTGGACGACGTTTGCAGCATCATGGACTATCAGCTCGGAGACCATGGCTGCGGTTACCCTTGACGCTGCATCACAGACAGGAGAGCTGGCGATGGTGTACTCAACGACGAACCTGGGTACACGAATGGCAAAAAGTCATTTTTTCGGAATAATCCAGGTTCTGTTTACAGCAATATGATGGTCGCATCCGTGTTTGGCGACATAGCGGTGAACGCGCATTGGAAACGTGTATTCGTCACCGCCATACTGGCATATCACCTTGCGTGATGGTACGGGGTGCCACTGGTTACACGTCTTGGTCACCTCTTATTAGCATTGACTGCACTTTGAGCAGTGGACGTTACATTTCAGATGTGTTACGACCCGTGTCTCTACCCTTCATTCGATCCCTGCGAAACCCTACATTTCAGCAGGATAATGCTCGACCGCATGTTGCAGATCATGTACGGGGAGTTATGGATACAGAAAATGTTCGACTGCTGCCCTGGCAAGCACATTCTCCAAATCTCTAACCAATTGAAAACGTCTGGTCAATGGTGGCCGAGCAACTGGCTCGTCACAATACGCCAGTCACTACTCTTAATGAACTGTGGTATCGTGTTGAAGCTGCATGGGCAGCTGTACCGGGACACGCTATCCAAGCTCTGTTTGACTCAATGCCCAGGCGTATCAAGGCCGTTATTACGGCCAGAGGTACTGATTTCTCAAGATCTATGCACCCAAATTGCGTGAAAATGTAATCACATGTCAGTCCTAGTGTAATATGTTTGTCCAATGAATACCAGTTTTATCATCTGCATTTCTTCTTGGTGTAGCAATTTTAATGGCCAGTAGTGTATTTTTCTTCTTTATTTCTTATAATGTTCTCGTGGTAAACTGCGTGTTTTAAGCATTTTAAACGTAATTTAGGCATCTGTAACAAATGTTCATGTGGTCAACAAGTCATATCTCTGTCTGTCAACACTTTGTCCACAGACAGCATTACATGCTGTGCTGCAGTGCCACAAAGAAATATCAACTAGGCTAGTGGCACTTACGTCTAGGACGGGAACCGAGAATTTGGATTCGGATCTGACCTTCTTAAAAGCACCCAAATGCCTATGTAAGACTATATTATCTGTCCTCATCACCAAAGTCTGAACCGCTTCCTAAGTGACAACCATCTGTTCCTCTGATTTACTCATTGTAAAATCTGTATCTAAAAAACTGGGACAAAATATGACAGAAAAAACACAGGGAGAGTAATATTAACATTAATGTAACAGCCTGCAACACTGCTTACTACACACATGAAAAAAAGTTTTGCATCACCTCTGTTCCGAGATTTCCGGAACCTGTATAGAAATTTGAAATAGATATCAACATAAACATCATTCCCGTCATTTTTATTGCTCACAAACACCACACATTTCATGTTGTACCACCATACAGCGAGACCTTTACAGGTGGTGATTCAGACTGTTGTACACATAGGTACCTCTAATACCCAGCAGCTGTAGTGTAACGGCGTAAGTTTTGTATAAATGATTTTATTTTGACATATGGCCATGTGCAGACTTCGTCACCTACGTGAGTTACAAAACACTTCAAAATTATTTAAATTCTTTTTAAAGTTGTCCCTCAATGGTTCATGAACGAAACTGTAATTAAAAGATCATCATTTGACTCGTATGCGCGGAATTACGTCACTCAGTCCAATTGGTTTGCGCAAACATTTTCAATTTAGATGTCGTTTGTTTCTTCTCAGAAATTATATTAATGCAAGTTGTCTGCTTTAATAAATATTAAAATCACATTGAATAAGCTTTTAAGACTCAAACTCGCGATGAACGTTGTCAAAAATTAATAATCTTGTCAAATAAATCAGTAATACTTCTTCCTTAATGTAACTCTTCATAAATAAATTCTCGAAGCACGTATTTAAACTTTTGTAGTATACACTAGTTTATTATCTTCATATATACTACATATAGACGTGAACATGAACCTTGACAAGATGGGACTGAACATTTACAACATGACTAAACTTTCTATGACGTCACTGTTGTAGAAACATTACAAATTCTTATTTTTTCAGGCTTTAGAAGCACGACGCAACAACTTGGTTTCAGGATCTTCTGTTGCTCGTTGGCTGTCGACCCGCGACGTATAGTGGCCAGCAATTTTCTCTCTGGTCCTGGCAGTGAAGATGCTGTCTCCGTTCGTTGCGCCGCCCTCTCCGTACATGAAACATAAAAATAAATACAAAACTTTAGATAATTCACAAACATTACAAATATTACAAAATTAATAAACAAAACACTAAATTAAACTTATATTCACCTGCAAACTGGGCTGACACTGGTGGATGGGTGACGCTTCAATTTCGCGTCCCACTACATACCGCACCCAGAAGCTCAGTTTGTCAGGTTTTAACCAAAAATAAAACTTCTCCTATATAAAATATTTAACTGTTAATATTACACATTTTTCTCACATTTTCTGTAATCTAAAGTCCTTGCTCTTAGATAGATTCAATCCTTTTATGACGATATTGTTGTGACTATTTGTTATTTACTTTTAATTATGCTATTATTGTAATTCATAACTGAATATTTGAAGATTACTCCCTTTCATTTAGTAGTTGCTAGTAAATAATAATTTAGTACGTTCTGTAACGTTGTTACATTAGGACAGAGCGTTCAAACTGTGATAGGTTAGTTTCAGTTTTATTCATTTACTAGAGTTATTCTATCCAAAATATATATTACTAATAATTTTCTCACAATAACTAATAGTACTATTTACTTTACGTCGTTCTTTTCCGTAATACTTTTTTTATGCATGAGGTCAAGAAGAACTCAAGCAAAACTTTCTTTAGAATCTCGGCACGGCTTTCTTTACCTTCGGACACATTGTTGGGTAATGGCAATTTATTTAGGAGAAACAAGCGAGAGAGCCCCGTTTGATGTGTTCTATATTAACACTATTACAATTCTCTATTAAAGGCACTCTGCTATGTTCTCGTGAGTTATATAGCTCTGGACGCCCATGTTCCCTAAAATTATTAACCATCCACTTTCCTTCCTACTATCCGAGTAAGTATAAAATATTCCAAATTCCTTCTGACCTAATAACAAAAATTTCTTCCGTATAAAACCCTTTTTAGTTATCCTTGCTTTTTTGAAGTACCGGTAGATTGTTGTAGAACACTTGTTTGAACTTCCTGTCATTTCTTTAAAATAACACGTAACTATCACGTAAAATTTCATATGAATAAACTATGAACGCTCGTCCGTATGTAACATATACCAAATATTATCTTATTTAGGAATGAAGGGTTTAATTTGATCGACACTATATAATACTTTAATTACACTTTGTGGCGTCGCAACTAGTACGCGATCGCCCAATTGTCTATTAAAAGCTTTACTTCAGAATGTATGTGGGCTGCAATGTAAGCCGGTAGAGTATTATACGGTAAGTAACGGACGAGTTGTGTCCTGCAGACTAACGTCACGACCATCTGTTGCAGTTGCGCGTGAGAAAGCAGTGGAATAGCGCTGGCAGGCCACTTACATTATACGAAACTAAAAATATTAATAACTAATAAAGGAATAACCTGAGGAACGTCTTATTTGATGTACGTCCTTCTGTTGTGAAAACAAACAATATGTTAAAGTCTAAGATCAAAAATAGTTGTATTTTGGAAATTAGTAATATTCCATAAAAAAAAAACTTAATTTTCCGACAGCCAAGAATTTAAATAAATACAGTGATGTAATAGTTCACCTTCAGTGACTATGTACGATGATCTGATAACACTTTTAGTGTTCATATATATATTTGGAAAGTTTTTAGTTTCAGAAAACCTCTGTGACTTTTCTATAATAATAATTTCAAGAATTCTAAGTAAATATGTGTATTGTGTGTTACGGTGCGTGTGAAAGAGAATGCGTGCGTGAGAGTATGTGGGACGTTCAGCATTATTAAAAATCATTCACGTAACTCTCTGCAGGAACTGGCAAGTGATCCAACTCCGCAACGTGGGAACTAATCCACTAGTGGTTCCCCTACTAGTGAATGTCGGATGTCCAAGTATGTATGCTTATGTATAAGACAGCCAGAACATTCGCAACTACATAATAAATTTCCAGATGCAGAGTAAAGCTTATAGTTCATTTTGTTTTGTTTATTTAATTAGAGAGTTTTGTGTTACTTAACGTCAATGGGCACAGAGAAGTGGTTTGTGCTTGCTAGATTATGGCGCGAACTGCGCCCTAGAAGCGAGTTCTCATTGGTCGCAAGTCCTGATAGCCAATGAGAAGCGAGACGGTTGGCCGCCTAGCGAGGAGATATAGTTTTGAGTGTGGGGAAGTGAGGGGAGAGTCGCGAGCTAGCTTTGATTGGAGGCGGTTATGCTGGATGTGACTTTTCGCATTATATGTAAGATGAAGTCTTGGGATGACTTCTGCGTTATGGTCCAGTGTTAATGGTATCTGGTAGTGACCGGAAACTGTTTATGAAAACTTTAGAGTGTTTGATAATTCGTTCCGACGAAAATCGCGAGTGAACTTTTAATTATATGGCGTGGCGGTACTGCGTATATTCTTACCGAGTATTTTATGACGAGCATAAACTTTAACTAAAGACAACCACTGAGTATCGTGTGCAGAAGTAATTGGCCGACCGTAGGCTGTGTTACAAGTAATTGGTTTCGGAATTTGGGAAGATAAAAGTTCTGGCTGTTTTAGGTATTGTGATAACTGTGAGCAGAAACTTTAGTAATTTTCGTAATTGTTATCTGATGATCTTGCTTAATGGCAATAAAGATCTATTGAAGCTTTAAATTTGAACTTCATGTTTAAAGTAAGAGTGACATCCCCTTTCCGAATCATTTCTTTAAAGTACATCGAAAATTTTCAGCAAATTTTACTTATAGCGGCCTCCGGCGTGTAGCTATGAGGTTACAGTTTCCTCAACACTGCTTTTCTGTGATCTCGTAAGTAGCTGCAGTCAGGAGTTTACGTGCGAAAAATTATAAGGAGATTGCATTGCAGCAGCAGCAACGTATAATCCGTCGCAATTGGTGCTTCGCATCCCACGCACGTAAAATCCGTCTCAATTGGTGCATCGGCCGGGAAAGGTAATGAAACATTTCATTAAAAGCAGTAGTGTGTGTGTAATCGGACGATAAAAAAGTGCTCGCGAATAAATAGGAACCGGGTAAAGGACAAATATTAAGAGTGAACTATCGCCACGTGGACCGATAGACAGTGATAGCCCCTGAACTGTGAGTGTGTTTGATGTACTTGGCGGATGAATTTTGCGGTTACATCGCGCCGACTGAAGTAGCTGATAGCGGCGACATCTGGCAGACTGCGAGCTACGAGACGACGCGTCGGCGGCAGCTGAAGCAGTTGGCAGCGCTGACCGGAGTGGTGGCCCGTAAACTGGTACGGCGGCCCAGTGCATGGTGATCGGACCCGCAGCCTCAGCTAGTCATGTTGAAGACATCAGAAGCGCAATGTTAAGTTGTGTGCTTTTTAAATCTGAATAAAATGGCTGAGTGTAAGCAAAAAAATGTAGAGGACGAACTGAGTGTAGATAGGGGGTAAGAACAAGGGGAGGAGATTTTTGAAACCCTGAACTTTAGCTTGGATGTGTCCCAACCCAATTTCAGTAGTAGTTTGACAGAGTCATTAAGTGTTAATTGTGGATTGGAGGTGGAACAGAATGTATCAGATCCCAGTGTTTCAGATCTACCTGTGCAGTAGCTAATATGAATGGAGACAATGTATCAGTAAATAATGGGGCGAAAGATAGTGTGGCAGGTATGTTAATGAGTCTATTGGTAAAATTGAATGGTTTAGATGCTAATATGACGAAAATGGATTGTAATATGACGAAAATGGGTACCTCATTAAGTGAGGAGATGGAAGCTAATATGACCAAATTAGGTTCTGATATGACAAAAGTGGGTTCTGAGATAGATTCAAAAATGAGTGGGCTAGAGTCAAAAATGAGTAATATGGGTCAGGAAATAGAATCTAAGCTGGATTCAAGAACTTCAGATCTAAGAGTTTGTTGGAAGCACGACATGGCAGTGCTTAGTAATAATGTAAAAATTGAAATAAATCAGGTTAAACAGGAATGTATGCAAACTGTTGTTCAAGTAAAAAGTGAATTAACTACACAAATCTAACAAGTTATGGATGACCACCAGCAATTTAAAGTGCACGTAAATACAGAAATAGTTAAGGCTCGTGAATATATCAAAGGGGTAGAAAATTTTAGTGAAATAAATCACGCTGCCTTAGAATGTAAATTGAAGGAAAATAAAGATAAGTGTGACAAATTAGGGGCTCAGGTAATAAATAAAGTCACTGGCTTGGAAACTCATATTAGTAAATTCAGTGAAAGTATGAATGAGCAATTGTCTGAGCATGACTGTCGGCTAACAAAAGTAGAACAGTGTGTTACTAACAATAGTAGTAGCATTATGTCCAATGGAATAGTAGAATCCACTGAGATTGCTTATGTCACCCATCGACAGTTTCTCAAGTTTGATCCGAATAAAAGTGTACATCCACGTGAGTTTGGAATGACTTTGAGGATATCTTGCCTAAAGTGTGGAGTGATAAGCAGAAGATTGGATTTATTACTTCAAACTTAATGGGGGAGGCAAGAATCTGGGGGAACTTGGCCTCAGAGAATTGTACTAAATTACAGGAATTTAAACACGTTTTCTTTGAGGAGTACTGGGGTAAGCGAAAGCAAATGGATGTATTTAGCCGTTTCTGGTCTGGGGAAAAATACGACCCCAAGAAAGAAGAAATAAAAAGATTTGTACAAAGGTGGGTAACTATTCTATCCTATCTTAATAATAGAGTAGAAACGGAGCAAATCATTTTGGAGGTAGAAAATAAATTACCTTGGAATTGGAAGAATAAAATAATATCTGCACCAAGAGACAATGTAGATAAATTTGTACAATATCTAGAACGCGTTGAATCAGTACTCAAAGAGGAGGAAAGTGCAAGAAGAGAGTATCGCCCTCTTGTTAGGTAGAATGACAATCTCACTGATGTAAACATAAGCACAATGAGTGTGCAGAATGTAGGCGGATATCGAGGTAGGTCGAGGGAGAGGCAGGACATATGATAATCGGGTCAGTGACTGGGGGCAGTACGGAGGCGGCCGACAGATGTCAGGAGGTGACGCAACCAGCTGGCGAAGGACGTCAGTTAGCGGTGACGCACCGCAATCGGAAAACATGTATCTGTCTACGATAATGCTAGCGTTCGCAGACAACGGCATTCCCAGTTAAACCCGCTGGCAAAACCATCCATGAGAAAGGTACCAGTAAAACCACCTAGCATTAATATAGTTGCTACGAAAGAAGGGAAGAATAACGTGGAGCAGCAAGAGACAGCAGAATTAATTAAAGTAGATTTAATGGGGCACAGTAATATTAACAATAAGAAAAAGAACACGCTTGTTGAAGAAGTAAGTACTGATAATAAGGTTTTGAATCAGGAGGTGAAGGTAAATCTGCACAGCGAAACAGATGAGGATCTGTCTGACAGTAGTGGAAAAAGAAATGAAGCAGAGGTCAAAGATGTGCTTAATAGGTTATTTGAAGAGAAGAAGGAAGAAGTGGAGGATATATATATATATATATATATTGCTGACGACACCTGGGTTAGGGTCGCAGAAACAGAGGTGAGTAAAGGAAGAGAAACACTAGAGAGATGTTTCGATTTAGCACTAGTGGACAGACTGGTAGGAGCTGCCACTAATAATATGGATAATATTAAGCATGAGGGAGACCCTGTAAGTGTGAATGTGATATCCACCCAGAAGACAGGTTTTGACAGAAGGGAAATGGTGCAGGATTTATTAGACGAAGTAAAACCTGAAATCAAAAAAGAGTAATTAGGACAGCCAATAATAGAGTTAAGTGTATTAAATAAAAAAGTGAAGTGCTTAATAGATACAGGATCAGAGGTGTGTGCTGTGTACACAAAATTTTGTGAATGGACTCCCAGATAATAAACATTTAGTAAAGATGCCAGTAAGTGGTATAAATATAATTGTAGCAACAGGAAAAACCAAGAAGGTGGTAAAGCTAGAAGTATTCCTACCCACAGTTGTAAAGGGGGTAGTAATTAAGCAGAACTTCTTAGTAATAAGTGGACTAAGCGTAGACATGCTGATTTTCTTAGTAGCATAAACTTTAACTAAAGACAACCACTGAGTATCGTGTGCAGAAGCAATTGGCCGATCATTGACTATGTTACAAGTAATTGGTTTCGGAATTTGGGAAGGTAAAAGTTCTGGCTGTTTTAGGTATGGTGATAACTGTGAGCAGAAACTTTAGTAAATTTCGTAAATGTGGGCTGATGATCTTGCTTAATGGCAATAAAGATCTATTGAAGGTTTAAATTTGAGCTTCATGTTTAAAGTACGAGTGACATCCCCTTTCCGAATCATTTATTTAACGTACATAGAAAATTTTCAGCAAATTTTACTTATAGCGGCCTCCGGCGTGTAGCTATGAGCTTACAGTTTCCTCAACACTGCTTTTCTGTGATCTCGTAAGTAGCTGCAGTGAGAAGATTACGTGCGAAGATCTACCGCTGTAAAGAGATAGGCGAACAAAAATTATAAAAGAGATTGCATTGCAGCAGCAGCAACGTATAATCCGTCGCAGTTGGTGCTTCGCATCGCACGCACGTAAAATCCGTCGTAACCTGATGAAGGTTCCATAAGAAGAAATGCTATGGGATGTACAATCTTATGAAGAACATATAGACCATCAAAGCTAAAGAAGAATTTTCTACATTCCTTATTGATCTTCAAACTACACTCCTGGAAATGGAAAAAAGAACACATTGACACCGGTGTGTCAGACCCACCATACTTGCTCCGGACACTGCGAGAGGGCTGTACAAGCAATGATCACACGCACGGCACAGCGGACACACCAGGAACCGCGGTGTTGGCCGTCGAATGGCGCTAGCTGCGCAGCATTTGTGCACCGCCGCCGTCAGTGTCAGCCAGTTTGCCGTGGCATACGGAGCTCCATCGCAGTCTTTAACACTGGTACCATGCCGCGACAGCGTGGACGTGAACCGTATGTGCAGTTGACGGACTTTGAGCGAGGGCGTATAGTGGGCATGCGGGAGGCCGGGTGGACGTACCGCCGAATTGCTCAACACGTGGGGCGTGAGGTCTCCACAGTACATCGATGTTGTCGCCAGTGGTCGGCGGAAGGTGCACGTGCCCGTCGACCTGGGACCGGACCTCAGTGACGCACGGATGCACGCCAAGACCGTAGGATCCTACGCAGTGCCGTAGGGGACCGCACCGCCACTTCCCAGCAAATTAGGGACACTGTTGCTCCTGGGGTATCGGCGAGGACCATTCGCAACCGTCTCCATGAAGCTGGGCTACGGTCCCGCACACCGTTAGGCCGTCTTCCGCTCACGCCCCAACATCGTGCAGCCCGCCTCCAGTGGTGACGCGACAGGCGTGAATGGAGGGACGAATGGAGACGTGTCGTCTTCAGCGATGAGAGTCGCTTCTGCCTTGGTGCCAATGATGGTCGTATGCGTGTTTGGCGCCGTGCAGGTGAGCGCCACAATCAGGACTGCATACGACCGAGGCACACAGGGCCAACACCCGGCATCATGGTGTGGGGAGCGATCTCCTACACTGGCCGTACACCACTGGTGATCGTCGAGGGGACAATGAATAGTGCACGGTACATCCAAACCGTCATCGAACCCATCGTTCTACCATTCCTAGACCGGCAAGGGAACCTGCTGTTCCAACAGGACAATGCACGTCCGCATGTATCCCGTGCCACCCAACGCGCTCTAGATGGTGTAAGTCAACTACCCTGGCCAGCAAGATCTCCGGATCTGTCCCCCATTGAGCATGTTTGGGACTGGATGAAGCGTCGTCTCACGCGGTCTGCACGTCCAGCACGAACGCTGGTCCAACTGAGGCGCCAGGTGGAAATGGCATGGCAAGCCGTTCCACAGGACTACATCCAGCATCTCTACGATCGTCTCCATGGGAGAATAGCAGCCTGCATTGCTGCGAAAGGTGGATATACACTGTACTAGTGCCGACATTGTGCATGCTCTGTTGCCTGTGTCTATGTGCCTGTGGTTCTGTCAGCGTGATCATGTGATGTATCTGACCCCAGGAATGTGTCAATAAAGTTTCCCCTTCCTGGGACAATGAATTCACGGTGTTCTTATTTCAATTTCCAGGAGTGTATTATGATGAGATCGTACTAATACAAGGTCTCCTACCTGAAATGAGGGTTCCTTAGGATGTTCCTTTTAATTCTCCGTTCAGCATTTTTAACAATTTGTTCGAGAATTTTCTATGACAACGTCACCTACAACTTGACCTTCATAATTACTTGAGGATGATTTATCTCATTATCGTTGTTGTGTAATTTCCACATTCTAGAGTTATTACCCCGATTTTGTTGGCTCTCTTTATCTTTAGATTGACGTTTTATATAACAAAACCGGCTATGATTGTTGTTGTTAAATTTTCGTGGTTCTGAATTATTATTATTTCGAGAATTGTCATTTATACCAAATCTAAATTTCTCGTGTTCCCGTTCTCTATTAAGTATATCTAACTGTTCTAAACATCCTAATAATTCGCAAGGTTGTGACCATTCCCTTTCTATCATTCTTTCCTTTACATAATACGGTAACCCACTAATTAGGACTCGTATTAGATGACTTTCAATAATTGGTTCTTCAATTAATTTAGCACGGTTTAAATACCATTCGAAACAATTCCTATAACCTCCCCATCGTTTACAATAAGGAAGAGGGTCTAACAACTCTTAAGTGTTGTTGTCTTCCTCTTGACCAATAATTTTGTTTAAACTGCTTAACAAAATCATCCCAATCACTAAATTCAGTTCTATGCAGTACTGCCCATTCCGCAGCTTCTGCTTCTAAATGCCCTATTACAAACTGAATCCGTTTTTCATTACGCCATGTAGGAGACAATGAAGTTTCAAAAGCTTTTATAAAGATTATAGGGTGAAGTTCGCCTTCTGGTTTGAATACAGGAAATCTACTTGCTACATTTGAATTTGTCGTTATACCATCCAAACATTCTGCGAGAGACATAGCAGGATTTTGTTTAGATTGCAGAGACGGAGTTGCGTCGGATTTGCTTGCCGTGATTTCTTTATTTGTATTGTTGTCGTCCGAGCTTGCAAACACGATGCGACTATTGTCTCTGATTACGTTACTACTTCTACTATTTGAAATGTTTTCATTATTATCCGACAACCGTTTATTAATTTCCTGTATTCGCGTTTCTGTACTGGATACACAGTTATCTAATATCGATTCTTCACTGTGTTCACGATGTGAACGCTCTGTGCCTTCGTCAATATTATTATCTTTGGAAGTGTCAAGGATACTGCATATTTTAGTAATTAAAAATTTCATGTTTTCTATTTCAGTATGATCTTTTTCCATTTGATGAGTTTATATCTCTAATTCTACATTATCTATTGAACAAAACTCTACAGGTTTGGTAGAAACCTCTTTAATAATTTTCTACGAACAGTTTCTGTTTGCATAGAAAATTCAACTCGTAACTTATCGTTATTTTTCTCTATTTCATTTACAAGTAAGACATTGACATTATCAAGTCTCTTGGTTAAGTCAGTAATATCATTTTGCATGCGAGGTTTTTCCTCACGCGATTCCTGGATATGTTCTTCTAACCTTTTACAATTATCAGCAATCTTATTACTAAGTCCTACTAATTTTTCCTGCATTTCAACTTTAGAAGCCTCTATTTTATCACTTAATTCTCGACTGGTTTCATTAAGATATTCCTGTTACCTGTCTGTAGATTTTGTTAGCTCCCCTTTAACTTCCTCTTTTAATTAGATTCTTCGTTAGATTGTTTTAATTCAGATAAAAAATCCCCGTTAGATTGTTTTAATTTAGCGATCGCCCTAAAAAAGGATCTCATGCTCCTATCGGACACAGATTGCTCTTCGTCTGACATTTCACTTCCTGACATTATTGTAAGATATTAACTAGTTACACACGCAGACTTGTAATCAAAAATCCTATTAAAAGCACACTCCCTGTGTACGACACTCCACTTCCAACTTAAAGCAGACTCACTGGACACTAATATTGTAGTTTGTAGTTCTCAGTGATCAGTGTGCTGCTATGGGCTGCAGAAGTAACAGCCGTCGATGCAGCCGCTGAGATGCTGCGACCCCGCTTCCCCAACCGACAGGACGCTGAGTCGAACACCGGAGACGTCATTGGCTGCAACCACGCCCCGTCGCACCGCAACACCTCTAATACCAGCCGGAGGAACGCCCCCCAGCTGACGTTCTGGGCCTGTTAGTTTCGGGAGAAAAAGGTTGTCGGGGTTTGTAGCGTTGAGCTGTCGCCCAACATATGCGCCCTTTCGTGGAATAACTGCGTGACCGTACTGCTTGGCTGCGCTCCGTCAGCTGCCCACACCCGCGAACTTGCCGCTGGCTGGTGAAGGCTCCACGAAGATTCGCGTTGACTTCAGAAGGACTCTTGATGTTTTAATTGTTTCGTAACTGTGTACCTTAGTTGCACACAAGTGCTGTTTATAAGGTCGCCACGGTGTAGTGTAACGACGTAAGTTTTGTATAAATGATTTTATTTTGACGTATGACCATGTGTAAACTTCGTCACATACGTCAGTTACACAACACTTCAAAATTATTTAAATTCTTTTTAAAGTAGTCTCTCAATGGTTCTTGAACGAAACTGTAATTAAAACATCATCATTTGAGTCGTATGCGCAGAATTACGACACTCAGTCCAATTGGTTTGTGCAAACATTTTCAATTTAGATGTCGTATGTTTCTTCTCAGAAATTATATTAATGCAATTTGTCTGCTTTAATAAATATTAAAACCACATTGAATAAGCTTTTAAGACTCAAACTCGCGATGAACGTTGTCAAAAATTAATAATTTTGTCAAATAAATGTGTAATATTTCTTCCTTAATGTAACTCTTCATAAATAAATTCTCGAAGCACGTATTTAAACTTTTGTAGTATACACTAGTATATTATCTTCATATATACTACATACAGACGTGAACATGAACCTTGACAAGATAGGACTGAACATTTACAACATGACTAAACTTTCTATGATGTCACTGTTGTAGAAACATTACAAATTCTTATTTTTTCAGGTTTTAGAAGCACGACGCAACAACTTGGTTTCAGGATCTTCTGTTGCTCTTTGGCTGTCGACCCGCGACGTATAGTGGCCAGCAATTTTCTCTCTGGTCCCGGCAGTGCAGATGCTGTCTCCGTTCGTTGCGCCGTCCTCTCCGTACATGAAACATAGAAATAAATACAAAACTTTAGATAATTCACAAACATTACAAATACTACAAAATACATAAATAAAACCTTAAATTAAACTTATATTCGCCTGCAAACTGGGCTGACACTGGTGGATGGGTGGTACAGGTTGTCCCACTCCTCAACGGCGATTCGGCGTGGATCCCTCAGAGTGGTTGGTGGGTCGTGTCGTCTATTAACAGCCCTTTTCAATCTTTCCCAGGCATGTTCGATAGGGTTCATGTCTGGAGAACTTGTTGGCCACTCTCGTCGAGCGATGATGTTATCCTGAAGGAAGTCATTCCCAAGATGTGCACGATGGGGGCGCGAATTGTCGTCCATGAAGACGAATGCCTCTCCAATATGCTGCCGGTATGGTTGCACTATCGGTCACAGGATGGCAATCACGTATCGTACAGCCGTTACCGCGCCTTCCATGACCACCAGCGGCGTACGTAGGCCCCACATAATGCCACCCCAAAGCATCAGGGACCCACCACTTTGCTGCACTCGCTGGACAATGGATCTAAGGCGTTATATTATGAAATTTGTCAAGCACACTTACCAAAAATCAAAATAATCAAATGCTAAATCACTTTTTATGTTTTCACTAACTACAAGATCTTATTTTCATAAGAAAATCATTTGCATTGAAATTACATTTTTTGTTCACCTCCAGTCATAGCAGTAAAACCAATAATTTGTTAATATTATACATTATAATTCAGCTTTTTATTCGTTTAAGTACAGAGCTAAATCTATTCTGGAAAATAGTTTTTAATTTCATTTTTGGTAAAGTAATAATTGATAATGAAGTAGTGCAAACACAATTATTTCTGAATGATACAGATTAATGCCTGTGGAGCTGGCAAGACTGAATCCTTTCAGAAAAATGTGCCTGAGGATCAAGGTAAATTTGACTATACATGTTATATACTACGTTATAGTTAATGAGGGTAAGAATAAACGTCATGTAATTGTTTTAAAAGCACAGTCAAATTTAGGAAGACATTCTTTCAGCTGAACGAAACACTTTCAAGGGTTACCTCGTCGCAAAGGTGTAAATCATGAAAGGAGAACCACCTAAACTGTATACAGCATCACTGAGAGTCAATGCAAATGGGAAAGTGACAAGCAGCATTGCACAATCAATCTGCAAGTAACTGCAGAATAAGCTAGAGTTAACGATCAGTATATTGCATACTGTAGTAATTCAAGTATTTGTTGTTCAAACATAGTTTTAGGAATGCATGTTTTAAGAAAACATAAGGGTAATCTTTGTTTTGGAGGCGAAGTTCCGTGTGATATACCACACTAGTGGATTAAAAAAAAAAAAACACTTAATACAATAACAAAATATTTGTAAATTGGTAATAGGAGTGAAATGGTCATTGCATAACCACATTTGATACAGTATCCGGGCACACTGTAAAGTTGGCAATCCTCTGGTCGTACCGTTGCACCAGTTCGACATAGAATGGCTTGACTCCATAACTAAGAAGTAGGAATGGAAACCAGCTGTATCAGTACCTGTAATTAAATTATGGCAAGTACAATGAGAACGATCTCCACTGCCTAAGACAGTAAAACCTAGATTTAAGTGAGAACAAGTAACGTAACTCACTGTAATAAGATATTAACCGTGGTTGTATAGTATCAACCTGTTCAAATGTGAGGTGGGTAAAATGAAGTTGTCTGAGGACAGCACCAAAGTAAAATTCAAGACAAATTTCTTGAAAAAAAAAAACTGTTAAAAATCAAGTCCAATTTCTTGGGTCTGCATACAAATTTTTTAAGTTATTACTAGGCGCAGACCCAGATAGTCAGTCTCATAACGGGTATCCAGGGCGCACAAAGAGTGCACTGTTGCAAAAAACTCGGCGCCGCTCGTAACACACGAGCTGAAAACAACTGCAAACAGTGTCATTTTCTAAAACTGTGGGAAAGTGACAAGCCAAAAACAAAAAAAAACCTCGAAATCATACACTGAATCCTACATTGCTACTGACAGGTAACAGTTAAAGGTATAGAGCAACTGCAGAAAATAACCGAATACGCCACTATTATGGAACAATCCAATGGAACCTACCTGTAACCAATGTATCGTCGATTATGACTATGTAAAAATCGAAATTTAAATCGGAGTGGACATTTATATAGCTACCTCCTTTACTTTGACACCAAGATGGAATTATATCTAATTAACACTGTGGTGGTTCCCCTACATTTTCCATACGCAGCTGATTAGAGTAACTTCATGTTAGCTGCGCTGGCAGTGGGAAGAGCTCACAGTGGTGAGCATTCAGGCCTCTCTAGATTTTTCCTGCTGTGTAGCAGGCAGAAGCAATTGAGGGCGCCAATGGAGCACGTCAGCAGCAGAAATGAAGCGATCGGAGCGGCAGACAGCTGGCGATTAGCTGCTGACTGCTGCGGACAGAGGCGGCACTGTGCAACAGGTGCACTGTTCCACTCAGCGAGCAGAGCTGTAAAGCTGACAGCTATAGACGATCGGTCCAGCTGAGAATGAAAAAAAATAAGTTTCAGAATTTAAAAATCTAGAATAAAAAGAGGAAGATGGGCAGTAGTGCACTCTATATTACAAAACGGCTCTGAACTACTTTGGGTGACGTTACATTTTAATTGCAAAACATGTTACACAGGGGTTATTTTCTGTAAATTTCTATCGCAATGTAAATATTCAATTTTATTTGTTAAAGACTTTTACCTTTGATTTAGAGAAGATATGCTTCATGTCTAGAAATGAAAAGAAACATTAACCTACCCAAACAGTGAAAAAAATTAACAGCTGTGGTGCTGTTTCTGTAACACAACTGCCTTCAATTTCCGAGGAAATATTCGTGCATATACACAGCCTAGCAAACGACAGACATTTTAAAAATACACTAAACTCTCGCAAATCCAGCCTCAGTAGACCGATCTCTTAGTAATCCGGCCTACATCCTGCCCACTAGCCACTCAAGCAAAAATGAGACAAACAATAATGACTGTATGGCAACTAAATAATAAGCAACCACTCGTGTAAAAGAAATTTAATTTCTTTACCGGTTTTGGTTATTTCGTGTCGTTATTTAGAAGACGATACTCGAAAATACATCAGAAATAAGTAGAAGTCTGGTAACCAAATTAAAATTAAGAACGAAACGTTTAAAATTTTTCAAAAGTTAAGGATGAAAATCGTATATACTTATACCTGTCATATTATTTGCGGGTGTCAACAATAAGAGGCATACAGCAAAATACCGTGGTCCTAAAAAAATACAGGAGCAATAATAATGTAATACTGAATCCATTAACACATTAAGAGCTCGTAGATGCTTACATGAGGTTCACAGTGTCTGTACAGAAAGAATATAAAGAAGCTGAACAACAAGTGCAAACATCATGCCAAAACAGTAGCTGAGCAGTTAATGACATGCATATCTTGAAGTTTGCCTCAAGGTGTGGGTGTAAGTACGGTAAAACAATAAAAATAAAACAACTGTAGTTCTCATAGACTGATCCCCGTGGTCTAGGGGTAGCGTCTCTGATTCATAATCGAAACGTCTTCGGTCGCGGGTTCGATCCCCACCACTGCCTAAATTTTGATAAATAATCAGCATTGGCGGCCGAAGACTTCCGGCATAAGTAGTCAGCCTCATTCTGCCAACGGCCTTGTCAAAGAGGGCGGAGGGGCGGATAGAGGTTCAGGGCACTCTCTTGTCCTAGGGGGTGGGAAATTGCCCCTAAAGGCGGAAGAATCAGCAGTGATCAACGACATGAGGATGCAAAAGGCAATGGAAACCACTGCGTTAAAGACACGTAACGTGTATCCACAGGACATGTGGCCTGTAATTGAAGAAGTGTCATGATGAGCTCTCCATTGCCAAAAGATTCCGGAATAGTCCCCCATTCGGATCTCCGGGAGGGGACTGCCGAGGGGGAGGTTACCATGAGAAAAAGATTGAATAATCAACGAAAGGATAACGTTCTACGAGTCGGGGTGTGGAATGTCAGAAATTTGAACGTGGTAGGGAAACAAGAAAATCTGAAAAGGGAAATGCAAAGGCTCAATATAGATATAGTAGGGATCATTGAAGTGAAGTGGCAGGAAGACAAGGATTTCTGGTTAGATGAGTATCGGGTAATATCAACAGCAGCAGAAAATGGTATAACAGGTGTAGGATTCGTTATGGCTCTGAGCACTATGGGACTTAACATCTATGGGCATCAGCCCCCTAGAATTTAGAACTACTTAAAATTAACTAACCTAAGGAAATCACACAACACCCAGTCATCACGAGGCAGAGAAAATTCGTTATGAATAGGAAGGTAGAGCAGAGGGTGCGTTACTGTGAACAGTTCAGTGACCGGGTTGTCCTAATCAGAATCGACAGCAGACCAACACCGACAACGATAGTTCAGGTATACATGCCGACGTCGCAAGCTGAAGATGAACAGATAGAGAAAGTGTATGAGGATATTGAAAGGGTAATGCAGTATGTAAAGGGGGACGAAAATGTAATAGTCATGGGCAACTGGAATGCAGTTGTAGGGGAAGGAGTAGAAGAAAAGATTACAGGAGAATATGGGCTTGGGACAAGGAATGAAAGAGGAGAAAGACTAACTGAGTTCTGTAACAAGTTTCAGCTAGTAATAGCGAATATCCTGTTCAAGAATCGCAAGAGGAGGAGGTATACTTGGAAAAGGCCGGGAGATACGGGAAGATTTCAATTAGATTACATCATGGTCAGACAGAGATTCCGAAATCAGATACTGGACTGTAAGGCGTACCCAGGAGCAGATATAGACTCAGATCACAATATGGTAGTGATGAAGAATAGGCTGAAGTTCAAGACATTAGTCAGGAAGAATCAATACACAAAGAAGTGGGATACGGAAGTACTAAGGAATGACGAGATACGTTTGAAGTTCTCTAACGCTATAGATACAGCAATAAGGAATAGCGCAGTAGGCAGTACAGTTGAAGAGGAATGGACATCTCTAAAAAGGGCGATCACAGAAGTTGGGAAGAAAAACATAGGTACAAAGAAGGTAGCTGCGAAGAAACCATGGGTAACAGAAGAAATACTTCAGTTGATTGATGAAAGGAGGAAGTACAAACATGTTCCGGGAAAATCAGGAATACAGAAATACAAGTCGCTGAGGAATGAAATAAATAGGAAGTGCAGGGAAGCTAAGACGAAATGGCTGCAGGAAAAATGTGAAGACATCGAAAAAGATATGATTGTCGGAAGGACAGACTCAGCATACAAGAAAGTCAAAACAACCTTTGGTGACATTAAAAGCAACGGTGGTACCATTAAGTGTGCAACGGGAATTCCACCGTTAAATGCAGAGGAGAGAGCAGATAGGTGGAAAGAATACATTGAAAGCCTCTATGAGGGTGAAGATTTGTCTGATGTGGAAGAAGAAGAAACAGGAGTCGATTTAGAAGAGATAGTGGATCCAATATTAGAATCGGAATTTAAAAGAGCTTTGGAGGACTTACGGTCAAATAAGGCAGAAGGGATAGATGACATTCCATCAGACGGCAAGAGCTGACAAGTGCGAGAATTATCGCACAATCAGCTTAGCAGCTCATGCATCGAAGCTGCTTACAAGAATAATATACGGAAGAATGGAACAGAAAATTGAGAATGCGCTAGGTGACGATCAGTTTGGCTTTAGGAATAGTAAAGGGACGAGAGAGGCAATTCTGACGTTACGGCTAATAATGGAAGCGGGGCTAAAGAAAAATCAAGACACTATCATAGAATTTTTCGACCTGGAAAAAGCGTTAGACAATATAAAATGGTGCAAGCCGTTCGAGATTCTGAAAAAAGTAGGGGTAAGCTATAGGGAGAGACGGGTCATATACAATATGTACAACAACCAAGAAGGAATAATAAGAATGGACGATCAAGAACTAAGTGCTCGTATTAAGAAGGGTGTAAGACAAGGCTGTAGCCTTTCGCCCCTACTCTTCAATCTGTACATCGAGGAAGCAATGATAGAAATAAAAGAAAGGTTCAGGAGTGGAATTAAAATACAAGTTGAAAGGATATCAATGATACGATTCGCTGATGACATTGCTATCCTGAGTGAAAGTGAAGAAGAATTAAATGATCTGCTGAACGGAATGAACAGTCTAATGAGTACACAGTATGGTTTGAGAATCAATCAGAGAAAGACGAAGGTAATGAGAAGTAGTAGAAATGAGAAAAGCAAGAAACTTAACATCATGATTGATGGTCACGAAGTCAATGAAGTTAAGGAATTCTGCTACCTAGGCAGTAAAATAACCAATGACGGACGGAGCAAGGAGGACAAAAGCATACTCGCTATGGCAAAAAAAGGCATTTCTGGCCAAGAGAAGTCTACTAATATCAAATACCGACGTTAATTTGAGGAAGAAATTTCTGAGGATGTACGTCTGGAGTACAGCATTGTATGGTAGTGAAACATGGACTGTGGGAAAACCGGAACAGAACAGAATCGAAGCATTTGAGATGTGGTGCTATGGACGAATGTTGAAAATTAGGTGGACTGATAAGGTAAGGAATGAGGAGGTTCTACGCAGATTCGGAGAGGAAAGAATATGTGGAAAACACTGAAAAGGACAAGGGACAGGATGATAGGACTTCTGTTAAGACATGAGGGAATGACTTCCATGGTACTAGAAAGAGCTGTAGAGGGCAAAAACTGTAGAGGAAGACAGAGATTGTAATGCGTCAAGCAAATAATTGAGGACGTAGGTTGCGAGTGCTACTCTGAGATGAAGAGGTTAGCACAGGAAAAGAATTCGTGGCGGGCCGCATCAAACCAGTCAGTAGACTGATGACAAAAAAAAAAAGTTCTCATAAGGCAGAAGAAAAAACGCAAGAAAACATAATCAGAGTAATAAGTAATATAAAAAACTTAATAATAAATCAAATAAGTTAATACCGGCAAGTGGCGATAAGGATCGGAAATTAGGGAATTAAGGTCCAAACGGCTGTACTGAGGCCAGTAGCATGCTTGTACGGAATCTATCAAGAAAAACGAATTGCGAAGCGCATCAAGGGGGTGGAGCTTACGCCTGAAGGAAGTGGAGAGACTTTTCTCACTCATCAGCTAAAATTAAGTATCGGAACGTTAGTGCAGAGGTAAAGAAGCGCGGGCACAATCACATAATAATGAAACGAACTAGAATATAAGAAGGTGGCAAGTACGTTTCGTGAAAGAATTATATGTAACAGCTTTTATACCAGCTGTATGATACGGTACGGTTTAGAAAACGTCGCTTACTTGGTGTAGAAATGTCAGTAGCGTGGCAGCAGGAAATACGCCCTCGCAAATAGCGAGCGAGATGAATCGAGAGGCGAGAGGCAATAACTGGAGTTAACAATGTTTTTAGTTAAATACAATGTTCAACAATGCTGTACACGTTTTAAATTGTGGCTTTCTTTACTGTTCAGTATTATGGATTGTAAAAGGAAACATATCGTGCTAGATCCCGATCAGAAACTCGAAATTAGGAGGTACGTTGAACTGAGCTTCTTCGCAGAAAGCCGTTGCTACTGAGTACATAGCAGGAAGAGCAAAAATTTATCACCAAAATTCAACAGACGAAAAGATAATCACAAGCGTAGAGGAAATTAATGATGAAACTGATAGAACATAGAAGAACATAGGAGGAGAGAACATGAAGATATCTCAGAGTACAAATGCAAAAATCAGAAACGGGCCCTATCAGTCTTTATTATGAGAACTAAAAATTTGAAACGTGTTTCACAGTGAGTGACACTTCTGTCTATGTACACACTCATGATCTAAGTCTCCTATGATTCCTTGGAGATAATAAAGTATAATCCAAACGTGTTTACACAAAATTTACGACATTCTCAATAATCCGGAACTTCCGCTAAGCCGGCACTCGTATGTGCAAGGAATGACCGGATTTGCTAGAGTCTAGTGTCGGTGAAAGAAAAAAATTCGTCTCCTGCCTCACCGAGTAAGAACATATCTTACAAAATATTCGTGAATAATGTACTGATAAAGATAGACCAACCAATATAATAGAAAACATCTCGAAGGGAAGGCTAATATGAAAGATACACTATGCTTATCACATTGATCTCGTGAAATGTTCTAACCAGAGCGGCGCTTGGATTTGAAACGGTCATATACTAGTAGATGCTCAAGAAGACACTTAATGCTAACCACGTAATTTAGAGGGTGTTCGTCCCAAGAACAGGCGCTGAATGCAGGGTGTCAAGACATTAAGCATCGATTTTGTTGAAATAATAATTATTATTATTTTATGGACTGAGAGCAAAAGCATTACAAATGATATTTCACAAGAAAATGATCTAAATACACATTTGGCAGCCTAATTGTGGATCTACTCCGAGTAAAAGAAGTTCAAGCGATTTCCTGCATATAACTGCACTGTGTGATGATAAAATTTTAGCTCCAAGCCAATGTCCGGACTGCACTTACAAAATAACTAATAAAAGTGAATTGGCAAACAGAAGAAGAATTGCTACTATCTTTAATGAAGTTTTAAATACGTATTTTTTAAAAGCAGAGAAATATTCTATTGTGTTTACTTTTAAGGGTACTTGTGTTAATATTTAATGCACGTTTAAACAGGCCATATTTTAAAATATCAGATATATATCTTAAGGAAAGATTAACATTCTGACACAACAGGTGACAAGATCCTTGATCCGGACCACATGTACTGTATATGAAAGTTGATAAAGATTTTGATCGTCCTGAAAAGGTCAAGAATCACTTCAAATATGTATTTGTCACCAATGGCAGGATGTAAGCAGTGAAGGAAGTCAGCAGAAAGCTTTCGGTAGAGGAAATGAAAACAGAAAACTGTCAGACAAGTGAAACTTGGACGCCGTAACAAAACTAAAAGTTACAAAGGACACAGAAGGAAATAAAACACAATGGAAGAATATCAGGTGGAACTGAGTCAGCAAAAGAGATCCTCTAATAGTACAGTTCAAGTATTTATTAAACCGTGATCTTGAGTTTATAGAAGTGGATTTTAGACGGCCGAATATTACGTCCTCATCAATATCTCCTCTGCAGCCTTTTCATCAGGATGAATTTGAAATAAAATTTGAGAAATGGAAAAAATCTTTAACAAATAAAGAAAAGTATATGCTCACTTCATCATTAGTTATATAGCAATATATTCCACTCCCAGACAGCAATTACCATTGATGTGAGAAGAGGGAATGGAGAAAGATGAGGAAGTTGTCAAAGAAAGGGACGAGGAAGACAGAAAAGCGCGCAGCACAATGGTACAGCATAGCGAATGCTGCTCAAGAAGGATATTCTTCAACAGATACCAAAGAAGGAAATGATTATGATTCTATAGGTATTTACTGGTGATAATAGAAAGTGACTACCAATAACCTGCCATGTGTGTTGGAACCACACAAATATATTTTCGTTTTGATATTTTAGTTTTATTTGCTTTTGACATATTAATCTGAGTTTACCGTATTAATTTTGCTTTAATTACTCGTATATTTTTGTTTTATAGTAAATGTGCATTTTAATATGTGTATCAAGTGTGTCTTCAAAATAAAGCACAGAAAATGAAATGTTCTTTGTGGTTGCACCTGTTTTACTGTGAAAAGTTTTAACACGCAAGGATTATGAGTATTTTCAATATATTATAAAAACAATAATACCGAGTATTTTTAATTTATTATAAAAATTTTACAAGGGCATTGCAGTCCCTAACTATGCCTACAACTGTACTTAGACTAACCGGACATCAGCGGATAACATGTGATGTTTCGCTTGCAGCTCACGTAATTTATAAATAGCCACGGCGCATTGGAAGTCACTTACGCAGTTTGCTTCAGCAAGCACTGACGCCAGTTGTAGTCTCAGTGCCTCATTTAGAGTGGTAGGTGTTTATCAGGTGTTACATTCACATTCCAACACAACTCCCATCTGAAGGCAGTGACACGAAAGACATTCCCGAGAACGCATGGTGTTGCAGCTGCAGCAGCTTGCCTAATATGGTCTCGGAGCTCCACGAATGGGTTGATGTTATCGGCCAAACTCACGTCCCTTCATGAACCCCCAGACGAAGACGTCCTTAATGTGATGTCGGAAGAAGGCGCCGTTGAGATTATTAGTCCGACGAGCCTAATCCATGTTCCAAAAAACAGATCACTCAGAATCTTACGCTCATCTATGACATGATGGCATGGTGCCACATCCTGTTGGAAATAAACATTTTGCACACCTTCATCCTGCTCAAGCTGTGGTAAAAGGGACTGTGCAACTCGTCTGCGAACACTGGCCCATTGAGGGAATTTTCGGCGAAGAAGAACGGGCTGTAGATTTTGTTAAAGGATATTCCCATCCGTACATAAATTTTGGGGGAGTATTGCTGGGATTTCAAATGATGCACTGCTGGTGCGTCAGCGCAAACGATGCAACTGTGTCAGTCAACTCTTCCATGAGAGCGGGTTGCCTCGCCCCAAGTAGGAACTAATTTCCATCTGCATCAAGCAAATCCTGACACATGTTCGTACGCCGTGCCAAATCCTCGTCGTGTAGTTGGTGGAAAAACTGTAGATAGTACGGTGTTTTATTCAGCGTGTATTACAACATTTTACGTGCCGACGAGCGTAGAAGGTCCAGTTTTACAGACAATCGCCACGCCCATTTTGGGCCGCTTTCAGTAGATGTTCTAATGCCTTCAATTCGGTCTGCAGAAGTTGATGGATGACTTTCTCCGGGATCGTTCTTGGGGTATCAGTGCGCCTCAGCTTGTTCACTAATTGTGGAATTGCATTACCAGTAGGTCCGCAGTTACGAAACCGGCCATCAAATTTCGTCCGAATTTCATCGTATGACAACCTCTGCAACCTCCACGTCGCCATGGCTACCCCCTCCTTGAAGGTTCACATCACGCTTGTTCGGGTACCTGTAACAACAGAAGACCTACCTAACAGTGCTTCTAAAAAGCACCTGCAATACCATGGCACACACATCTTACCACTAATCGATAATTAATTCAGGATACTTTATACACTGTTACTTCTGAAATTTTCTCGGCGTATTTCTTCTTACAATAATTCTAGGGGGTGCGGCCGGATCCCGTCGGTATTTTACCACGATATTTAGACCCACAGACGTCCGGCAATCTTCAGATGAATAGACAACTACTAAAGAGCATAGGTGTATTCATGGTACTTAGTCGAATCTCGCGCACGTGGAACGTGCTCCGGTCTTTCGGTGGATGCGTCAAGTGATGACAGAAGCCGGACCGCTGAGTTGTGTGTGCCGCCCTCGCTGGTGAAAGTGACAGATGATCTAATAATTGAGTGTCGAATAACGTCGTCGACTTCACTGTCAATGGATAATTTTAACGATAAGATACCAACTTTTATGCAGCTTAAAGCCGTTGTCACGATTTATAACATAACTGTAAAGACGTATTTCAACCGATTCTTTGATTACTGAATCACAAAAGTTAAAAACCAAAAGCTAAAATTTTTGTTCTATTGTGTTCCATTGAGTGTCCCGTGGAAATATAATTCTCTGCTACTGCTGATTTGAAAGGTTGCCGAAGACGTTGCATCTTTCGTGTTCTGCGTCGCTCCAGGACAGTTCGTGTCGCGTGAACTATGAGTATATATGCAGCACCAGACTCACGGGGACTTCTGTAAACTCCCGCTTTCTTTCAGTTCGGCTTTCCAGCGCATGTCATCATCTGAGGCATGCGCCGGAAAACGGCAGCACATTTCGCATGCTCGAGAATAGGCATAAATACCGAGAATGCATCTGGGCTCTTCAGTAGTTGCCTAGTCACCTGAAGATGGCTGGACGTCTGTGGGCCGAAATATCGTGGCAAAACGTCGAAGGGATTCGGCTGCACACCAAACATTATTAGAAGTCCTTCTACATTACTTCTCCCACATGTACATTGTAACTAGGATTGATGATGTCTCAGGGTCATGGGTATCAAGTAAAGTTGAACAGATTGTTAAAGATCTAGTTCAAGTCGAAGGAAACGAATTACGAAGAGCTAGGAGCAGCTCAATCGGCAAATGTGACAATGCCGTTAAAGTTGCTCATTTACTATTTGTATTACCGTACTGTCTTGTGTAATTTATTATTTCCCAGATCTGTACAGACGCTTGAGGTTGAGGTTACACTGGCTGAATATTTACATTAATTGAAGCAACCGGGTTCCCACATATTGGTTGCTTCCAGTTTAACAGGCACAGAATTACGCAGTAGTAGTGTAGCGCTATAGAGGTAGGATGCTGCAGTAAGTGGTGTATCGAGGTCAGTTTCAGGTTGAGGCCGGCGGTTGGCCACCGAGAGCTGTGGTAGGCCGCTCACCGCTCCTATATGAACACTCTGCAGCGTCCGCACCAAGTTAGGCTGTATACAGCTGCTGCTATACGATGGTCATGGCCCTCATGACCGCGTTATAGACTGCACACGCGTCAGGTGTCTATCCAGTCCGCTTGGAATACATGAAGTCTTTCAAGGGACTGCTGATGCTTTCTGTCAGGAGAGAGACACTGCCTCCATTGAAGTCTGCCACATGGAAAGAGCCGAACAGCTGCGGAGGCTGACCCACACGATGATCACCTACTCCCATGCCGTGCTGGTTAAGCTTCCAAAAGGCCCGCCGGATGAGGACGGCCACAGCTCGGCGTCGGTCTTGGCTCTGTAGTTGATATTGCAACTGACAGCAACCAAGTAACCCCACAAAGGACTCGCTGCTCCATAGAAAATCGAAGGCGACTACACGAGAAGAGATTCGACTCACATAGGCGTCTCCTCTCTACAGGACGGCTGAAAATTGAAAATAAGTCCATCAGAACAGAAGCAGTACTGTTACAGCACGGGCTGTCGTGCTCTGCCATGGTGTGACGGCAATGTCATCATTCGTCCTGGTTATACCGTTGGTCAGCTCCCTAGAGCTCCCTAGTTCGCTTCACAAGTTTGCGTCTTCATCTTTCAGACACTATTTCTGTCATCTCAGTAAACTGAAGAGTTAATCTTGCATCTGACTGATGCCTATGATTGTGTGGTGTCTGTTCCTTCTGGCATGTCTGAAAGGACAGACACTATATTTTCATGTAAATCATTCGCCTTGATGAACACTGAATCCACAATCTCCAGTAAGGATGCACATTAACGTTCGACTTCCAGTGGCGCGGTGGTTAACGCAAGTACCTAGTAAGCAGGAGATCCTGGGTTTGAGTACTGATCTGAGATACATTTTCTCTCGTCACTGCTGATATTGCATAAAGTCCCGATGCAGCTGATATTACGTTTTATTTCCTTTGGTTTTCTTTCTCCCCACTCCACCTTCAGTTTACGTAATTGCTCTGTTTTGCAACAAAAACAAAACGTAATATATGCGATAATACCAACGTAATAGTTATGGGGTTGCCACTGACTACAGTGGTGCAAGATTAACATGCATGCATTCGAAGAAAAACTGTTTCGAGGTAAGACCGAAGCAACTGTCAGAGGAAAGCGTTGTCGCCACACTCTTATTTTCAGAAATAGGGCATGCATTGGGTTTACTCCGAAAGTGTTGATCCTAAATTGTAATGAGCAAGGGCAGCCGCGGGGTATGACTACGGTTAGGCCACGAGTCAGAAGTGGACCAACTGCATCACATCTGTGGCAGTAGAGCGCTTCTGAGATAAAGTGAAGAATTTCGTGGATATCTTTCGTGATCGTGCTTTTGTAGCGGGAAGTGATTTCAACTTGCTTGAAAGAGAATGGGAGAGTCGGAGAGTCATGGTACAAAAACATTTGCCAGAGACTGGGGACTGCGATTCGTGTGACATTATTTTCAGTGTCTTTGGTGAAAAGTGCTTCGAGAGAGAATCAGAGAGCCAATTCGTGAAAGTAACGCCTTAGACATCCTAGCAGCAAAGAGATCTGATCTTTCCGAGTCACTTATCGTGGAAGGGGGGCGGGATCAGCGATCATAAAGTTGGCATAGCATCAATGACTACGGGTATTACAAGGATTGTTAACAAAAGCAAGAAAATATTTTCGCTTAGCCCAGTGAAACGATACAAATTGCAGAGTATCTGAGTAGTCGACATCAAAATTTCAGGGCTGTGGATGAAGTTGTGGAGAAAATTCAAAATCATCATTCAACATGCCAACGACAAATATGTTCCGAGCAGGCCCTTAAGGGATGGAGAAGACCCACCGTTGTTTAACAGTCATGACAAAAGTGTTACTTAGACGAAGAGAGCTGCCTCATGGACTCAAAAGAAGTCGAAACATACTCGTATTTGAAAAGCAAGAGCTGAACAAAGCTAAAATGAGCGTAAAGATTGCAATGAGACAAGTGGTCAATGAATTTGAAAGAAAATTTTGTCAACTGATCTGACTAAAGACCCCAAGAGGTTTTGTTCTTACATAAAAATGAGTAAGCTGTTCGAAATCATCAACTCAGTTACTCGGTGATCATAAAGGTACCTCAACGGAAAATGACAGAGAGAAATACGGAATTCATATTCCCGAAATTGATTCATCGCGGAAGACCGTAACATGGTCCCTCCTTCAAATCAGTGTACATCCTCGAAATGGCGGGTACTGAGATAACTGATCTTAAAATAGAAAAACAACTACAAAGGCTTTTTAGAGGGAAAGGATCAGTACCAGATGAGACACTTGCGGAAAAACCTACTTCCCTGACGAAATAAATCTCGGGTGAACAGCGTAGCATGAGCGTTCATAGGACACAGTATCTGGCAATCGACCACGTTGCCATCATCAGGCAGTACTGATGATGCCCACGTGATCGATTGCCGAAATATTGTGTACTATGCACACTCACAGCAGGCTGTTCACCCGAGATTTATTTCGTCATAAAATACGCCTGGAGAAATTGAAGAATCACATCTACTCCCCTTCTATCAGCAGTTTATCGTAGGTCGCTGGATAGACGAAGGGTACCTAACGACTGCAAAAAAAAGAGCGCAGGTCATTCCCGTTGAGAATAAGGGTCATATGAGAAGTGCACATAATTTTAGGCCTATATGGTCGTAGAATTATGTAGCAAGTCTTGTGCTTATTTATCATGAACTTTTGGGACAAGAGAATCTCCTGTATAAATATCAACATGAATTTCGCAGACAGAGATCTTGGAGAAACCAGCTCGGTCTGTTCCTCCATGAGATCCACAGCACTGCAGATATCGGCTCACAGATTGATACTGTGCTCCTGAACTTCAGGAAGGCAGTTGACACTACACAGTACGGCTGTTCACAGGAAACAATGCGGGCATACCGCGTATCGGACCATATTTGCCACTCGATTTAAGGTTAACTGCAGACAGAATTCAGCACGTCGATCTTAAAGGAACAAAATCGACAGATCTAAAGGTAAACTGTGGGGTGGTCCAAGGAAGTGTGAGTGTATCGTTATTGTTTACAATGTATATAAATAATATAGGAGAATGTGTCGAAAGCACTTTGAGGCTGTTGGTAAATGATACGGTTGTATGTAAGAAGATACAGCGTAATGCCACAAGATAGACCTACAGCGGATTGATGAATGGTGCAGGGACTGGCAGTTGACCCTCAACGTAAATAAATGTAACTTACTGCGCTTGAATAGGTAAAGAAATCCACTACTGTACAACCATACTATTGACGACAAATTGCTGGAAACAGTAACCACCGTAACATATCTGGGAGTGTCTGTACGGAGCGACGTTAAGTGGAAGGGTCATGTACAACAAATAGTTGGTAATGCTCATGTCATACCGTGATTCATAAAAAGAATTTGCAAGAACTGTAGTTCATCCATTAAAGATGAGGCTTACAAGGCGACTGTTAAATTGTTAAGTACTGTTCATCAATATGCAAGTCTTACCACATACGAACAATGGAAGCGGTACAGAAAATCCAACGAAAAACGGCGCATTTTGTCACGGGATCGTTTAGCCAGAGAGAAAACGTTACAGAGATGCTCAACCAACTCCACTGGCAGACGATACAAGGGGCGTTGTGCGTCACGGAGAGGTTTAATATTGAAATTTCCAGAGAGTAGCCTACTTTCCAGGAAAAGTCGATCACTGAATCGCGTGATTAAAATTCTTCTTGGTATTACACAGCGTTATTGTATAAAATATTTTATTTATAAACTATAGAACCGAAGTTTCGACAGCACTATAACGGCCTTCGTCAGAGCAAGATTGATGTGGGAGGAGGAACAGTGCCGCTACTTATTACAGGCGATCGGTGTCGTTACGTCATATCTGTGAAAGTATATTGGCCATAGAATATAATAGGCTAGGCATGCCGAAACGAAGAGGGTAGGAACGAAGTTATTCGCCTACTATCGGACTTGTCAGTGATCGGTGACAGTCTGTAAATCAGTTCTTGGCTTTTGGTGGGCACTTTAACTTCCTGGTATGCGCGGAAAGGTACTGGTTCCTGATAGTTCCCCTTTAACTGTCTGTTTGGGCTGTAGCGTCCGTGTCCAATAAGGCTTCTGCCCTGAGACCGCTCGCGACACGTTGGGCTGGATTAGCTGGCATCCCGGTCACCGGAAGCTTTCAGTGATCCTCTATATTGGTGTTGTCAGGCTGATTAACAATTTTATTCGCCTCTCGTATTTTGCGTTGATATTTCCACGAATCTTTCAGCAGCACCAGGGCTTCCTGGAACGTGATAGGTCATCGAAAGCCATAGCGGTGTTGCGGTAACATCAATCTATTGTGTTGTGTTCGTCGCACAGTGTTCATGCTCAGCAACTGGTGTGCTGATTGATCTCCCTGTCTCTCCTATGTATGCAGGTCAGCTCTCGAGACGTAGCTCATTCACTTCTTCAATATTAAGGTGGTTCACTGCACCGCTGGTGGAACCTATCATGTCGCCGATCCTGTACTTGCTGCGGATAATTGGTCTGAAACCTTATTGGCAAAGGGCGTTGCGTAGCCATTCACTGACGTCCGATACATTCGGTAGTGCACTAGCGGAGGCTTTTCTTTCTGGCCTTCTCTTTGTTTCTTATTGGCCTTCGTTACGTTTCTCATACTGATGGTGTCATGTGAGACTTTTCGAAAAACAATATTTTCGAATTATGACACTAATTGCGGAACGATATGGTTCGAACTAGACGAACTGAGTGGGAAATATTGTAGATATGAGAAACATTGTAGACGTTGTATTCTGTGCACGTTTGTCAAGACTGTTTTAGAGGTACCTCAGAGAAATTCGAGGAGGACTAGTCGCATTAGTCTGAACCATTGTAGTCGGGCAGACCCTAAGTCTCGTGCCCAGTTTCCGAAAATAAGCCGGCCGATGTGGCCGAGCGGTTCTAGGCGCTTCAGTCTGGAACCGCGCGACCGCTACGGTCGCAGGTTCGAGTCCGGCCTCGGACATTGATGTGTGTGATGTCCTTAGGTTAGTTAAGTTTAAGTAGTTCTAAGTTCTAGGGGACTGATGACCTGAGATGTTAAGTCCCATAGAGTTCAGAGCCATTTTGAACCATTCTGAAAATATGATTGTGGCGACACCACTTTCCTCTGACACTCGGCTGCTTCGGTCTTACCTCGGGTAGGTGGCGCCATGGTTAGCACGCTGGACTCACATTCGGGAGAACGATGGTTCAAGCCCACGCCCAGTCCTCCCGATTTAGGTTTCCCGTCATTTCTCTAAATCGCTTCAGGCAAATGACAGGATGATTCATTCGAAAGGACATGACAGATTTCCTTCCCCATCCTTTCCTAATCCAGTGGGATCAATGACCTCGCTGTTTGGTCCCCTCCCACAAATGAATCAACCAACCTTACCTCGGAACAGTTGTACTTCCTATCCTGCGCATTAGTTTGAACCATTCTAGTCAGGAACACGGTAAGATTCTCTCTTTAACAACCCCATAACTCCTCCACTGATATTATCGCAAATATTTCTTTTTGTTTTTGTTGCACAACAGAGTAATTACGTGAAATGAAGGAGAGGGGAGCAGAAAGTAAAGTGAACGAAATAATAATATGAGCTGTGTTGGCACTTCATGCAGGACCAGCAGCGACGATTGAAAATGTATATCAGACGAGGACTCGAACCCCGGGTCGGGAGGACGACGGTTCAATCCCGCGTGCGGCCGTCCTGATTTAGATTTTGCGTGATTTCCCTAATTCGCTTCAGGCAAATGCCGGGATGGTTCCTTTGAAAGGGCACGGCCGCCTTTCTTCCCCATCCTTTCAAAATCCAGTGAGACCGATCACCTTGCTGTTTGGTCTCTTCCACCAAATTAACCCAATCAACGAACCCCGGCTTCCCTATTTACTTAGCAGTTGCATTAACTGCAGCGCTCCCCGGAGGAAGTGTTTATTACAAGTGGCTGGACTATCTCGCCACGCTCTCTGGCCGACCCACACTTCCATCTAGCGCCACCTATCTGCAGTCACCGTCCATGTCCTCCACGCTCGCTAAATTTAGATTCCCGTTGGAGGTCGAACGTAAATGTGCATTTGTGTTGGTGGTTGTGGATTCATTGCACATTCAGGCGTATCAGTTATACGAATATGATTATTGTCAGACATGTCAGAAAGAACAGACACCAAACATTCATACAACAGAGTAAGTAGTATACTTGCTGTAAACAAAGTTTTTCCCTAGCAGCACCCGAGGCTGACACCAAATTTTCTCAATCAATTCTACTAGATGCTGTAACTGCAGTTAGGCTATGTTGCACTTTCCATAGTCTGACTAAACAATGTTACGGTGGTAGCGACGTTAGAGTTAATTGCTTGGGTTTTGTGTGATGGGCCGCTTTTTGCAATTTTGGTTCTCTAAATCTTGGCCACTTGTCTTACTGCTTGCGAACTTAATAATATTTGCTACAGCCACTCTTTCCTCAAGCACTTTTAATTTGTTTTGTATTCTGTCCAACTCATTGTTCACTACTGCCGTGATATTATTTACATGCCACGCCTATTCCACTCTTACCTCTTCTTCTGTCCTAGTGTTATTCGGTGTACCATGTCTCAGATTCTTCAGCATTGTGCTATGCAACCACTACTGCTTGTACTGGCCCTATTGTGTTGTTAAACTGTTGAATGTCCAGATTGTTTGCGGTGCCGAATATTGTATTTAGTGGTTTTACTCCTGCATCTAACCATACTCGGTTCTGAAGAATACACGTCTGCGGTGCCATGTCCACTAGACAACGCAGCTCTTCCCTAAGCTTTTAATATGACAATTATGGTTCTTGATATTCCACCTGCACATCGGTCAACACTCCTCCTTTCTCTCGTTCCAGTTCTGCAAACGTGTCCTGTAATCTGTGTACTGTATTTCATATCTTACTTTCCACACCTAATAGCTTAACAATTTCAAGTCCACTTACCATGCGGGCTGCTAGTAGTACTCCACCTTGGAGAAAAAGAGGAGTCTGCAGACTCTTATCATTACGCTAGTCACATAACTTGACAGTGTCATGTGTCCTATCATTATAACTTTTAAGACTGTTGATAAAGAAACAAGGAAAAACACATAGAACACAACATTCCATAATAAGAAAATAAAGACGTCGCTAGATTCGAAAATATCAAGACCTTGGCACACAAAGTAAACTATTTCCCATATTATCGAAAAAACACTTCAGAAGCCTATGTCATGCAGTTATCCCGCAATGTGATCTAAGCGCATTCAGTACGTTTCGTATTCCTTTGCCACTGACATAAGATTTTTTCCTTTGTAAGTGGGTTAAACATCCTGTATTATCGATGTCAGTGGTATTGGCAGTAAACCACCTAAAACTACCTTAAATGATTTGACACGTTCTATAAGCACACGTTTTTGTTGGCAGCTGCAACTTGGCATTGATGGGGCATCTCATCTCTATGACCAGATGCAGTTCTCAATCTGGACTCAGAAATTTATTCTCCTTCAGATTAGAAGTTTAGGAATTCGTCAATGAAAACCATTGTCAAATTCTGTATTGAGGTAAATTACTGATCTTATGATTCCTGTGTTCCTGTCAGTTGACCACTTTGGTTGATGTTGATGTGGTCTTCAGTCCAGAAACTGGTTTGATGCATCTCTCCATGCTACTCTATCCTGTGCAAGCTTCTTCACTACTGCAACCTACATCCTTCTGAATCTGTTTAGTGTATTTACCTCTTGGTCTCCCTCTACGATTTTTACTCTCCTCGCTGCCCTCCAATACCAAATTGGTGATCCCTTGATGCCTCAGAATATGTCCTACCAACCGATCCCTTCTTCTAGTCAAGATATGCCACAAATTTCTCTTCACTCCAATTCCATTCACTATCTCCTCAATAGTTACGTGATTTACCCATCTAATCTTCACCATTCTTCTGTGGCACCACATTTCGAAAGCTTCTATTCTCTTCCTATCTAACCTATTTATCGTCCACGTTTCACTTCCATACATGGCTACACCCCATACAAATACTTTCAGAAACGACTTCCTGACACTTAAATCTATACTCGATGTTAACAAATTTCTCTTCTTCAGAGACGCTTTCCCTGCCATCTCCAGGCCACATTTTAAGTCCTTTCTACTCCGACAATCATCAGTTATTTTGCTCCCCAAATAACAAAACTCGTTTACTACTTTAATCTTCTCATTTCCTAGTCTAATTCCCTCAGCATCACCCGATATTATTCGGCTACATTCCATTATCCTCGTTTTGCTTTTGTTGATGTTCATCTTATATCCTCCTTACAAGACACTGCCCATTTCGTTCAGCTGCTTTTCCAGGTCCTTTGCTGTCTCTGACAGAATTACAATGTCACCGGTGAACCTCAAAGTTTTTATTTCTTCTTCATTGATTTTAATTCCCACTCTGAATTTTTCTTTTGTTTCCTTTGGTGCTTGCTCAATATACAGATTGAGTAACATCGGGGACGGCCGCAGTGGCCGAGCGGTTCTAGGCGCTACTGTCTGGAACCGCGCGACTGCTACGGTCGCAGGTTCGAATCCTGCCTCGGGCATGGATGTGTGTGATGTCCTTAGGTTAGTTAGGTTTAAGTAGTTCTAAGTTCTAGGGTACTGATGACCTCAGACGTTAAGTCCCATAGTGCTCAGAGCCATTTGAACCATTTGAATAACATCGGGGATAGGCTACAACCCTGTCGCACTCACTTACCAACAATTGCTTGCCTTTCATGCCCCTCGACTCTTACAACTGCCATCTGGTGTCTGTACACATTATAAATAGCCTTTCGCTCCCGTTATTTGACCCCTGCCACCTTCAGAATTTGAAAGAGAGTAAGCTAGTCAACATCGTCAAAAACTTTCTCTATGTCTACAAATACTAGAAACGTACGTTAGCCTTTCCTTAATCTATTTTCTGAGATAAGTCGTAGGTCAGTATCGCCTCAAGTGGTCCAGCATTTCTACGGAATCCAGACTGATCTTTCCTGAGGTCGGATTCTACCAGATTTTTTATTAGTCTTTATGGAATTCGTGTTAGTATTTTGCAGCCGTGGCTTATTAAACTGATAGTTCGGTAGTATTCACATCTGTCAACACCTGCTTTCTTTGGGATTGGAATTATTATATTCTTCTTGAAGTCTGAGAGTATTAAGCATGTGTCATACATCTTGCTCACCAGATGGTAGGGTTTTGGCAGGGCTGGCCCTCCCAAGGCTATCAGTAGTTCTAACGGAATGTGGTCTGCTCCCGGGGCCTTGTTTCAACTTAGATCTTTCAGTGCTCTGTCATACTCTTCACGCAGTATCATATCTTATATTCCATCTTCATCTACATCCTCTTCCATTTCCATAATATTGTCCTCAAGAACATCGCCATTTTGCACTTCACTGTCGATCTCATTTTGGAGACGTTTCTATTCCTTTTTGCCTGCTTCATTTACTGCATTTTTGTATCTTCTCATTTCATCAGTTATATTCAATAATTGTTACCCAAGGATTTCTATTAGCCCTCGTCTTTTTACCTACTTGATCCTCTGCGGCCTTCACTATTTCATCTCTTAATCCTACCCATTCTTTTTCTACTGTTTTTCTTTCCCCCATTCTTGTCAATTGTTCCCTAATGCCCTTTCTGAAATTCTCTACAACCTCTGATACTGTCAGTTTATCCAGGTCCCATATCCTTAAATTCCCACCTTTTTGCAGTTTCTTCAGTTTTAATCTACAGTTCATCACCAATAGATTGTGGTCAGAGTCCACATCTGCCCATGGAAATGTCTTACAATTTGAAACCTGGTTACTAAATCTCTGTCTTGCCATTATGTAATCTATCTGAAACCTGTCAATATCTCCAGGCTTTTTCCATGTATATAACCTTCTTTCATGATTCTTGAACCAAATGTTAGCTATGATTAAGTTAAGCTCTGTGCAAAATTCTACCAGGCGGCTTCCCCTTTCATTCCTTACCCCCTTTCTGTATTCACTTACTAAGTTTCCTTCTCTTCCTTTTCGTACTATCGAATTCCAATCACCCATGACTATTAAATTTTCGTCTCCCTTCACTATCTGAATAATTTCAATTATCTCATCATAAATCTCATCAATCTCTTCGTCATCTGCGGGGCTAGTTGGCATATAAACTTGTACTAGTGTGATAGGCGTGGCTTCGTATCTACCTTGGCCACAATAATGCGTTCACTATGCTGTTTGTAGTAGCTTATCCGCATTTCTATTTTTTATTCATTAATAAACCTACTCTTGCATTACCCCTATTTGATTTTGTATTTATAAACTTGTATTCACAAGACCAGAAGGCTTTTTCCTCCTGCCAACGAACTTCACTAATTCCCACTATATCAAACTTTAACCTATCTATTCCCCTTTTTAAAATTTTCTAACCTACCTGCCCGATTAAGGGATTTCACACTCCACCTTCCGACCCGTAGAACGCCAGTTTCCTTTCCCCTGATAACGACGTCCTCCTGAGCAGTCCCCTCTCGGAGATCCGAATGGGGGAACTATTTTACCTTCGGAATATTTTACCCAAGAGGACACCATCATCATTTAATGACACAATGAAGCTGCATGCCCTCTGGAATAATTACGGCTGTAGTTTCCACTTACTTTCAGCCGTTCGCAGTACCAGCACAGCCATGCCGTTTTGGTTAGTGTTACAAGGCCAGATCCGTCAATCAAATGGTTCAAATGGCTCTGAGCACTATGGGGGACAACTGCTGTGGTCATAAGTCCCCTAGAACTTAGAACTACTTAAATCTAACTAACCTAAGGACATCATACACATCCATGCCCGAGGCAGGATTCGAACCTGCGACCGTAGCGGTCGTGCGGTTCCAGACTGTAGCGCCTTTAACCGCTCGGCCACTCTGGCCGGCGATCCGTCAATCATCCAGACTGTTGTCCCTGCAACTACTGAAAAGGCTGCTGCCCTCTTCAGGAACCACACGTTTGTCTCGCCTATCAGCAGATACCCCTCCTTTGTGGTTGCACCTACGGTACGGCTATGTGTATAGCTGAGGCACGCAAGCCTCCCCACCAACGCCAAGGTCCATGGTTCATGGGGGGGCAGGGGGAAACACTTTGTATTTTTTTTTTCACTTTCTGCCACACATGGCGCGAGATCGTGTAAATTTCGCTATTGAGTCTTCGGTTTTTACCAGTTTATGCCTTAAATACAGCAAAAGGTGACGGTATCTTCCTGCCGCATACTGTCTTGTAGAGAGAGAGATAGAGAGAGAATCCAATATTACTGTGTACTTTACAGTTATATGCAGATACGGCGAGTGGAAGATAGGTGTCACACTCAATGTAATGTACATAATAACTCAATATTTTTCAAACTGTACGATGTACATGTTATTTTCTTCCATAAATTAAGGGTGAAAAGCATTAGTCCTAAGCTTAGAAGCAAACAATGTTATTGCCATGATCTGTGAGCATTGTGTCAGGAATTTGAAAAGCCAATTGTTTACCATGGTCTGAACCGCTGTATTAGCCTGTTCATCTGGGATTGTAATCATTGCGACATAATGTGAAGTGCCATCTATCACAGTCTGTTTATAACAGTTACTATCAGGTGTTTGGTTAAATGTACCAGAAATATCAAGACTGACCATTTAAATGGATTGGTTGATCTCTGTAATGTCTCTTGTGGAACGTTTTGATGGCTAAGATTTGCATATTGCATCCATAATACACCGTTTCTAGCATATTGTACACTGTCTTTTCTCTTACTTCTCCATCAAAATTTTTTGGTTACCTGTCAGTCGGTCGCTCTCCATCCTATGCGGCCTGACAGAAGCAGGTCCTTAAAAGTTCCAGGCACCGCCACTCATGATCTGTATTTTTTGGCTCTGCATAGCAAACTTTCATGTACTGTAAACTGCAGCTGTGTCCGAAATACTTTACAGTCAGCATCCAGTACGTTCTACGATTCTACTACACTTCTGCCCAGGGCTTGTAATACTCTTACTTTTCTGCTTAAGCCATCAGGCTGTTAACTTGCCACTGAGTGCCAGTAAACTCTTGCAAGCCATCGGCATTGGCATGCCTTCTGCCTGGCTTATGCAGGCGTGAATTCACTTAATTTTAAAGCTCAGAGTGTCAATCTAGTTGAGGAGATTTTTAATCCCTGCAACCACTTCAGTGTCAAATGGCGTTCCATAGTGCTAACAACAAAATTATTTAATGGCATAGATGACAGTCAATATCTGTTTTACCATAGTATAATAACTTCATTTAGCTTTACTTAAGTGTCTTGGTGCATACTCCGACAGGTGGTCCTTACCATCCATATACTGGCTGGGAATAAATCCGATCGCTAAACGCCTTGCATTGCTAGTAAAAATAACCTCTTTTTCGAAGTTCGGACGTAACAAACAGAATCTTAATGGTTGCATTAATTTATCAAATGCCATCAGTAGACCATTGGAACTTCACTCCAGACCTTTGATTTAATGGCTCAGTAGACTTGGGAAAACTTCTGACGAATTTTCCATAATAATTACAAAGACCAATGAATAATTGAAGCTGTTTTACTGTATGTGGTGGCAAATAATCATGTGTTGCAGATATTAAATACAGATCACCCCTGTCTGATCAGTAAAGAGACATTTATTCATACTCAGTGTCAGACATGCTGTAAGTACACTCTGGAATTCCTCCTCCAATTGTTGTACATGTTCTTCGTTGTGTTTATGAGACACAATAATGTTACTGAGAAGAATCATACATTGCTTTCGTTTCAACCCACTAAATATGTCATCAAATACCTTCTTCAAGTGGCTGTCCCATTTTTGAGACCAAACAGCATATTACGATACTTATAATGACATCTCAGGATCGTAAATTCAGCCTTGGTCTGGTCTTCTGGAACTACCCCCAACTAATATAAAACACTTCTCAGATCGATTGTAGAAAAGTATTTACATTGATCTTAGTTGTACAAGCTCTCCATTGCGTTTGATATAGATACACATAATTAGTTCTTGCATTCAGCTTCCTATAGATGGAGCATAACCTATACTTTCTGGGGCCACCTGATGACTTCTTTGTGACAATTACAGCAGCTGCATCCCAGAGGATATCACAGTGTTCAATTGTGCCAGCTGGCAGTTAATAAGTTCTTCCATTAACAATTGCCCTTGTTTTGGAACGCTGCATAGCTTTCTGCATACTGGAGCGTTATTCCCAGTTCGTATTCCACGCTGAGTGACTAGCGTCACTGATAATGGCCCACTAGGATTAAATAGATCCTAAATAGCACTAACAAAGCTTCCAACAATGCTCCGTCTCTTCCTGCCAAATTCTTCACCTTTCCATGCAATGTAGGTGCCTCTACAGCTTTATCCTGAACATCCTCCTCTAGTATATTTAAGTTCTCGAGTCGTAGGCGCTTTGGCGGGCTTACCTCTTCCACGCCAAAATTATCTATACTCACCAGAACCACATAATCATCATCTATTTCTCATGCGCGTAATAGGCATTGACATACATACCAGTGTGACTTAACTAGCTCATCACTGAATTGCAGTGGCTCTACAACACTTCATACTTCTCTTGGCAAGTCAGAAACCTCACTCACTCAGACTAACGTCCCTGTACCTCTCGGTACTGTATCATGTGAATTCATCCTTAGTGTATGCGTCTGCAGTTCATGTTGTATCATCTTCATGGTTGATGAACTTTGCGGAGACATTGCACTTCGGGTAGTCATGCCCAGAGGAAACAATGTCCCGACGACGAGGGTAAGGCTTTAAGACGTGGCAAACCGATTCGTCTCAAATTTGGCAGGTCGCTTGTGTACAGTGTAAAATGAAAGACTTTAACACAGTTTTTCCCAAACACCTTAAATTTCTGAGTAAACCACCACTGAGGTTCATGAGACTTAATCGACAGAAAATTGACTGTACCAATGGCTAATTGCAAACTTAGCGTTTTTCACCGTCATCTGTGGAGTCTGCCATAGAAAACGAGAGAAGAGATTTTACGACTTACACATACGTATTCACAAGGTGAACCCTGCACTACGAATGCGCCACTGGTGTAACCAATGCATCCGATTGCGGAGTGGGAAAACTATCAGTTCCCATAAGCAATCTGCAGTTTTTTTTTTCATCTGTATATTTTCTGTTTTAAAACAGTCAGTTGCTGATCACAAGTTGTGTCTTATATTCGATTCCTGAAGTGCACAAACTAATACCGTCATGTATAATGGCATGTTCCTATATGACGAGGGTCGAGTGACTTATGCAGTATAAGTAATAATGCCAAACTTCTCATGTGTGTGCCAGCCATGTGATCTTTAGCTTTATCACCAAGTAAATTACTTTGGAGGCTTCAGGATTGCAATCTGCTTCTGGAAACGCAGCAGGAACTCTACAACTGCGTGGATGCAATATCGATTTATAGCAAAACTCTTGCTAAACTTTCAGCACCGGTTTTTCATTCAATGTAATCGATTGCGTGGTATGCAACATCATTAATTCCCGAAAAGAAAATTTAAAACGTAAACCAAGTCTGTTTCCACAGAATCTTCGGAAGAAAGGATGCGGTTGCGCGAAAAGTGTATTCATTAAATCTTCTTGGTGCAGCGAGTACATTTGCTCTGAACGTTCACATGAACGTTGACATCTAGTTGTTCGATGCAAATTGAGTACGTGCAACAGCCATTGTAAGGCACCGACGATTTAATCTTTATTCTGTTCTAAACCATGTCGTTTGAGACATTTATTTGCCTACCTTGTTATTACTTACCACATTAACCCTCCTTTTTCTACCAGTTTCGAAACGGAAAACATACAAATAAAAAAACTGTAGGAATATTTTTGAATCGTACACAGGATGTCTGCTTTCTCACGCCTTCGACACGTTCTTTGAAGAGCGTATGTCCTGAGGGTATAAAAGCTGCAGTCCTGTAAACTTTCTTTCCTCGCGTTCTAGGAAAATATGCGATTGCGGGCCCCATATATGCTCATGAAAAATGCTCAGGTTTCAGTTGTTTATCGATCCCGCCCATTTTGAGTCGATTTATAATCATGTAATTTAACGGTTGTTTCTCAGGAATTTAGTGATGTTGAACCAAAACATCTTAGAGTCTTTCATTTTAGATTGTACACCAGCGACTGCAAAATATGATCAAAATAATGTGGTCGTGTTTTAGGTCTCCCCTTTTGAGTTTGACAGGATACTATTTTTTGAGTCATCAGTCTTGTGACTGGTTTAATGCGCCCCGCCACGAATTCCTCTCTTGTGCTAACCTCTTAATCTCAGAGTAGCACTTGTAACCTACGTCCTCAATTATTTACCGAAAGTCTTCCAGTCTATGTCCTCCACGACAGTTTCTACCCTCTTCAGGTCCTTTTAGTACCAAGGAAGTCGTTCCCTGATGTCTTAACAGATGTCCTATCATCCTCTCCCTAATTCTTCTCAGTATTTTCCACATATTACTTTCCCGATCAGTCCCCCTAATGTTCGACATTCGTCTGTAGCACGACATTTCAAATACTTCGATTCTCTTCTTTCCTGGTTTTGACAACGTCTTTCACTACCATGGAATTCTGTGCTCCAATCGTATAGTCACCAAAACTTCTTCCTCAAATTATGGCCCTTGTTTGATACTAGTAGATTTCTCTTGGCCAGAAATGCCCTTTTTTCCAATGGTAATCTGCTTTTGATGTCCACCTCCCTCCATCCGTCATCGGTGATTCTACTGCCAAGGTAACAGAATTCCTTAATTTCGTCTACTTCGTGACCATCGACCCTGATGTTAAATTTCCCGCTGTTCTCATTACTTTTCTCTTTTTTCAATTTTCTCTCAATACTTATTCTGTAGTCATTAGACTTCTTTCCATTCAGCTGATCCTGTAATTCCTCTTCACTTTCACTGAAGGTAGCACTGTCATGATAAGCGAATCTTATGACTGACATCATTTTCCCTTGAATTTTAATTCCAGTCTTCAACCTATTTTTTATTTCCAACATTGCTTCTTCGATGCATAGATTGAACAGTAGGGGCGAAAAACTACATCTCTGTCTTACACCCTTTTTAATCCGAGCGCTTCGTTCTTGGTCTTCAAATCTTATTATTCCCTTTTGGCTCTTGTATATATTGTATATTACCCATGTCTCCCTGTAGCTTACCCTATTTTCGATATAATCAGGAATCCGTAGGGATACCATTTTGCAGTATCGTGACACCATTCACAAGTAAATTTTCCATCGAATGAGGAAAACAAGGATAGACTAATCACAATTTTGGTGCAAAACTGCTGCGAAAGTAGATTAGCCTCCAAGGAGGCAACGGAAGATGTAGACACGTTGATACTGCAGACGGCAGAGTTCCTGGCTTCGGCTCACGTGAGTGTCGCAATTACAGGTTAAGGTGTTGACCTTCTAGTCACAACGATGAGTCTCCAAACTTCGCTCCCCAATGTAAATGCATATCTTCTCTTACCTGGGAAAGGTACATCCCCTCACCTCCTCTACCATACGGGAAGTGCTATGAAGGAAAGTGTTGCAATAGCATTCACTTCTTCGAAGAAATAAGTGGTTGCGGCTGTACAACAACGTGACTGAATCAAGGTAAGGTTAATTTCTGTAGATCCTTTCCAAAAATTCAGATGAGTCATTCAATAGTTAATACACTGATTCTTTAACTCAATCAGAGGAGCTGACAGATTCAGGTGAGAAATATCTGACTGCCCTTTATGGTGGTAACCATCCAGAAACAGCGATCCAAGCTGCAGCTCAGCAACACGTTTTCAGAGTTTTCCATCAAGTGCAACAGTAGACCGGAAACTGCTTGGATCCAGAACAGTGGAGGAAATTGACCAAAAACAGATTGGTTCCCATTACCACACTGAAATTTTCAGCTCCCGAGAGACATCTTCAGCTTTCTGCCTGTGAGACATTTGGTCAAGGCTGATGTGGATGTAGGCGAACGTGACTGTTCTCCACAGCACCGTGCCAGCAACGTGAAGGTCCGAGCTCCAATATCTACGACAAATTTGATAACAAAGACGAAGAGACCTGGTCGAGATCCTTGCACTAATACTATATGAAGAAGCTGAGGCAAGGTATTAATTCATTCAAAATTTTACATAATTATGCATCTTTATAAATAACTTTTTCTCTATCATAACACGCATTCATGCAGTTACAGTTTATTCAGACGAACAGCAGAATGAACTAACTGTTCAATCAGGACTCTTCACAGCCGCTGTCACTTTGTCTGGGCCTTCCATCTCCCAAAACTCTTCATCTGGACCTTCTAATGCCCAAGAAACATTGCGTGGACCTTAGAAAGCCAAAAGGAGGCGTGTAAAAATACTATGCACATAGCATCAGTAGAAGCATTTCTTCATACACCGATAGTTCACACTGAGCGAGGTGGCGCAGTGGTTAGCACACTGGACTCGCATTCGGAAAGACTGTTCCAACCCCGTCTGAGCATCCTGATTTAGGTTTTCCGTGATTTCCCTAAATCGCTTCCGGAAAATGCCCGGATAGTTCATTTGAAACGGCACAGTCGATTTCCTGCCCTGTCCTTCCCTAATCCGAGCTTATGCTACGTCTCTAATGACCTCGTTTTTGAGGGGACGCTAAACATTAATATCCTGCTCCTTCTGGACAGTTCACAATATCACTTATCTGTCTGTTATATCCATATTCTGTCACTAAAAGTCTACTTTCTGTTGCAGATTGGGAACCTACTCGAAGTGATAACCCAACCCAGGACTCGATGTTCACTTATTTCATAACACGTGGCATTACTGGCCATAGATTTCATCTCTTTCTATTTAGTGTCATGTACGTAATGTGTTATAAATATAGTTTTGTAATGTTTTCATCAAATATTCGTTGCCATCAATTCATTAAAAAAAAGCGGTTTTAGGCGAAATGCAAGGAAAGTGTATAACCAGTGATGGATAGACAGCTTTAGCCGTTTTGGTAAGTTTAACTTTGTTCCGCCTCTCCCCCGTCCACCCCCTCTCGCCCAGCCTCTTTATGAGAAAACCGAATGTTACAGACGTACCTTGTAAGACATTTAGTGTACTTTCACATGGCGCTTTTGTTTTTTGCGGATGCCATGTATATTTTTCCAACTGCACAGAGTAGGAGTGGGCGCTTCTTGTTTCCACCGAAGGGCTAATATGTCGTTACTGTTGAGTGCAGTCTAGTGCCTACACCACTAGTCAGAATAAAAGCTGTCTAGTGCATTTTGTTTGAAATTTTGTCTACTTTATGTTGTGTGGAGAAATAATATAGCAAAAATGTATAGTTTTCCCGATGTAAGTGAAAACCAATGAGGGTTTTTTTTTTTTTTGCTCTGTGTATCTTTTATTATTTTCTTTAACTTTTTAAAAAAATATAATAGTGTACTATGCTTATCTGCGATACGTATGAATATAGCGTTAAACGAGCCAGGCTCGGCTGGCTGTGTGCGACAACTTTTGACAGGTAGCCCAATCATCTCCCACATAGTTATCCAGATTAATGTTCATATTTTAAGTCTTGCTCTCAGTGTTCCCAGCACTACGTTTGGTGTGTGTGGTTTATGACTTGTTTACAGCGGGAAATTCTAAGCCGAATGTTCTTATAACTGCATTTGTAGCTTGTAGAGAACTTGTACTCAAGGGGCCACAGTTAAGGTGACGGAGAGCAAAAACAGGGATGAATTGGGGACCAAAAATGCTGACTGCAGCTACTTGAGTGTGTGAGTGATTTTGCGAAGCAGCACTCACTGCGTCATACCTGCAGAGGGACTTCGGCCTAAGCTCTCCCCTCCTTCTACTTAGGTCAGACAGAAGGACGCCAGTTCACGAAACTTTTACCTGGGCCAGGCAGAAGACCATTGTGAAGGATTCCGGCTGGCGAAAAGTGGGTGGAGGAAGCCATTTAAGAGAGACTGATGTAATCTGAGCTTCTGTGCACACGTTGGGGCTGTCATAAAGCTACAAGCATTCTCGTGATAGAAGCCGGGACAACGCAATGAGAGCCGCTAGTGCAGATGTTCAGTGGAGCAAGAGTGTTATTCCTCCTCCCCCCCCCCATGCCACCCCCGACGCCACCGTCAGGATCTTTTAGCGAGGTGCACGGCAGTCTGGGAGGCTTACCAGTCTCCTTTCAGAAACTGGAAATGGTCGGCCTGGAAAGATTAGATCTCTCAGTAAATGAAAGACTGCGACTCTAGCTAGATAGATGTTATTTGTCAAAACATGCCCATTCTTACTATGAGAACGACGCCTCCCTTGTCTGAAATCGTTTTTCAGACAAGAGCGATTTGGAGTCGCTGACTGGCTCCTCTCAGGATATAAAAAGTGAGACTTGCTTCCCCAGCGTGGAAACCCTGGTGCTGCGTCTGGATTGGCTACTAGGCCAACGTAAACAGTCAAGACGGGAGAGTCAACAAGTAGAGAATAGTTCGACTGATTTGTGCAATGTGAGGGCAGTTTCAGTTTTCCTAATTCGGCGCCCATACGAGGCTTGTATGTAATTCTTCGCTTTTTTCGTCTTCCGGTCATTCTCTAAAGAAGAACGAATATTTTTCCTGGTCCAGGAGGATTTTTTGCATTCTTTTAATTCTTTCTTTGTTCCCTGTTGAAAAAATCTTTCTTGCTGCGGAGGTTTTCCAGGTTTTCATCTGAAATGAGTCGAATTGATGTCCGCGTGTTCCTGTTCCGAAGTGATCTACATCTACGTCCATACTCCACAAACCATCCGACGCTGTGTGGTGGTGGGTACTTTGAGTATCTCTATCGGTTCTCCCTTCTATTCCAGTCTCGTATTGTTCGTGGAAAGAAAGATCGTCGGTATGCCTCTGTGTGGTCTCTAATCTCTCTGATTTTATCCTCATGGTCTCTTCGCGAGATATACGTAGGAGGGAGCAATATACTGCTTGACTCCTCGGTGAAGGTATGTTCTCGAAACTTCAACAAAAGCCCGTATCGAGCTCCTGCAGAGTCTTCCACTGGAGTTTATCTATCATCTCAGTAACGCTTTCGCGATTACTAAATGATCCTATAACGAAGCGCGCTGCTCTCCATTGGATCTTCTCTATCTCTTCTACCAACCCTATCTGGTATGGATCCCACACTGCTAAGCAGTATTCAATCAGTGGGCGAACAAGTGTACTGTAACCTACTTCCTTTGTTTTCAGATTGCATTTCATTAGGATTCTGCCAATGAATCTCAGTCTGTCATCTGCTTCACCGACGATCAACTTTATACGATCATTCCATTTTAAATCACTCCTAATGCGTACTCCCAGTTAATTTATGGAATTAACTGCTTCCAATTGCTGACCTACTATATTGTAGTTAAATCATAAACGATCTTTCTTTCTATGCATTCGCAGCACATTACACTTGTCTTCATTGAGATTCAAGTGCCATTCCCTGCACCATGCGTCAGTTCGTTGCAGATCCTCCTGCATTTCAGTACAATTGTCAAATGTTACAACCTCTCGATATACTACGGCATCATCCGCAAAAAACCTCAGTGAACTTCCGACGTTACCCACAAGGTCATTTATGTATATTGTGAATAGCAACGGTCCTACGACCCTCCCCTGCGGCACACCTGAAATCACTCTTACTTCAAAAGACTTCTCTCCATTGAGAATGACATGCTGCGTTCTGTTATCTAGGAACTCTTCAGTCCAATCAAACAATTGGCCTGATAGTCCATTATGCTCTTACTTTGTTGATTAAACGACTGTGGGGAACTCTATCAAACGCTTTGCGGAAGTCATGAAACACGGCATATACCTGGGAACCCGTGTCTATGGCCCTCTGAGTCTCGTGGTCGAATGGCGCGAGCTGGGTTTCACACGATCGTCTTTTTCGAAACCCTTGCTGATTCCTGCAGAGTAGATTTCTAGTCTCCAGAAAAATCATTATACTGAAACATAATACGTGCTCCAAAATTATCCAAGTGATCGACGTTAGAGATATAGGTCTATAGTTTTGCACATCTGTTCGACGTCCTTCTTGAAAACGGGGATGACCTGTGCCCTTTTCCAATCCTTTGGAACACTACGCTCTTCTGGAGACCTACGGTACACCGCTGCAAGAAGGGGGGCCAGTTCCTTCGCGTACTATGAGTAAAATCGAACTCGTTTCCCATCAGGTCCAGTGGCCTTTCCTCTTTTGAGCGATTTTAATTGTTTTTCTATCCCTGTGTCATGAATTTCGATATCTACTATTTTGTCATCTGTGCGACACTCTAGAGAAGGAACTACAGTGCAGTCATCCTCTGTGGAACAACTTTGGATAAAGTCATTTTGTATTTCGGGTTTTAGTCTGTCATCCTCTGTTTCAGTACCATTTTGGTCACAGAGTGTCTCGACATTCTGTTTTGATCCACGTACCGCTTTGACATAAGACCAAAATTTCTTTTGGGTTTTCTGCGAAGTCATTACATAGAACTTTACTTTCGAATTCTTTGAACGCCTCTCGCATAGCCCTCCTCACACTACATTTCGCTATGTGTAATTTTTGTTTGTCTGCAAGGCTTTGGCTATATTTATGTTTTCTGTGAAGTTCCCCTTGCTTCCCCAGCAGTTTTCTAACTCGGTTGTTGTACCATTCTGTGGCTCTTTTCCATCTCTTACGATCTTACTTGTCACATACTCATCTGATGTATATTGTAAGATGGTTTTGAACTTTGTTCACTAATCCTCAACGCTATCTGTACTTGAGACAAAACTTTTGTGTTGAGCTGTCAAGTACTCTGAAATCTACTTTTTGTCACTATAGCTAAACAGAAAAATCTTCATACCTCTTTTAATATTTCTATTTACGGATGAAATCGTCAATGCAGTAACCGCTTTGTGATTGCTGATTCCCTGTTCTGCTTTAATTGTTTCAAATAGTTCTGGTTGTTTGTCACCAGAGGGTCCAATATGTTATCGCGACGACTCGGTTCTCTGTTCAACTGTTCAAGGTAGTTTTCAGATAATGCACTTCTTTCTCTGGAGTGCTGAGGAATGTTACTAGATGTTGGTGTTAGAGATTTGCATTGATGTTCATTAATATTTTTTTAAAGATATGTGCTCTTGGCCCAGAATGCTGGTAGGAGCTTGACTGATGAGGCTTGAAGGAGCAGGAGCCTCAAACAACGCTGGAGGTGCGAATTCCTTCTCAGGAACAATGTCTTTGCTGAAGAGCATTATTCCTCTGCACTGAAACCTTTTGATTGTACAACCAACAGGTGTAGTTTTGCTCCAGGCACAGCAGAAAATAGCGCAGAATCTTTGTTTTGCAATGATTTCAGTGGGGCTACGATGAACCCAATCAGTTGCATTTCTGTGATATAGAGCCTTCAAGACTTGAAGAAAGTTCAATCTAATGGGTGTAGTACATATGTACTGTTTGGATGCAATCGCAAAATTTCTATGCCTACTTCCCGACAGTACTCTAGAACATTCAGACTGGTATGGCTGACGTGGCTGTCTATTATAGGAACTGTAATACTTCCCACATTCTGTATATCTTCAAGAGTCAAAGGCAAATCAGAAACAGTTGTACATTAATGTACCCCGATTAACTCATCTCCGTAATGGAACCAGGAGATAACTTTGCCATGCAGAGTGATGAAAAGAATGACGTATAATTCTGATTAAACTCAAAGGTTCAAATGTCCATCCATTGCACTTTTTATTGATTCATATAATGCAGTTGTACTTTATTTATTGTGGATTTTCCTTTTCTGGTCGTTTTCGGGACGTCTGAGATAAAAAAGGATTTGCTTTAAAAACTAGCGAGAGAAAATTTATTTAAATACACAGACTTATTTCTAGTAATTGAGTATAATATGTCTGCAGTAACCAGTCTTCACGAACTAAACTAAAAAACTACATCGATCTAAATTGTACTAAGTTATCAAATCGTACATTTTTCTGATCGAAAATGTACTACTGACAAGAGTGAAACCACTAGTCAACAGTACTGAACTGTGACATGAGATTGTAGTACATGTCACACAATCATTCTTTATAGATGTCTCGGAACACTGGGGAACGGAAAACATATCTCTGACCTCTCTAATACAGAAATTATATGCACATGGAAACTAATCAGTTTATAAGAGCGTATAAAACTAAGTAACTTCAGTTACCTTCAACAAAAGAAAAAAAAAGAAAGAAAATTATACCTCTCTAGCACAAACTGGTGTGTTCAAGGAAAAGACAAGAGGAGCTGCAGAAACCTTCCGCATTGCAATGCCAGACAAAGACAAGTGCTACCAACATTAAGAAACTGAAAAATGGCATGAAACCTTACGTTGATCGGAATTGCACCTATATCGAAATTTTACCACTTTACCCTAGAGCAATCATGTTCGTAGAGCACTCAGTTTTTTAGGTATAAACGAAAAGCTGGAAGAAGTGTCATAATTTTTAGATTTATGGCAGTTTTAGTTGTAAAACCGAACTTCTACAAGGTCGCAAGCTTTAAATTTGGAGTCAGCACTCCAAGAAACGTGTAAAACTGTTGAGAAATAAAGTTCCACAATTTTTTTTACGTCTACGGTTGTTTTCCACATCAACTGATCGCTCTAACGTAGCCTATAGCTTCGAGACTGAATATCTTACTACCTTAGCGGTCCAGAGTAGCGACCGACATATGAGCTACACTGCCAACAAAATCTATGTTCCATTTCACTCCTTATGCCCAACAAGCAGCATTCCTTTCCTGCATACATTTTTGCTGTGTTTCGTTTCATTGAGTATGCCGTTTGACAGTTTATCGTTTCATTGAGTATGCCGTTTGACAGTTTATCGTTTCATTGAGTATGCCGTTTGACAGTTTAGGTATTTTCTTTATCGTTTAACGAATATTTGTCCCTATCCCGACTATTCTTTTTCCTACTCTGCCAATCCTGCACTTGATGCCCTGGTTCAGAGCATTTGTAACATTGGGGTTGACGTCATTGGTTCTATGTGGCTTGTATACCCACACTGACAACATTTTACCTGCGAGGGAAACACACGTGGTCATTTCGACCTAGGTTAGAAGCGTCTGGCATCATGGCATCTCAAATAGTAAAGCTAAATCACTTGGGCTTACCATTCTGATACTTTCGATATGTCAGCTGGAAGTCCTCTAAAAAAATACATATAATGCATTTTTCTCCCTCCTGGAGAATAAATCTGTTTGTTTCCGCAAACTGCGCCACTTGCTAGCTTTGCTCGTTAATTTTTTCCAATCCTAATGACTTGATTATAAGTATCATAAAAACCTTAAAATATGTAATGCATGAAAAGTGTCGAAATGTGCACGATCAAATAATAAAAACAGGGTATTTACTGCGTGCATAATACGAGTATCTCAAAACCGAACCTGTGCATGTCATTTACGAGGAAGAGCGCCGGCCACGTGAAAAATCGGTACGTGTGGAATGCTGATCTCATTTTCTAAGTACTTTCTGGTAGAGTTTACGAAAGAGACCTTTCAAAGATTATTGTGTAAGAATTTGCAAAACGAGAGCGCTTCCCGCGTTTCAAGAATTGTTCCTTCTTTGCTAGTGTTGTCGGTGACAAGCGGATGTGATGCGAGTGAGTAGCAGCGAAACAATCGATATGTACAGGACCAACTTCGAGGTATATCGCACGCAGAGGGGCGCACTCTAAAACTCTATAATATTTTGCTTAAAAAACAACACACAATCATGAATTTTTTGAACAGCATTACGTTTTAATTAATATTATTGAACCCAAGCAATATTTACATTTTATTTTACATTTTTCTACTATTGTAAACAAAAACGACTATTTACTGTTCCAAATGTTCGGTAGTAAGATTATGTCTTCGATTACTCAAAACGTTTTTATAAGCAGAAAAGGACCGCACTACATCAACTGAGGTAACTGGGCAGTATTTGAATTTGGGTGCTATGTTGGCACTTATTGTTTCTGGTAAAAGTTCACCAGTTCCATTACTAAAACTATAAATTTTGCCCAATAGTTCAAAGCCTGGGTTGTTGTTTAAACGTTTTTCAAACCATTCATTAAGTTTTCTTGACAATATCTCCGGCAATGAGGAGTTAACTAAAATAATTTTATTCATTATCTGAATAGATTCACTCAACGCCAAAACTTGAGTTTCAAGCTCCTTAATACTTGCAGGTATATCGGAAAAAGAAGTGGTAATCACAGCAATCTCTTTTTTCATAGCGGAATCATTTAATGCTTCCTTGCTCTGACATACTTCCAAAGCCCCTGCACTACCGAAGTCTACTACCTCTCTAATAGTATCGAAATGTTCATTGTAAAAGTCGGCCGGAGTGGCCGAGCGGTTCTAGGCGCTACAGTCTGGAACCGCGCGACCGCTACGCTCGCAGGTTCGAATCCTGCCTCGGGCATGGATGTGTGTGATGTCCTTAGGTTAGTCAGGTGTAAGTAGTCCTAAGTTCTAGGAGACTGATGACCTTAGAAGTTAAGTCCCATTGTGCTCAGAGCCATTTCAACCATTTCATTGTAAAATAACGCAGCTTCGACACACGTACTCCGAATGAGTGACCACTAGCTCGGGAGATAAAGGAACATTTGGTAGTTTTTCTTTGTAAGTCTTGATGTGAGCAGGAGCCTTTAGAAACACTTCTTCTATGGATGAAATCAGTTTCTTTACATTCAGAAACGTGGAACATACTTCTTCAGCAAGGCGATGTACTCCATGAGCAAAGCACCTCACAGTCGGAGGGCTTTTTCTGCTTTGATCATATAGGAAGCAGCATCTGAAATAAAAACAAACACCCTTTCACCTGCGGAATATTCTGGAAATATTTTTCTAATACTCTCACTCACAAATCTGGCGATCGTAGAATTATTTACTTTTTCAAGTTCTTTGCAGGCAGGCCGCTAAATAGGAAGAAGACGGCTCTTCTTTTAAATCAGCAACGCTTAAATCTGCAATATAACTGCCACAAGTGCCTGTAGTTTCGTCAAATAAAATCCAGATAATGCTGTACTTGAGTGCATTGCCTATTGCTTCCAGAACAATTACGTAAATTGTCGGTATATAATTTTTACTCAGTGTTGATTGGTTTGGTATATTTTAATTTAAGTAATGGATGTTCAGATGTTTGTGGTTTCCTAAGGGACCAAACAGCTTAGGTCATCCGTCCCTAGACTTACACACTACTTAAACTAACTTATGCTAAGAACAACACACACACCCATGCCCGAGGGAGGACCCGAACCTCCGGCGGGAGGGGCCGCGCAATCCGTGTAATGACGCATCTAAACGCGGGGCCACTCCACTCGGCGATTTAAGTGGTACTTGCGCAGCAAGCCTTTGAGGATAGGATTTATAAGTTTTTGAAGAGGAATACTGCTTGGAATGAATGTTAAGCCGACGTTTTGGTTATCTTTGGACAAACCCCTGCTACTGCAACTTGCTGTTGTGAGAAGTTGTTGTCGTGGTCCTTTCTTCTGCATTCCTGTGATGTGGAGACTTGTCTTGTCATGCTGGTCTTTTTGAAACTTTTTTTTGCACGAAACGTTTTTCCCGCCAACTGGACAATATAAAACAATTCCGTCGTATCTAAATGTTCCAGGATGGCCAGCTATCCAAGAAATGACGTTTCTTTTTTCGGGCAGCATGGCGGAAAGACGTTACACTCTACACGTCGTAAACTCGTTCAGATGTGTGCAAGTAAATAAAGAGCAAAACTGAAACAATGGACGTGCGACTAAAAGCTTGTGTAGTTTAATTAACTGCTGGCATCGCGTACAGTATGACAGCGGAGGGGGTTAACAGGGCGCGCGGGCGCACTAGCATTGTCTCCCTGTTCTTGTTTCTCTTCTGCAGTGATTTCGCTAAGCAGTGGTCTCTCGCTTAGCGATTGCACGCAGTTCTATGTCGCGGTCAATCTGTGAGACATCATCATCGAGCAAGAGACCCCCGTCCAAATTTTTAACATACTATCAACACAGAGCGAAAATATGCAGTGTCGCTAGTTTTTAGTTACAATATGCCGTAATCGGTGAATAGGATCCAAATATGCAACATGCAAATGTATATAATCCGGTCTCTACTAATAATGCCCCTACTGATGCAATGGGCTTTTGTCACAGACCATTAAGCTGTTCCCTAAAAAAACCGCACTGTTCTGCTTACGGTATCACGGGCAAAGTCCATTAACTAGCTGTTCAAAGTCTGCGCTGTATTTAAGCCTTTGTGGTATACGACATATGTTTCTGCAACACCAACCCACGGTAACTGAACCACCTGCAAGAAATTTTAATCCATTCAGCGACCTAATTTAGCGGTAGCCTTGAAACCATGAACAGATACAGACTGTAAAGGATCTCCGATCCCTTTTTTAAAAGGTAAGTATTTTTCTTCTCGTAATGATCGAGGACAGGCCAAGCAAACCAAATCATACTGGTTAGTGACAAAGAGCTTTTACCAAAAAAAGTGATTATGCAATGGCAATTCGGAAAGTAAGGTCCGATCAGTAACGAAATGGAAACCACAGGGAAAAAATAACATTTCATGTTGTACTTGAAAAAGTTAGCTCCAACTTCTAGCTACTTTTCTACACAGTCGTTCCGACACAGACATTTGTCATCGCATTGTAACAGTTTTGTAGTACCTTCGCCATAGAAGGCATCCACCTATGAATTCTGCCAATTCTCTTCCCTCTTATATTGCTGGCTGTCTGTGTCCAAATATTGTTTTCACAATCAGGGATTCATATGAGCACAAATGAAAACCAGACGGAGGCAGGACCGGCCTGTATGAGGGGTGATCAAATCGTCCCACGCCGCAAGAGCATCCTCATTGCCCTGCAGTGTGAGGCCGAAAATCGTCATGAAGAAGAAAATGCATAACAGTTACGTTGTTTGGGCTGCTTAGAATCAATCGAAATTTCTCAAACGCACTCATAGTTGGCGGGAGACGCTATTGTTCTAGGCGTCTTTACTGCTCACTTTTTACCCAAGAACTAAAAAGAGCAACGTGACGCGATCGACTGGCATACTAGAGACGCTGTCCAACCCTGTGCAAAGCTTCATCGGGTTTTCACTGTGGTTTCTGTTTATTAGCATTCGATCGAGCCTTACTTTCCCCATTGCCCTCGTAAATACGGAGTGCTGATATTACGCATTCGCGTCTACCATGTCAGCCAACGAACTTCAGAGAGAATAACATATACAGATTGCTACAACAGCAGGTGACAATATTTCGTTATATTTGACCTGTATTGAAATTAAACATAAACAGAAGTGTACGGCAATGGCAGTGACTGTTTCCATTTGCGTTCAACGAAAATATGTAACTCAACTTCGGGCAGACTTTTCGCGACATCGTTTAATGCAAGACTTTTGATCTTTGAATATGGCGTTACTGAGCAGCCAAAATCGGATTGAAACAGTTCCCGTAAAATTAAAAACCGATCAGTGCTCATAAATTTAGTTACGGCCATTTAAAATATAGGTTACTCTACAACATTATTCGACCACTAACGAGATACGAGATAGTAAATTTAATAGGAGTGTTTCATCTTGGCTGTCATGGCAAGGACCTTTTGTTAGGGTCTAATGATAATGAATATTAAACTTTGAAGTGTGTATATATAGTAAAATTAATAACTATAAAAGATTCGCAAGTGAAAAATATCTTTTGGACTGCATAATCCAATAATACTTTGCATATCGTGAGTGAACTTCTTTTCATCATATAAAACGTCTGGAGCAATGTTAATGAACAGTGTCTTAAGGTGTCACCGTTAAAATTCGCGCGCGAAACTGTGAAATTCCGGCCTTAAAGGACAACTAGGATATTATTGCGACGAACTACACTCCTGGAAATGGAAAAAAGAACACATTGACACCGGTGTGTCAGACCCACCATACTTGTTCCGGACACTGCGAGAGGGCTTTACAAGCAATGATCACACGGCGGCACAGCGGACACACCAGGAACCGCGGTGTTGGCCGTCGAATGGCGCTAGCTGCGCAGCATTTGTGCACCGCCGCCGTCAGTGTCAGCCAGTTTGCCGTGGCATACGGAGCTCCATCGCAGTCTTTAACACTGGTAGCATGCCGCGACAGCGTGGACGTGAACCGTATGTGCAGTTGACGGACTTTGAGCGAGGGCGTATAGTGGGCATGCGGGAGGCCGGGTGGACGTACCGCCGAATTGCTCAACACGTGGGGCGTGAGGTCTCCACAGTACATCGATGTTGTCGCCAGTGGTCGGCGGAAGGTGCACGTGCCCGTCGACCTGGGACCGGACCGCAGCGACGCACGGATGCACGCCAAGACCGTAGGATCCTACGCAGTGCCGTAGGGGACCGCACCGCCACTTGCCAGCAAATTAGGGACACTGTTGCTCCTGGGGTATCGGCGAGGACCATTCGCAACCGTCTCCATGAAGCTGGGCTACGGTCCCGCACACCGTTAGGCCGTCTTCCGCTCACGCCCCAACATCGTGCAGCCCGCCTCCAGTGGTGTCGCGACAGGCGTGAATGGAGGGACGAATGGAGACGTGTCGTCTTCAGCGATGAGAGTCGCTTCTGCCTTGGTGCCAATGATGGTCGTATGCGTGTTTGGCGCCGTGCAGGTGAGCGCCACAATCAGGACTGCATACGACCGAGGCACACAGGGCCAACACCCGGCATCATGGTGTGGGGAGCGATCTCCTACACTGGCCGTACACCACTGGTGATCGTCGAGGGGACACTGAATAGTGCACCGTACATCCAAACCGTCATCGAACCCATCGTTCTGCCATTCCTAGACCGGCAAGGGAACTTGCTGTTCCAACAGGACAATGCACGTCCGCATGTATCCCGTGCCACCCAACGTGCTCTAGAAGGTGTAAGTCAACTACCCTGGCCAGCAAGATCTCCGGATCTGTCCCCCATTGAGCATGTTTGGGACTGGATGAAGCGTCGTCTCACGCGGTCTGCTCGTCCAGCACGAACGCTGGTCGAACTGAGGCGCCAGGTGGAAATGGCATGGCAAGCCGTTCCACAGGACTACATCCAGCATCTCGACGATCGTCTCCATGGGAGAATAGCAGCCTGCATTGGTGCGAAAGGTGGATATACACTGTACTAGTGCCGACATTGTGCATGGTCTGTTGCCTGTGTCTATGTGCCTGTGGTTCTGTCAGTGTGATCATGTGATGTATCTGACCCCAGGAATGTGTCAATAAAGTTTCCCCTTCCTGGGACAATGAATTCACGGTGTTCTTATTTCAATTTCCAGGAATGTATTTCAGATATTCCTCACGAATACATGTGGGAAATGTTTCCTTTTGTTTTTATGCCCAAAATCGCCTTTTGAACGTCTAAGATCGGTTGACTTTACCTGGACCCATAAACGGCAATGTATACGTTACTTGCGTCTACGGTGACGTAATTGTTCAATGACGTGACACAGACACGCAGAGAAGCTGCACCAAAGATTACGGGGAAGGAGAGTGACTCTGCACCACGGTAGATAAGACGTACGCAAGGAAAACCACACAGCTTCGTTCGAAAGTAACAACGTTGTGACGAGGAACACCAAGCGCTGACTTCGACATCTAGTGGAGAAACTACAAACTAAACATCAACAGCATGAGCTGCATCGGACCTGCGAAGGACCAGCGACTAAGGCACCACCGAGTGGCCGACCATCAAACTATAACCTGAGCGCCAGACAGCAATTGCATCGTGCGGCGAGTTTCTGGACAACAGCGTTAGCACACCGAGCAGACCGCCCCGCAGTGAACGCAGCCATCCAAAACACGAGGTTAACAGCAGTACGTAAACTGAAGAGGCGAGCCAGAAGCCGCACAGACGTTAAACATCGCACCTTGAATTAGTGGCAATGATTGAAAGAAGATCCTATGTTGTAATTATAGCAACCGATAATATGCAGTCATAAGGTAAACGTTTGCAAATTGGGTTTCGCATTAATGAAGAGAATTATAAACAATATTTTCAGTATTTCTTAAGATTTTCTTTCAAGTATTGAATGTTGAAGTGTGCATGTTCGTACAAGTGAGCAGAGACTGTAGCAAGCAACAGAACTGCAGAAGCGCTTTATACTGTGAACTACAGATTTTGTATCTTTTTCTAAGTTACAGTGGATAAAAATTGTAAATGTTTTGTGTAAACTGGGGAATGCTGAAGTTAGTGTTTGGTTTTGGTAAGTTTGTGAGGATTACTATGTGCGGTAACGATAGCTATTTCGTTAATTTTGATGAATTAAAGTGGAACAGTGTACACTTAATTTATTATTAATTAGGAGAAGTGTTTAGGCTACTACGGAGATATTCAGTAGTACTCGCCAGTAGATTGTGATGAAGCAGTATGTCTTCTGAGCCAACACAAGAAGGAGAGGTTGAAATATTTATGAAAATGGAGGTAGCGCAAGGAGAAAAAATGATTTAGGAACCAGTAATTGTGAACTGTCAGTTGAGTGCACTTCTGATCATTCAGCTGGTTACCTGAGACGCCATAAAAGCAGCAAATGAGAAGCCGGATGTCGATGTGAGACAGTCACGATCAATATTACAAAGGTTCATGACAAAGATATGACAATAATTCGGTGACCACATAGAGAGATTAGTTCAAGCAAATAGAGAGAGCTGGAAGGAATTTTGCCAGGAGTACTAAGAAATAAGGAACAAAGAGCATGAAGAAAGAGATACCATACGGCAGGAGAACCCCGATAAACTCACGGATGATACGAATAGCATGAGAGTTCACGTAGAGAGACCAGATGAGAAAATTGTTACAGAAAGTACTATGACTTGTGTTGATATTTACAGCAGCATGTGACGATATTTAAATATATTTTATGTGTGATGGGATTGAAAATGAACAGAAGTGTATGAGAATGCTAGTGACATTTCCTTTTGTGTTTAAAGAGAATATAACTTTGCTTTACGCAAATTTTTCTCGACCTTGATAATGCAAACCCAGTATTCTTGAATGTAGCTTTACTGAACAGCCTAAATCCGACTTAAATAACTTCTGTACTTCTAAATTTCCAGAAAACTTGGCACGCAGAGCCCGTTGCAGGCTGTTAATTGCGTTAGAATATGTTTTAAGCTACAAAACCCATTATGTTATCCTCAATGGCAAGTATTCAAGGAGACAAATGTCTCGTCAGGAGTGCTCCAGGGATGTGTTACAGGACCAGTGTTGTTCTCTGTTCATGCAAATGATTTGGTTGACAATGCGGACAGCAGTCTGCAGTTGTTTGCTGATGTTGCTGTGGTGCACGGTATGGTGTCGACGTTAAGTGACTGTACGAGGATACAGGATGACTTAGACAAAATTTATAGTTGATGCGATCAATGGTAACTAGCTCTAAATGTGGAAAAATGTAAGTTAATGTGGATGAGTAGGCAGTACAAAGCCATAACGTATGGATATATCTTTAGCAGTATCCTGTCTGACAGAGTCACATTCTTTAAACATCTAGGCCTGACGTTACAAAGCGATATAAAATGGAACCAGCGTGGCAGGACTTTAGTAGAGAAGGCGGATAGTTCACCTCAATTATCTGGGAGAATTTAAGGAAAGTGTGGTTCATCCTTAAAGTGCACTGCATTTATAAAACGTCCCCTTTGAACAATTATACAAGACTGTGCTTAACCTGACAGACTGTGCTTAACCTGACAGACTGTGCTTAACCTGACACACAATATTTTTTAGCGCAACGCAATCTGACTTCCAATAATCCCTACAAAAGAATGGCCCTGACTAACATTAACCTATACCTTTCACAAATCACTTACCTCACAAAAATCTTCGTTACTGGAACTACTGCAATACAGCGAGCGCCACTACTGCCAGCTAAATAACAGATTCAAACTACGGAAGTCACTAACTACTGATAGGCATAGTTGTTAGCAAATGAAAGATCTTAATAGAGAACAAACAATGTATTTACCTTAATATCATCAAAAGTCATAATATATGTAATTTCAAAACTCCGCCATTTCCTTCCACACATCCACCACTGCTGGCGGCTCACCTCTAACTGTACAACGCTATGCGCTGTTCGCATCCAGCTGCCGCTGCCCAACACTACAATGGCAGACAACAATGCAAACTAGCTACAGACTGCACACAGCACAGCCAGTGATTTTATACAGAGCGCTACGTAACGTTGCCAATAAGAAAACATAAACAGCCTACTTACATAGCCCCCATGCTCCCCACAAAAAATTTTACAAATTATTTTGGGCAGTGGCCAATAATGATTTGATAAAATTTTTCATAATTACAATAACAAAGATATCAAATGCACACACTTATTGATACAATGTTGGTCAAAAGCTAAAATTTTCTCACAGTCCATAAAGACAGTCCTGATCATTCATCACATTAAAACTGCCGTTTCTTTCCTCAAAGTCTGAGCAGAAAAAGAAAATGCACACGGAAGTAGTGGATTTCCATGCAGTCTTGAAGAAGTAGTGTTGTCCTTCCAACGGAAAGACAGTGCTGACTCTTGACATGTTGACAGGTAATAGGCCACAACAGAGCAAACCCACAGCAGAGTCAGGTTTTGAAGAATATTGGTAGGTAGGTCATCACAGAGTAGACCCACTGTAGTCCTGGTAGAGAGTACGGTATTGGTGGATCATCAAAGATGCAGACCACTTCAGTCCTTGTAGAGACGGCCAGCAGCCATCTGTTGCGACTGTGTAGGTGCACAATCACCATCGAAGAGTCTTGCACTACAAAGCAAGTCCATAAACCACCACTTGTGCACTCACAAAGTTTTTGGAATTATCCTTAGAACCAGCAATGCTGTTATCCAGTCCCTTGCTGAACTATTAACACATGTGCAAACACTATCAGTCCTTACTTCTCACATATTGACCATATACTATGACCAACAGAAATGTGTGCAGTGAAATGTAACTTACAAGTTACTTAATTTGATGATCTGGTGTCAATTACAATTTTATAATATAAGAATACAATAACAAAGGTACAAAATACATCATTAAAGAACATTACAATACAGATAACATTTGTAGTACAGGCTTTACAACAGAATAGAAATAAACATATACATCAGTGTTACAGGAATTATGACATAAGTAAATACATAAAAGATCAGAATAATTATTGAAACATCAACTTGCTCCAGCCAAAAAAAACATCCTATCCAAGCATGCTTTCTGTATTCTGTTCACATCCTCTTTCAAAAATAGTTTTTCTCCACTGTGCACTACTTTTTTGGCCAAACTATTTTCTTATAGCTTCTTAATGCATTTCTTCCAATTCATCATAGTTAGTTTCTTATATAGTCTACCCCTTCTTAAGCTAACTTAAATCTACTGAGGTCAGATGCTAAACTAAGGGACGAGGCAATGCAGCAGCACAAAACAATTAACACAAACAGGAATGCAAGCAGCAGTAAATCTAAATTAACAGATAAAATGCAGAATTACAACTAATATGAGCCAATGTGCAGCAACAAGGAAAATAAATCAGTAGTAAAACTGGCTTAACAGCGTAATACAAAGTCAAATTCAGTAACACTATGCCTGGCAAACAGCAGCAGCAACTTATACCTAAACATGACATAGCTCAAGCACAAAAAATATTACAGTAAAAACAACAATGCAGATAAGGAAAATGTATATTCACATCTTAATGTCTATGTAATTAAACTGGTACACCATAAATTATTCTACAACAGAAATTACCAAGTACTTGAAAAGAAAATTATATATGCAGTTATTGTTATCAGTCCCTTCTTATTGTTCTTTCCATTCCAAGAGCTCCTTTTTCGAAGAATGTGGATCATAAAATAATTATTTAATAGATCTGTTGACAGAAAATGTTCACATTAGCAAATGTATCTAAGTTTATTTTATAAAATTAATGCTGCAACACAGCTGGAAACCAGATATTAAACAAAATGAGCAACCTCTCAACTACAAAGACAATAGATGTAAAATGTTTCTCATCATTTCATTAGGCATTTTAGTAAATATCATAAATTACGAACTCCACACTATGCTTTCAACAAGGAAATGTCAATAGCGAGGATAATGGCCTCCCCTTTCTTTTTTTCTACCTGTGCCTCTGCAAAGGCCCTCACTAATGGCTTTTTTTTTCAGGCGTCTGACACAGCTGGGTGCCCACGACGCATTACGTGCAGGTGGTCACTTAGCTTTCTTACGGAAACATTTATGACAGCAGTTTCTGCTACAGTGACAGTCTCATATAAAAATATTTCACAGGTCAAGAATTTACGTTACAAATGTGTAGAAACAAAATCCTATGAATATAACAGTGTTCAAAACGTTTTCGTCGGCATTGTGATGCATTTACGCATATACACACATTTGATAACTCTTAAAGTACGATTCTTGGTTTCCAACAACCTTATTCACAAACCAGAGTCCCTAACCACTACTCATTATTCCTTACCTTATTACATATATACATATTCGTCGATACTTCTTCAATATTTCATCACAACAGATATGTAGCATAATCAAATAACTCATATAGCATCAGCTTATTGATCATAAACATTCCGCAACAGCATAATACACATAGTCATCGTAATAATAACATCATAACACCTCATTCAACTCTCAAAATCGTCGTAGCTTCCTCGAATAATTAAAGAAAATTCTCTGCTCATGTCAAAAGTGTCATCTGCCTCAAATGTACTTTAAAAATTGTGATCCCATACCAAATATATCATTCAAAGCTCTCATAATATCACAATGGGTCTGAAAAAATATGAACAATTCACACAGTACAGACAAAATACAATTTCGTAAGTGTTAAGTTATCCAGCGGTGTAATTGCGTAAATATATGTCACTGACGTAGTAAAAACGTTTGTCTCTCTCAGTTAAATGATTAGATAGCTGTGTAATTTGTGTGTTAGAGAAATATGGTACCGATGTGTAAAGTTGTATAAGCAAATACCATATTAGCTAGGGCTCCTTGTGTTTGCCAAACACATGGTACACAAAGTAGGCGTGTACCCCCCTGAGGATTACTGTAATTATACCCTCAGGTGTTACAGATTACAAGAATGGAATGAAATGTATTACGGAAAACCTTTGTATCATTGTTCTTCAAATATCTTTAAAAATAAATGATTTAAGTACAAAATTAATCACTCAAATACGTGTCCTGTAGCGCTAAATGTGCTTTTTGCTGTAAGATAATCTCTGTGGAAGTGTCGTAGTTATTGTCCTACGAAAGCTAAGTTCTGCAGAAGTCAATGTACTTACCTCATGATAAACAAAAGTGACATGCTTTGCATATAGATATCTTAGTTATTACACTTATTGTTGTGATGAAGAAATTACTGTGCTGTAACGTATTGTTGTGCTATGGAAACGGCTGTCTCATTGTAGCTATACCACAAAAGTTACTACTAAAACATGTTTTCCTTTCCAGAAGAATTCAGAAAAACTGTGCCGACATAAAACAGATACACCGCAAAAGCAACATTGTAAATTGTCACTCATTAGTAGTGTCGTGATAAAATCGTGTAGCTGTCACATAAACTAACCATTGTCTCATCTGGTATCTCACAGAAAGTACCTTAAATCCAGAATGTATTTTCAATTAAACCAAAATGTTGCATTAAAATCTCATTAGCAGTACCAGTATATGTTCTAAGTATGTGAGCCTTATAGTCGTTACGTAATCGTGCAACTAACAAGCAAGAATGCACACACACAATAACACTGTGATGTCTGTTCACAATAACAATGCATTCGTAATTTCTGTTTAAATAAGTTCTCTTGGTTCTTGAGTGGATATTGAACTTCAAACATTGTAGCATGATAACAGTTTCTAAGTGAGACAATGCGTACTAGAAATGTGAAGTGAAACGTTTTATGGCAAAGACAAAGTTAAAAAGCAGATTATCTTTCAATAAACGGTTTTACATGTGAAATGTGGTGTAAACCTTTACTCTTCCTAGCACGCAGAGTTTCAAATTCAACGCAATTATCATGTGGTATACGTTGGTAAAGAATACTGGAATTTTGCTCAAGGTTAGCGTCAATGTTATTTTTCCCTGAGCCAGCGGGCGCAAGTGGCTGCCTGCGGTGTGAGTCATTGTCTGTTTCTTTGTTGGCGCGTGTCGTTATTGGGATTTGGAGACCTAACTTCTACAAATTCACTGTGACGAAAGGGCCCTGCTCTGTTTAAATCCCACCAGTTCTGATGCAGTTCAGGTCTGTCGTTTCGATCATATCATCTGTCGTCATGTCGGTAGATTCCATAGTTTCTTTCTTGTCGGTCACGTGGTGGAGAATTTCTCCCTGAGTCGTAACTGCGTGGTGGACCGTTGCGTCTGAAGTTATTCTGTCTCCCTTGATAATAATTATTTTGGTTCCCATATTGTCTGTTTCTGTGGTTGTCTCTGTCACATTCATTACTACGAAAATGCGATCTTTCTCTGTAATTATTACTCTGCCAGTGGTTGTCATACGGGTGGTGTCTGTTTTGGTCACGATTTACGTTGTAAGAATAGCCTTGTCGTATATTATTTCTGTCATCGCGGAATTGTGACGGATGTGATCTGTAATTGTTGTGCTACTGTTTTCGCGTTCTGCGATTGTCAGTGTCAATTTCCAATTCTTGTAACAGTCCCTGAAAAGCTTCAATGTTGTCTTTGCAACGTCCTGCCAAAATAATATTCCGTAAATGTTCAGGTAATTTGATTAAGCAAATGCGGATGAGTTCTGAGGGGCTGTATGGGTTTGACAGGTACTGATTCTTGTGCAACATGTCTTCAAAATATTTGACAAGACTGGAAAATTCAGATTGTTCAAAGTGTTTCATTATCATGATGCTATGTTTTACTCGGTCTTGTGTAGCTTGTGACCAATATGCTGAGAGGAACGCATGGTAAAATTCTCCTTCACTGTGACAATCGTGAATGACCGATCGCATTCTTACAGCTGGTTCATTCTCCAAGTAGCCACACATAAATTCTAACCTGTGCTCCAATGACCAGTTGGGAGGAAAACAATGAGAGAATAGATGGAGCCACGCTTGTGGATGAATGTCGTTGGCAGAATTCTTAAACGTTTTGAATTTACGTGCAGTAATGAACAGCTTATAGTCAAAATCATCGTGTCGGCGAGTAGCATGTCGGTCATTGTTACGTCGTGTCGGCGGTTCCATCTCAAAATTCGGTGCACATTGCCAATTTCTTTCATAACTTCCGAACTGCCCTGTGTTATTATTTTGTGGCTGTTCCGTATTTCTATGTCCCTCTTCCCGTATTGGGGCGTGAGTGTTCTCTGAAATACGTAATTCTTGTATTACCTGTGTCAGCTGATCTTGTACTTCCCGGATTTCTCTTTGGTGTTGCATATTAATTTGATTCTGATTTTGTTTGAATTTCCTAATTTGTTCGCACTCTTCTGTGTCATTCAAGACTACCGGTTTTGTGTCATTCAGATTATCATCTACCTTCGTAGATAAATTATTTAGCTGATCCGAAAGTTCAACTACTTTCTCAGATAATGAACTAATTTCCTCCATGTGTCTTTCTGAACCAATTTTCAGAGTATCTACTGTGTCCTTTAAGTTTTCTTGAGTTTTTGAAAGTTGCGTAACCAAATCGGTAGATGCAACTGAGTCAATTTTAGCTTGCAAGGTCTCATGATTTTCATGAACAATGGTTTGCAGTTCTTTTATGGCTGCTTCGTGATTCTGTAATGCATTTTCATGCCGCGAAGAAATAGGTTGAAAATGCTCACAAATTTGTGATTTTACGTCATTACAGACTTTTTGACATTTCGATTCAATGTTATGTAACTCAGTAGTTAAATCTTCACGTGTTTGTTCAAGTGTGGTGTCTAACTTTTGAAGCCTTTGCTGTGTTTGTCTCTGATTTTGTTCCATTGTGTTTAACTTTTGAAGATTTTGTTCCATTGTGTCTAACTTTTGAAGATTTTGTCCCATTTGTTTCTGATTTTGTTCCATTTGTTGCATTAATTGCAAAAATAATGTATTAGTGTATGGAATCTGTTTCTCTATGCTTTTTTGGCAGTGCATTTTCACCGGCAACATTCACATTTTGACAAGCAGAAAATGTGTCTTGACTCATTTGAGAAAACGGTGAGGACCCAAACCCTAAGTCTACAGTATTTACAATAGTGTGTTCTGTCATTTCGGATTCCTGAGGCAAGCTGTTGCCGACCGATCGATCAATAATGCTTCCCTGTTCACAACCTGTTTCACTGTCTACACCATTATTTGCCGCCCGCTCCATTTCCCTATGCACAGTTACCAAACTACTACTCGGAATGTCTGATAATTCACTACACAGTGGTGCTGATAAGCTACGCTCGTCGTCACTATTATTTCTCAGTTTACTTTGGAGCCTAGTGTTACGTTTTTCACACGCCATTATTGTCACAATATTTCACACGATAACACAGAAAAGCACAATTTGAAGAGCAAAAATAAGAGAACACATTAACATAGCACTGAAAATAATATCTAGTTAATTGCAGCTGCGAAATACTTGGTGCAAATCTACATGCATGCCACAACTGTTTTACTGTACAACAATGATAGGCTGCAACTACAAAGGAGATTTTCTGTACAGTTACGCGCTAGCAGTAAACAAAAGCTACACTAATTACACAAACTACAAGAAAAAATCAGAAGATTCCAGTGAGGTATCCTCGGCTAAGGGTCGACATATGAAACGTCCCCTTAGAACAATTATATAAGACTGTGCTTAACCTGACAGACTGTGCTTAACCTGACAGACTGTGCTTAACCTGACACACAATATTTTTAGCGCAACGCAATCTGACTTCCAATAATCCCTACAAAAGAATGGCCCTGACTAACATTAACCTATACCTTTCACAAATCACTTACCTCACAAAAATCTTCGTTACTGGAACTACTGCAATACAGCGAGCGCCACTACTGCCAGCTAAATAACAGATTCAAACTACGGAAGTCACTAACTACTGATAGGCATAGTTGTTAGCAAATGAAAGATCTTAATAGAGAACAAACAATGTATTTACCTTAATATCATCAAAAGTCATAATATATGTAATTTCAAAACTCCGCCATTTCCTTCCACACATCCACCACTGCTGGCGGCTCACCTCTAACTGTACAACGCTACGCGCTGTTCACATCCAGCTGCCGCTGCCCAACACTACAATGGCAGACAACAATGCAAACTAGCTACAGACTGCACACAGCACAGCCAGTGATTTTCATACAGAGCGCTACGTAACGTTGCCAATAAGAAAACATAAACAGCCTACTTACACATTTAGGATTCTGGTGCGACCTGTTCTTAAGTACTCCTCGAGTGCTTGTGATCCCTACCAGGACGCATTAAACGAAGACATCGGAACAATCTAGATGCGGGCTGCCAGATTTTTTACCAATAGGCTGAACCAACCTGTAAGTGTTATGGAGATATTTTGGGATCTCAAATGGGAATCCCTGGAGGGAAGCCGTCGTTATTTTCGAAGAAAACTATTAAGAAAATTTAAGGAACTGGCACTTGAAGCTGACTGCTGAACGATTCCACTGGTGGCAACATACATTGCGTGTAAGGGCCATGATAAATAAATGTCGTGTGACTAGGGTCTCCCGTCGGGTAGGCCGTTCGCTGGGTGCAAGTCTTTCGATTTGACGCCACTTCGGTGACTTGCACGTCGATGAGGAAGAAATGATGACGATTACGACAACACAACACCCGGTTCCTTACCGGAGGAAATCTCCGACCCAGCCGGGTATCGAACCCAGTCCCTTAGGATTGACGTTCTGTCGTGCTGACAACTCAGCTACTGGGGGCGGACAGGGCCATGATGATAAGATGTGAGAAATTTGGGCTCATATAGGGTCATATACACTACTGTCCAGAATTAAAGCAACGACCGGTTTTCCCCCATCTTGTGTTTTATTCACCGTGTAATCAGACAAACTGTCAACAGTTGTCCATACAGTCGTCTTCTGTACGGAAAATGGCATTCCGATCGACGGACAACTACTGCAACAGTGATGTCAGGGCACTTATCAAACTGGGTAGTGTTTGCCAGGAAGCCCCACAACCAAGCACAGTCGCAGACTAATGATGCCCGAAGGCCTATGTGAATCGTTCTGTTGTTTATCAGAAGTGGCAACATATATAGAGACTGAAACAGTACCCCAAAAACCATAACAAGGCCAACGAAGTGTGATATCAGAAAGAGAGAACCGTTATTTAGATGTAAGGGCACTATGGTACCGCCTTAGCACTGCACGGCAACTGACATCTGACCTCATAGCATGCACTGGACGTGTTGTATCGAGACAAACGTTGTCCAGAAGGCTCCAGCAGAGTGTCGTTTATTGTTGGACACCTGCTGTATGTGTACCTGTGATACATCTTCACAGAAGGGAACGTCTGGAGTGGAGTCGTCAACATGTCACCTAGGCAGTTGGCAAGTGAGACAATTTTCCTGTCACAGATGAGTCCCAGTTTGCTCTGGATGGATAAATGGAGGGAGAGAGGGCATTATCTGGGAGGGGGAGTTGATGGAAGCCACTTCAGGAAAGGAGATGAAGGGAACATGGAACACGATTTCACTACCCAAAAACTGTGGAAAGAAACCGATATCGAGAAGGTTCTCTAATGTTGTGGGCAGGAATTATGTTGACCACATGAACTTCTCTTCACGAAATTGTATGGGTCAATCGGCAAGGTTTTCACCTCATTTTGAGCACATTAAACAGTTGTCGGAATGTGTGCGCAAATCCATGAAGTTGGAAAAAACGAAGAATAATTTTGTCTACTGCTATCCATATAGCAGTTGTTTAGATTGTATACTTATACATTGTTTCGACTTTACTATCTCCTATTTCTACTGTTTTGAGACGAAATAAAGACAACCATGCAAAATTTCCGTTTGTTGGTTTAATTTTGGACACTAGTGTAGTTAGTCGTTTTTCCCTCCCTGTATTTGCGAGTGGAACGGGAAAGTAAATGCGTAGTAGTTGGACAGAATACCCTATACGATGCGGTGGACAGTGGTTTGCGGAGTATCTATGTTGATACAGATGTAGATGTAGTGGTTGAAACTGATTACGGTTTATATATTAGGTCAAAGTCACTTACAATAAAGTTTAGGTTGCTATAGTATTCAATTGATAACAATGCCAAAATTTTAACAGGTGTGTTTCAAAACACAGCCTCGACAGCTTTTTCTAAAAAAGGAATCACTAGGCTAGTTACTAAAGGTTTCACAGAAGGGGTACCTACGTTGACCAAAAATTTGGCCTCTACTGACTCAGACTGTATCATGTCCCATTGAGATTCAGTACGATGCAGTGTTTCAACCCTTCCACAACTATCTCTTACGACTGGCACTACCTTTGTACATAGCAACTCAAGGCCAGTTAGATTACTTGTAGTATCATTCCGTGGAATTTCCCCTTGTGACAGGTTAGCAGAACCTTACTGCTTTACGGAAGTTACATTAAGGTTCATGCAAATGTCCCACCCAGTAGTAGTGGTTAATGACACACGAGAGCCCTACAGAGATCCCCCACATGGACAATGTCAAAGAATGGCAAGCATAGGTACACTCACGATCCCACTGTGTTGGACTGCTAGGTGAACTGCAGTAGCAATGCCGGAGCTGGTATACTTCCGATATCTGATGCTGTCGTACTGCAGTACTTCTGATGTCAAATATAGCAGCCAAGGGTAGGCTGCTACTGTTGGTGTTGTACAGAATTCAAATTGAAGTCAGTACAAGGCCAACAGTTCAACACCCAAGAGACGAGGGTATGCTGACAAGGAGGTTAGATGTCTAGCTGACGTCTGATGGCATTATTAAAACTGTGTCAGAATATTAAGCATTTGTCGTCCAGAAAATACATAAGTTGATGCTTCAACATTCAGGCAGGGCTGGTGGCAGTGTACTACCATGGAATGAGCCAGTCAGCAGACAGCATACAATCGGTGCTGTGTTAGTTCAGCAGTAGCAATGTCACAATGCTGCTCACCACACCTGTGTTAGTGTACAGCCACGTCTGATCCAAGTGAGGCTACACATAGCATCAGAGAGATGATGGTCAGGGTCCCCACGACCGAATCGTAGGCTGCACACACGAAAGGCATTTGATGGCTCTGCTCAGAATACATTAAGTTGTGCAGAGAAGAACCGTGGCCTCCCATCAGTAAAGAGCGACTGGCACCATCGAAGACTGCCGCAGGAACTCAGGGGACTGACAGCAGAGGCCCGGCCACGTAATGGATGATGGTCCCCACGCTGTCGGCTGGCGACAGTCACAACCTGCCTCTATCCTGGACTCAGTAATTGGTGCTGCAGCTCACAGCGACCCTGTCTATCCGGGCATGATTTACCGAGCGAGGTGGCGCAGTGGTTAGCACACTGGACTCGCATTCGGGAGGACGACGGTTCAATCCCGTCTCCGGCCATCCTGATTTAGGTTTTCCGTGATTTCCCTAAATCGCTTCAGGCAAATGCCGGGATGGTTCCTTTGAAAGGGCACGGCCGATTTCCTTCCCCATCCTTCCCTCACCCGAGCTTGTGCTCCGTCTCTAATGACCTCGTTGTCGACGGGACGTTAAACACTAATATCCTCCTCCGGACATGATTTGCTGCTCGATAGAAGATTTAAGATGACTAGGCGAGCAGAGGGTCACCACTATAGACCTTTCCTTTCTACAGTACGGCTGCAAACTGAACAGAACTCCATCAGAACAGAAGCTGGTGTTAGAGCAATGACATCATTCGTCCTGGTTTTCCTGTTTGGTTAGCTCTCCTGGTCGCATCAGGATTTCACAACTTCGCCTTTCAGACTCTATTTCTACCATCTCGGTGAACTGAATAGTTATTCTTGCATCTGACGTAAGCTTTTTTTTTGGTTTGATGCGGCCCGCCACGAATTCCTTTCCTGTGCTAGACTCTTCATCTCAGAGTACCACTTGCAACCTACGTCCTCAATTATTTGCTTGACATATTCCAATCTCTGTCTTCCTCTACAGTTTTTGCCCTCTACAGCTCCCTCTAGTACCATGGAAGTCATTCCCTCATGTCTTAGCAGATGTCCTATCAGCCTGTCCCTTCTCCTTATCAGTGTTTTCCACATGTTCCTTTCCTCTCCGATTCTGCGTAGAACCTCCTCATTCCTTACCTTATCAGTCCACCTAATTTTCAACATTCGTCTATAGCACCACATCTCAAATGCTTCGATTCTCTTCTGTTCCGGTTTTCCCACAGTCCATGTTTCACTACCATACAATGCTGTACTCCAGACGTACATCCTCAGAAATTTCTTCCTCAAATTAACGCCGGTACTTGATATTAGTAGACTTCTCTTGGCCATAAATGCCTTTTTTGCCATGGCGAGTCTGCTTTTGATGTCCTCCTTGCTCCGTCCGTCATTGGTTATTATACTGCCTAGATAGCAGAATTCCTTAACTTCATTGACTTCGTGACCATCAATCCTGATGTTAAGTTTCTCGCTGTTCTCATTGCTACTACTTCTCATTACCTTCGTCTTTCTCCGATTTACTCTCAAACCATACTGTGTACTCATTAGACTGTTCATTCCATTCAGCAGATCATTTAATTCTTCTTCACTTTCACTCAGGATAGCAATGTCATCAGCGAATCGTATCATTGATATCCTTTCGCCTTGTGTTTTAATTCCACTCCTGAACCTTTCTTTTATTTCCATCATTGCTTCCTCGATGTACAGATTGAAGAGTAGGGGCCAAAGGCTACAGCCTTGTCTTACTTCTTAATACGAGCACTTCGTTCTTGATCGTCCACTCTTGTTATTCCCTCTTGGTTGTTGTTCATATTGTATATGACCCGTCTCTCCCTATAGCTTACCCCTACTTTTTTCAGAATCTCGAACAGCTTGCACCATTTTATATTGTCGAACGCTTTTTCCAGGTCGACAAATCCTATGAAAGTGTTTAGATTTTTCTTTAGCCTTGCTTCCATTATTAGCCGTAACGTCAGAATTGCCTCTCTCGTCCCTTTACTTATCCTAAAGCCAAACTGATCGTCACCTAGCGCATTCTCAATTTTCTTTTCCATTCTTCTGTTCATTATTCTTGTAAGCAGCTTCGATGCATGAGCTGTTAAGCTGATTGTGCGATAATTCTCGCACTTGCCAGCTCTTTCCGTCTTCGGAATTGTGTGGATGATGCTTTTCCGAAAGTCAGTTGGTATATCGCCAGACTCATATATTCTACACACCAACGTGAATAGTCGTTTTGTTGCCACTTCCCCCAATGATTTTAGAAATTCTGATGGAATGTTATCTATCCCTTCTGCCTTATTTGACCGTAAGTACTCCAAAGCTCTTTTAAATTCCGATTCTAATACTGGATCCCCTATCTCTTCTAAATCGACTCCTGTTTCTTCTTCTATCACATCAGACAAATCTTAACCCTCATAGAGGGTTTCAATGTATTCTTTCCACCTATCTGCTCTCTCCTCTGCATTTAACAGTGGAATTCCCGGTGCACTCTTAAAGTTACCACCGTTGCCTTTAAGTTGACGTAAGGTTACTGGCGACAATTTGCGCCGTCACCCCATTATTGCAAAATCTCTGAACTAATCATTACATCAGTTCACTACATTCGTGGATTGGGTGCTCAGCTCGTTCAGGGCGATACAATAGCCTCCATTTTCAGTGCTGTCCCATCAGCGGTACTTCCTTGCTAGCATTCTGCCTGGCTACCGACCAGTGCTGCTCTGTCTGAAGGTGTAGAGAGTGAATAACTTTGAATTTTTTCTGGTTGCACCAAATATAATACATTGTGCAACAATGAAATGGAGCCAAGATGAGAGGTAATGCTTATCAAATGGTAACAAACAACAATACCAATGCAATAAGGAATTCATTGCTGTCGCTCTAAAACTGAGCTGGTACTGTTGGCGACCTTTGTCACCAGTATTAGTTTATAACTTAGAAAAGAAATGGAATAGTAGCACTCTCTTCACTGCGATGATAGAATGTGAGCACCAAATTTTATTATGGAATGATGATGGATTCTTTTCTCCTTGTATATTCTTAACTTTACCTCTCAAAACGACAAACATAAATAGATATACACCCTGCCGATCAGTATGTATGAAATCTAAGTTTTCTTTTGTGATTAAAACAATGCCTATGATTTACTTTATTTTTATGCACGTAGAAAAATACTTGTCCCTCCGACGTGAATTCGGTATCATATTCCACGCTTCGGTGGAGAGTTAGTAAAATTAAAATATCTACTAATCTTATAACCTTCCATATTTATTTGTTAGAACAAGCAAGTTCTTCTTCGCTGTTATCTGCAATTTATGTACAATACATTAAAGAAAGGAAAAAAAACAGAGCTCTAAATATCGTGTGGCGTTTGTTAACAGAATTTATCCTGCATTCCACGAGATACGATTTAACTAATCGAAAACTGATTATTGGAGCTAAATCGATCACATCACCTTGTGATGGACTATTCCATAAAATCTATTTATGTTGTGTATAATACATGTTTTAACAACAACACAACATTGGTGACTGCTTTCTGATGCCACGGATACCAAAGAAGCCTTGTGAAAGAGTGTTTTGAGATCCCAGTATGAAATCCATATTTCGAATGTTGAAACCAGATAAATTCACTACCCCGCACTTTGCTGCAGTGAATTGTGGATCTGTAATAACTAAAGATGGGATGATAGGTTCCGGGGGCGGGTCTACTCATGTGGCTCGTTGCAAAATTGTATCACGTTTTGAAACAAATCTGCTTTGCAATATCAAATTTCTATTAAACCTCACTGTACCAAGAGGGCAGAGGAGGTTATCCTTCTGTTCATCCACCTTTTGAAAATATCGTAATCTAATTATATACTTTATAATGAAAATTCTGAAATATATCTATTACTTGATTCACTACGTCAGGTTCTATAACTGTTTTAAAATTATCAGTAAAACTTAACCCCAAATTTAAGTCTTCGTAATCAGCATGGCTTTTTACAACAAATCTCATATTCATATTTTCAGTTCAAGAACCTTCTCCTCATATATACATCCTTAAAAAGTACACTGTGTGTATAAATAAAAGACAACGAACTATACCGGCGTTGTTAAAATTCCGCTAAAGACGTTTTCAGGTTTTACACCGTACTTAAACATCACTGCCTATTTGAAACGTACGTTATTATGAAAGTTTACAATACTTAAAGCAATTTTTAATTACTTTTGTGGCGGGAATAAAGTACCCCCTCCTTCATAGTACACATACGGAGGATGCGTTGGTACTGTTAGGGCAAACAACGTTTTCAAATATGTGGGTCGTTCAACTACTGTTAAAGCACAGAGGGTATTGTTTTACATCTAAAAATGGATCACAAACACACATATGAAAATAACATTAATTATTGCATTAAATTCTCCATTGCTTTGGAAATACAGCTGTCTCGCAAATCAAAGACCAGTTTGGGAAGCGGTACTACAATTTCTGTCAGAGAAGACCCTTAGCACATCAGTTCAAAGCCGTTTTAAATTTTGTAAAAATTACAATTATTTAAATTTTCAAGATGACAGGACGATTTGTGGAAGGAACTGATGGCTGAGATATTGATAAAAACCACATTAATGTACATTAAGACTACTGTAATATACAGAGGCAAAACTATATATGTAGACTCTAATGTAAATTAAATAATGCTAGACATAAGGTATCAAGCTTCTACTATGTAATAAATATTATTTTTACATTTTTGTTCTGACTTCGTATCTCCAAAACTGGTGGGGAGTGGCACGTCTATAAATAGATTTTCAAGGGATGTCAGAGGCAGATCTACATGAGTTTATGTCAACAGTAAAGAACACACTCCCAATCTTCGTTATTCTGGATATTGAGCATTGTGATTTCTGTGAACTTTATTTGCTAATAATCTACTTATTGTGATTAAATGTTTTGACTTTTGATATATGGAACATAGCACCCATAGCAGAAGTGAACTCATCGACCAATTACCTGGAACGAAATGCACCCAGTTTAATTCATCGCTATTACTGACTAAATCCGCAGTATGGATTTGAGGCGTAATTTATTCGCGGCACAGAAGCTATTTGTAGATATCAAGTGACAGACAACAGCAACTACATTTCTTTAATCTTTCAACTGTAGTTTCTTTTACGAGGAGGATTATGATTTTCTCCCAAAACCTAAGACAACAGTAACTAAGGCACTAAACACAGAAGGAAGAGAAAGGTAATAATTAAAATACCTTTCACGTAGATTTATGAAAAGAAAAAATTTAGAATTCAGTTTGATGATGTTAAGAAATTTAAAACTTTGAATTGAAATTTTAACTGAAGAAAAACGGAAAACTGTAACTGAATGAGAAATAAATAAAAGTGGTTATTTTAAACGTAAAACAATTGACTTTAAAAAAATTGATAAGATACTTTCAGTTTGGTTTTCGCAAATATGTTAACCAACCATTTATGTTAAGAGAATACGTGATTTTAAACTGACGTTCAGCTAATCCTACTGTTTTCGTTACAGTCGCAGCAGAAAGGAAAGGAACGAAGCTTCTAACTAGCTTGGGAAGAGCTATTAGACCAAAGATGCAGTGAGAAACTCACTGGGATTAGACAATACCGTTTATTAAGTTTCTTGTTCGAAAGACTGAATTAAGTAGTCCTTAAGTGCCGTACTAACTGAAATCCATAAAAGAGCCCCATGGCTTCAAGATACTTCAGCGATTCATAAACCAAATACAACAACCAAAAAACAGTTCAACACGCTCACGTACACAGCCAATACTCATTTGCATTCTGTGAACCGGGAATATGACGTTTTAATGGAAGGTAAAATGATGTCCAGTAGTGATTTGTGCCGCATTTGTGTTGTGCTATTAATAGGCTATTACTGGAAAATATTATCGCTCTTTTAAACAAATAAATTCGGCTTATTCTTACGTATTTAGGCAACTGATATTAAATCGGTGATTTTGTGAAGTTACTCAACGTTGCAGATGATGTTACTCTTGATTATATGACAGTAAAATTGTGAGTTTTCGTCATGCTACAAATGTCATCAAAACGATGATGTTGACAGTTATTAAAAAATTATCAGCTACGTGCTACGTTCGTAAAAAGAACGTCGCAAAAGGGGCCGCGGAACACGGAGAGATTTATTGATTATCGTAATACCGAGATCGCACGTTCCAAGAACCGGGCCTATCGTATTGCTTCCTCCCACGTACACCTCGCGAAATAGCAACGGTTGGAAACTCAGAGAAATGCGGAATCTAGCCAACGGTCGTTCCTCCCGTGCACCGCTCACGATTGGAACATCAAAGGGGCTATATCAGGGTAGAACTAGAAGTAGCCTCCGACACTCACCACAAAGAGTATAGATGTAGACATAAATGTAGGATTCCAAGTAGTGCGCCTGCGTTTGGAGGTCACTGCATTACCAACAGCGCTTTTCATGCACGCTTCACAGAACGAGTCGAAGTTATGAGTTTTACATAGACACTGACGGTTCATCGCAGTTGCCTGCATGTACGACAGTACGTATCCTATCTAATGCGTGAAGCGTGACTTCGAAAAGAATTACTCGAGGTTTTCTTTCGGAGTCCGGTCATGAACAGCAGGGAGGGAAACAAGATTACGGGGCATCCTTTGCCCTGAAACATAAGCAGGTCATTTCCATGAAATACGTGTTTAATTTATGAAGACTCTTTTCTGCTTAACAGAAGCGTTATTGCCATTGTAGATCAACAAGTATATTAAAAAATGGTTCAAATGGCTCTGAGCACTATGGGACTTAACTTCTAAGGTCATCAGTCCCCTAGAACTTAGAACTACTTAAACCTAACTAACCTATCACACATATCCATGCCCGAGGCAGGATTCGAACCTGCGACCGTAGCGGTCGCGCGTTCCAGACTGTAGCGCCTAGAACCGCTCGGCCATCGCGGCCGGCCCAACAAGTATAGTAAATTTCTAAGAAATGAAAGGAAATTTAATTAACTGGCTGATCTGTTAGTTGGTTTCCTTCTTAGAAAAGGTTTTGTACTTTCGAAGAAATTTTGCCCTAATGAGCTGCGTTTATACGAACCAACCGTTAGTGAAAGGAGGCACATGGTTAACAGATATGGATAATGCAGTATAGCCGTTTGTTTACCAGCACTATGGTGTCTATTACATACAATTGATCTGATGACATATCTGTTGTACAATTAAGCATATTTCATATTAACATAACTACTGGTATTTCAGAAAATACATTTTACAGGATTTTTATTATAAGTACTTTCACAGCGAAGCCACTTGGGCGCGAGGGAGTTTTGAACGTTTGTAGTATAGTTTGTGTAATTGCTCATATAGAATTCGGCACCTTATATCTCCCGCCTCCATACGGTATGACGAGACTGCTTAATTGTGCCACATGCTGTACATTATTTTGTTGTTCCCTTTGGAGGCATATTGCAGCTTTCTTCCATTTCCACATTTGCCTGCAACGGTTGTAAGAGTTTATGAATTGTGCTTTATTTGCCCTGGTTGTCACCAAACATGCCCTTGTTGTGCGAACATACAGGTGTCACCACATACCCTACAATTACAGCAAGTGTAGATTGATTCCATCTACTGTATTATTATCACAGTAGATTCTGACAGTCACATCAAGAAAATATTTAATTGTAAGGTTCCACCATTTTTCCCTTTCTGTCAGCTGGCTGGAAATTAATTCTATTTCGTCTACATAGCTGAAGTTACTATTGTAATCTTTTATTAACAGTGTAGATGATATAGTTGACTGAGAGCCGGCTTAGTTCTTAGTTGAAACGTAGAGAAATTTGGGAGGGACAGAATACCTGCCCCGTCTTTCTGCATCATTACGATTGTACCTCCATTTGAGCACTGATATGAAACTTTTCTCTTTCCATATAATTTTCGGTTCTAAAATTGGTATTAAATCCAACTCTGACTATTCTATTCCCCAAGTGTAGAATTCCATATTCTTGCAACTCGTTGACTGATGACACTGACGATATATTTAATGATACTTCTCCAGCAGGTTTTCACAGCGTTTCCGCCACTTCCTTCTCAGTACTGGTGTAAATAATTACTGTGTAGTTTAGACTGAAAAACATACCTATTTTTATTGGCTGCAACCCATGTTTTTTGGGTTCAGTTGCACGAATTGTTTGAAACCAGAGCAACCACTGAACACTATAACGCATTCATCAAATGCTAGTCTCTTTTTTTGTTTATGTTAGATTGATGCGTAAGTTCTTAGCGTTTTTGTTTTGCTCATTGATATTCCGGTTGCTATGCGTTCATTTATCATTAGTCATTTCTTTTAAATTTTTGGTTCAGTCCTGCTATCTGAGTTTACGTATTGTCATCCTGTTATTTGGAGAGAGTGAGTGGAGCTGTAGGCGCTAGTAAAAGGAGTGCCTGGTGGAGAAACTCGAACATTTGCCGCGTATTCTTCAGTTTCAGTTCAATAGAATGGTGGAAGCAGCGCAGGCAGCAAGAAACGTTCCTCCGTGTAAGGGGATAGTGCCACTGAACGCAGCGTTGCAGGAGAATGGTTTTCTCGATTTAACGAGGGTCGTTTTGACATTAGTGATACTCCATTTTTATGAAGACCTTTGGCGTTTGATGAAAACGTATTAATCCACAACTATCAACGTCAGTATACTCGAGAACCGGCAAATGTGGTGAACAGTATTCATTCTACCATCGTGCAACATTTTCATGCAAAGGGGAATGTTTAAAAACCGCGTATATGGGTACCGTTTGCTAGATGTGCATCTAAGCTCACTTCTCATAAATTGGCTTGTGAACAACACTTACCATTCCCATTCTGTATCGTTACTGGTGAAGAGAAATTGTGTCTTTATTCTAACATCAGAGCAAGAAAGAAATGGTTGAGTCCAAACAAAGCAGCAACTCTCCTTAGAAAGATCTGCGCGCATCCAAAATAAAATATTATACTTCTGGTGGAAGAGCGACGCTGTGGTGTACTACCAATTGGTTCCCCGAAGTGAAACAATCACTGCTGACATCTACTGTTTACAACTGAAATTTGCCGGGTACTGTGGCCGAGCGGTTCGAGGCGCTTCAGTCCGGAACCGCGCTGCTGTTACGGTCGCATGTTCGAATCCTGCCTCGGGCATGGCTGTGTGTGATGTCCTTAGGTTAGTTGGGTTTAAGTAGTTCTAAGTCCAGGGGACTGATGACCACAGATGTTACGTCCCATAGGGCTTACAGTCATTTGAACTGAAATGTTTTTCAATTGCAGTCCAAGTACTACGACCAGGAGGACTGCGTGGAGTAATGCTACTCCACGATAACGTTAGCCCGCATCTACTAGACTGACACAAAACACTGTAGAGGAGTTGGGTTGGGAAGTCATTCCGTACGCACTTTATTCATTTGTCTCGCGGTCTCTGTTGAACAACCTTCAAGGAACTTTCTTACTGGATGCTATTGTGCTCCGAATATGGCTCGACGAATTCTACGCCTCAAAACCATGTGATTTCAAAAGTTACGGAATCGGAAAACTACGGTGACGTAGGCACACTGTTGTAAATTGTGAAGGAGAGTATATTATCGATGAATAAAGGCTCTGTTATTTGTATCTGTTGTGTTTGTTCAACTTACGGGAAAACGCAACGAACTTGTGCACCAACCCAGTATGATGACAAAAATGTGGGAGGTGAGACTTTTAAATTGTGGACAGAATTTACAGTGTTTATCGAAAGCCTCGATACTTTTTTGCGCCTGATAAACACCTGCGATACATAACAGACGAGATGCAATTGTCTCCTAACGCTGGGTCTGAAGTCCAGTAGTAACTTGGATGTTTTTTCTGGCCTTGGTTTGGTGGCTGATAATTAGTTGAGCCTCTTTTTATGTCATATATAACTTACTAAGTTAATTTGATGTCAATACCTTCTGCAAGTTCGGGAGTAGAAAGTCACTCAATAAAGCTATAGTGGCACGCTTACTCCTTGATCGTTAGTTGTTGTAGAGCCCGAAAATTGGGTAACATCGTTGCGTACGAGATGCTGAAGCCCGACGGTTTCAAAAGTTGATTGAGATTGACAACCACGAGTTACGCAATCGGTTGATAATTTTTTTATTTATCTTAAGATTGAAAACCCATGAAGTCCAGACTGCACATAAAATCTTCTTTAATTTGATTGATATCTGTTACGAAATACCGATTGTGTCATTTACTAAGTTCTAACGCATTACTCCTTTCTATTCTGATTATAGTTCGATTTCATCGGCCACGAGCTTTTTTTTTATTATATCAAGTACGGATGCTGTCATTTTAAGAAAGATTTTAACGACATGTGAAGCTGTAATGGCGCCAGCAAAATCAAAAATGTTTTATGTCCTACAAATGGTTGGATTGTTAGCTGTAACTAGTAATCAATCCAGATAAAAAAGATTTTATGTACAGTATTGACTTCATGGGTTTTCAATACCTAACATACATAAAAAACTTTTGATTTCATTTTTATAGTTTTGTTACACCTGTGTTTCCTCCGTACCAGTTTCAGCTGTCGTGTCATCTTATTTACTAGGTATTGCAGGCACTTGTCAACGCACGTAGATTCACTTCTTACAGAATCAAATAATGTGGGTGCTAAGCTGTCTTTTGCGACTGTATTAAGTCCTATTTACACAAAACGTTTTCTGCGTTATTTAAAAACGCGTACATTAGTTTAGATGTCGGTTTTGCAAAAAATAGTTGAGTAACAAAAATTTCGCGTCAGGGACCTTTAAAATTCCGCAGTTTTACTTTTTGCCACCTGTCGTTGACGCGAACCGTATGATCTTTGGCTCTGTATGGTGACGCCCTCTGTGCACCGAAGATGATGACAGCCCGCGAACGGAGTCGGTTTTGAGTTTGCAAACAGGAATGAGCTAAAGTGCTAGTAATATGACTACGGAAGTTGATAGTGTGGGCTTCGTGTGATGCACAGTATGCGAAATAGGTCGGCACAGTAGACAGTTTGCATTCATCTGTCCTGGAATTCGAATACGCTCCAGGTACTGTGGATATTCGAACTATGCGCCTGAACGAAATCTTGGCTAATCTGTCTGAGAATACTTGAATATCTAGGAGGGAATATGTACCGGATAGATGCGCTCTACTCGAAAAAATATAGAAGGCAAGTGACATCTCTCTTTTTTCCACCCCTGGTAGCTGAGTGGTCAGCGCGACGCCATGTCATGCCTAACAGCCCGTGTTCGATTCCCGGCTGGGTCGGAGATTTTCTCCGCTCAGGGACTGGGTGTTGCGTTGTCCTAATCATCATCATTTCATCCCCATCGACACGCAAGTCGCCGATGTGTTGTCAACTGGAAGGACTTGCACCAGGCGAACGGTCTACCCGACAGGACGCCCTAGCTACACGGCATTTCCATTTTCCATCCCTCTTTTGTCTACTGTGGCCTACTTAACTGTAAATTTTGTTTCAGGTGGATCAGAACACCATGTCTTGTGATCTTAGAACTTCCAGTGTGTCCCGACTGTTTGCATCTAAACTCCTGACATTTTCGCTTGGCCTAGCAAACTACACTCCTGGAAATGGAAAAAAGAACACATTGACACCGGTGTGTCAGACCCACCATACTTGCTCCGGACACTGCGAGAGGGCTGTACAAGCAATGATCACACGCACGGCACAGCGGACACACCAGGAACCGCGGTGTTGGCCGTCGAATGGCGCTAGCTGCGCAGCATTTGTGCACCGCCGCCGTCAGTGTCAGCCAGTTTGCCGTGGCATACGGAGCTCCATCGCAGTCTTTAACACTGGTAGCATGCCGCGACAGCGTGGACGTGAACCGTATGTGCAGTTGACGGACTTTGAGCGAGGGCGTATAGTGGGCATGCGGGAGGCCGGGTGGACGTACCGCCGAATTGCTCAACACGTGGGGCGTGAGGTCTCCACAGTACATCGATGTTGTCGCCAGTGGTCGGCGGAAGGTGCACGTGCCCGTCGACCTGGGACCGGACCGCAGCGACGCCCGGATGCACGCCAAGACCGTAGGATCCTACGCAGTGCCGTAGGGGACCGCACCGCCACTTCCCAGCAAATTAGGGACACTGTTGCTCCTGGGGTATCGGCGAGGACCATTCGCAACCGTCTCCATGAAGCTGGGCTACGGTCCCGCACACCGTTAGGCCGTCTTCCGCTCACGCCCCAACATCGTGCAGCCCGCCTCCAGTGGTGTCGCGACAGGCGTGAATGGAGGGACGAATGGAGACGTGTCGTCTTCAGCGATGAGAGTCGCTTCTGCCTTGGTGCCAATAATGGTCGTATGCGTGTTTGGCGCCGTGCAGGTGAGCGCCACAATCAGGACTGTATACGACCGAGGCACACAGGGCCAACACCCGGCATCATGGTGTGGGGAGCGATCTCCTACACTGGCCGTACACCTCTGGTGATCGTCGAGGGGACACTGAATAGTGCACGGTACATCCAAACCGTCATCGAACCCATCGTTCTACCATTCCTAGACCGGCAAGGGAACTTGCTGTTCCAACAGGACAATGCACGTCCGCATGTATCCCGTGCCACCCAACGTGCTCTAGAAGGTGTAAGTCAACTACCCTGGCCAGCAAGATCTCCGGATCTGTCCCCCATTGAGCATGTTTGGGACTGGATGAAGCGTCGTCTCACGCGGTCTGCACGTCCAGCACGAACGCTGGTCCAACTGAGGCGCCAGGTGGAAATGGCATGGCAAGCCGTTCCACAGGACTACATCCAGCATCTCTACGATCGTCTCCATGGGAGAATAGCAGCCTGCATTGCTGCGAAAGGTGGATATACACTGTACTAGTGCCGACATTGTGCATGCTCTGTTGCCTGTGTCTATGTGCCTGTGGTTCTGTCAGTGTGATCATGTGATGTATCTGACCCCAGGAATTTGTCAATAAAGTTTCCCCTTCCTGGGACAATGAATTCACGGTGTTCTTATTTCAATTTCCAGGAGTGTATATCGGATAGCGGCCGGGACCATTCTGGCTTGATTGCAGTAATTATTGAGAGAACAGAGTGGTTACTGAGGTCAGTGCTGATGGAGCTAGTTGCTACTGTGGGTGCGGTACGTTAGTGGGATATGGTTCATTCCTAGGAAGTTGTCTGTTTGTCGAACATTCAGAATGGGGTTCCCTGTCTGAAATTGCGAAAATATCTGTGAAATACCAGTGAAATGCCTGGGCTAGCAGGACAGATCGGATTAGGTTGTGGAAGGGGCCAAACTGAGTTCCTGTCAGTTGCACTAAACATACAAACTTTATTTATCAACACACAATATTACAAAAACTTTAGTCGTCCTCCTTTGATTAACTTTAGATCGGCTGTAGGCCACATTCAAAATCCAAGACACAAGGCCAATTCAAAATACAAGATTCTTCTGGAGGTTTCACCCAAGGATATTTTCTAAATCTTCAATCTAATCGACTGAAGGTCTTAGCAAGTTAATTTTAATGGAACTAGGCTAGAGGTCGCATATTAAGTAATAAAAGGAGTTTCAATCAAAAGGCAGAAGGCCTTATCTTAAACACATTTCATATAACATAAGGAATAACAATCTCAGGCCTTAAGGGCAAGTCAAGGACATTAATTTAAGAGATATTAATACTCGGGTTAAGGCCACACATCAACTCAATAATTTAATGGTTCAAGGCCTGAAAGCCCCATTTAAGGAATAACAATCTTATGTCTAAAGGGCAAGACAAGAACATTATTTCAGGATATATAAAAACCCGGCTGAAGGCCACACATCAACCCAGTAACTAAGACTCAGACAGGGAAGTTACTATGTAACATACACGGGACAGCGGTCAGAAGTTTCCAAAGGTCGGTCTGGAAGTGTAACACTAACGCTCATTTAGACGAGACAGGTAGCCTAACCAAAAATCTCTAAAGCGGAAGGCAACCGACAGACAGCCGAAGAACTAACCAACTACCTGATTTCGGTCACCAGACCAAAAACACTACAACCAAAATGCCAGCGAGGCGAAGAGACCAAGAACACTCGTCTTCAAATATTCATTTGTTAATAATCCAAGGTACAATAACTACTGACATACATGAACATCGCAACGGTTGTGGAACTACACGCCGTGGCGGACAGCATCAGCACGGCTAGAAAACAATCACTCGCTGCTCTGTCGCAGCCGACCAACTGGCTATTGCAGTACGGAGACAGCATTACATCATTGAAGGCATTGCTCAGTCGAACTGACGCAGGGTACACGGTGTTGCACGAAACACTGCCAAACGAAACTCGAACACTCGTAAAGCGAATCACTGATGAACAACTAGAACAAATCACCGGCGGACACACACACAAACCCGAAGGGCGGTCGGTGACGAAACACACGTCGTGTGACCAGACAACCGACGAACAACCAACCAAGGTCGTTTGTACTCAAACCACGTGTGTCCGCTGTCCGTCGGGAGCTGGGAGACACGGCGATCCGGGCACATCGGCTCGGACCCAATCATGCATAGGTAACTCTTACCCATTGTCCACGTCGTCTCCGCACAACAAGGAACCGAGCCACGACCATCAAGATGACCCAGTGAGGAGGCCCAGAAACGGTCAAAAAACCAAACACACGTCGCCCAAAGAGGCGACCAACTGATCGACCGACCAACGGTAGATCCCGCTGCCATCTCATTCCGTCGGAGAGTTCACCCTCGCTAGCGCTCCGTCCCCGACTGCTGCTACGTCCCGACTGCACTTCTGCCGCGTTCCAACTCCAACTGCTCCAGTTCCGATCTCACTCCACGACACGCCATGATCGAAAAGTAATAGCCGTTCAGAAAGGATAATACGGGGGGGACGGGGGGCAAATATCCATACGCGCTGCTGCTGCCACTCACGGGCAGACAAGACAGTAATTCAGTGATACCAGTAATAATTTAAAATGACGAAGCGGTCGTACGGTAACAAGATGTTACATAATAGATGCCACGAACATGAGCCGCGCACAGCTCACTCAGAATCACAGGGATGGAAAAGAAGTGTTGTGTTAGTATTTAATGTAAAGAAGTATTTGTCACCTTGTAAACGTAGCAGTTCTTATTTCTGTGTTTTCTAAAAGAGTTGGAAAGGAATTCCGCCTTGTGCAAGACCCCGTCTTCTAGCTTTGTTTTCACGCAGACATGTTTCAGCACTTTTTCACAGTCTTCTGTGTTCTGTTTAATTTGTTTTTGCAGAATGCTTTTTACAGTGTAACATGTACGGAAACTTTTGGTAGAAACCATTTGTAAATCGAGCGATTATTTTTAAATATTATACATTAGTTTGTCTACAGTATAGAATTGAGACATGTATCACTCACTTGACGCCTACTGACCCGAAATATTATGAACATTGCCCACAGCGCGGTTGAATCCCTCCTGGTGGTGTTGGAGCACGTGAAACAATACGGAAAGAATGTAAGCGGAAGAGATACGAATGGGCAGTCTTTATTTCGAAGATAAGGGCGCAAATGCAGAATTCCACTGAGATAAGTGGTTTTGACAAGGACACACTGTTGTGGCGCTGCTGCTAGAAACAGGAATCTCTTGAAGCGGCGAAGCTCGTAGCCTGTTGGAGTACTTCTGTCGTGAGCATCTACGGAAAAGGTTTTGAAGGATGGTGAAATAATGAGTTGGCCGTATGGTATTGGACGACCACGACCCATCACAAAACATAGAGGTCGGAGGACCCACTGTGTGGAATCCAGACTAGGCAGCGATCTGTGGTAGATCTGACAACAGAGTAGAGTGCTGGTGCAGTGTTTCGGAGCACACCGTTCAAAGGACACTGTTGAACACGGAGCTCCACATCAGACAGCCACTATGTGTTCCAGTGTTGACCCAACGACATCATCCGTTATGCTTTCAGTGGCCACAGAATAACTGAGTTTTCACCGTGGAACAACAGAAACGTGTCACCTGTCGAATGAATCGCATTTCGTGTTACACCAGGTCGACGGTTGGGTCTTTACACGCCGTCATGCAGGCGAATGGCTGCACTAAACATGCACCGCGCCATAGGTGCAGGCAGATGAGGGCAGGATTATGCTATTGAGTTTATTGAGTTGGGCTTCCATGGGATCTGTGGTGGTAATCGAAGGCGTCATGACACCAGTGACCTACGTGAACATTGCTGCGGACCGCCTGCGTCGGTTCATGCTTGAAGTCTCCCCCTACGGTGACGACTTCTTCCGCCAGGATAACTGTCCATGTTGCATGGTGAACTGACATGTATGTCTTGATCAACAAATGTGCCTGATCTGTACCCGCTGGAAAACATAAGAGGGGCCAGCTGCTTGCCCATGAACCACCATCCCGTAATTTTCGGGAATTGCTTTAGCTGGACGTCTGGTATCACGTACTTCTGGATTCCTGTCAAGAACTTGTAGAATCCATGCCAAGTAGAACCATTGCTTTACTGAGTTTCAAAAGTGGAACAACACGCTGTTCATCAGGTGGTGGTAATGTGTTGTCTCATCAGTGTGTGTTGTTCATTTACAAGCCTAACCATTCTACTCTTATAGCAAATATGGATACAAAAGGGAGCTCCATGTGCTAGCTATTATTTAGTGTTATTATGTTTGTTTGTCTATGTTGATTACTTATTAAAATATGACCAATTGTAAGAGGTCCATGATTAAGGAATGTATTGCTAGCACACTCGAGCAGATGTAATTTCTATGGATTGCTCACGCGCTGCCTGCGATATGTAAGCTATAAGAGAATCTCAGACCAAAGAGCAGTGTTGAATTCAGTAGGAAGTGTGTGGCAGTTGTAGTAGTTGCTAGCGAGCAGTCTGGTGTATCGTGTTAACTGCGTCGGTCGTGGTGGAGCGACGGCGGAGCCTGAGCGTTGTAGTATAAGGTAAAAGCAGCCTCGAGCATATGTAGTATTGTTGTATCCAGTCCCATGGAAATGTTGTAAAAAATCTCTTAATAACAATCTTTCTCATAAAAAGTAACTTTTGACAATCATTCATTTCAATTTAAAGAATTTACTAATTTATCCAATCCTTGGTCATCCCGATTATTGAAAAGAAAAATCAGTTGTTTCTTCTTATACATGTCAAATCTATCGGTCAGCATTGTACTGGTCTGTGCCAAAAAAATTTCTTATGGGAGCAGATATATATGCGTTATCCGGCGACTTCATTGAGGTAAGAATTTTCAAATTATTCAGTATGATCTTTCAAGGCCATGACGCAGCACTGCTGACGTCCAAATTCACCAGTTTAAATTCACAGTCAATTATTGAAAGGTTATAAGTGAGCCAGAATTTTATTAGAAGATTATTTCCATTTTATTGTTCCAAGGTTACGGAATATATCTGTGGGAGGTTACGGCGAATGTGAATTAAATAATTATATTTTTACTGTTGGGAGGTTTCGGAACTTTTTTGTGGGGAGGTTACACTTGTCGACAACCGGCGAGGATAGTAGTTTTGTTAATTTCTGAGAAGTAGTCAGTTATATATCTGCTCTTATTTACTTAATGTTAAATGGGGTCTGCATCTGGCGCAACGCATTTACTAACTTGTCACTCTTTCTTTCACAGATCATCGGCAATTTATTGCTGTTTGTTGTAATTGTATTTGTTACATTTTTGCTTTGTCTTTGTTTGATTTTGGGCTTAACTTTGAGTTGAGAAAATGCCGCGAAAAACTGCTAACAGTACATTGCGATGTGCAATGAGTGAAAAAGCCGACTCGAATAATTTGACCTATAATACTAGAGACATTCAGTGTAATAGTGATAATCCTCTAATTACAGATAATCAGTGCGTGCCGATCACTAGTAATAATTCTAATCTAAATGATGAGCAAACCAATTCAATTGCGTCCACTGTAAATTTAACGACAATTGATGACGCGGCACTTTCCTTTACAATGAACGCTGCCCAGTTTAACACACCTGATTTGCAAAATTTACACAGTGAACAGATAAATATTTCTAACGTAGGTGAACAATATACACAAAACACGACAAATTTATTTGATTCCGAGTAGTGACCAACAGTGCACATCCGATTGGCAAATCTTTTTGTGAATCAGACAGTGACCAAATGGTTACCGGTACACAAAACGTGACACATGCAGATACACCATCACACAGCACAGAGAATACAGAAGCTAATTTTGGCATGGATCGAGTTATGGCATTATTGCTACAACTTAATGAAAATCTCAGACAGTCGAATGAAAAACAACGCAACAATTTCAAACTACTTAATGAAAAACACGACAACAATTTCAAACAACTTAATGAAAGTTTCAAACATTCGAATGAAAAACACGACAGGTCGATCAAACAAATTAATGAGAACTTTAAAAAGATTAATGAACAGATTGCAGCCGTTGCCGTGCAATGTCATGATACTAAAGAACAATTACGTGAGGAAATTAAGGCTTGTGCTAGGATTATTAGTGAAGAAATTAGATCCGTTGCACAGGAATTACATAATACGCATGCAGGCACAACAAATTTACCTAGAGATGAAATTAGTGCAGTTGCTAAACAATGTTCAGAAAACGCAACACAGTTACGCGACGAGTTTAAATTAATGTCAGTAGAACTTTCACGCATACTTGATGCGAAAGTAGATAAGAAATTTGATGAACAAAACAGCCAAATTGACGAACGTTTTAATCACCATCTACAAAACAGTTAAACGCGTTACCATAAATTGATACAGGAACAGAACGAAGTAAAGAAACAAGTCATGGAAACAATTACTGCACAGAGACAGGGAGATAAGCGTAAATTGTTTACGAAAGCAAAAACATACGTAGACAACACCATTGCTACAGTATCAGACGAAATTAATACTATAAAACAGTTGAACACTGAATTGCATCATGAACTCTCCGCTCTTAAAAGAAAAACAGACACACACACAGTAGACTTTCAGACAATGACCAGCAGACTTGAACAATTGGAATTAATACAGGATCCCGATGCCATTAAAGCAGACGTTAAGAAAATGAACAAAACCACCCGTAAAATCCAAAAACAAGTTAATGTTTGTGACACTAAAAACGACGATCAGGTAAAAGCACTGACTGAAAAATCGATGAATTGGCCAATCGTATTGATGTTATCGAAAATAACAATGACACCAAATCAGACGATACGCCACCAATTTCATTCAATCAAACACCCGAATTCCAAAACTTACAGCAGACCATCAGTGAGATAGGTTCGTCGAATAATACATTACGTAGAAAATTGTCATCTTTACAGCAACAAATGACTGAAATGAAAAATGTTACAGCCTTTAACACGTCACAGCATTTACCACTTTCCGAACATTTCTCACACTCTCACAGCCAGTATAATTTAGGTAATTTACAGAGAGTACGTGACTTTGATTCCGAACAGCCACAGACAAACAGATTATCATACAATCCTGAGCCTGCTCAGACATTCAGAGACGATAATTTTGATTACAAGCACTTTCTATCCGTTAGGAAATTTAAGGTATTTAAAAATGACAGAACACAGATTTACCTTTTGAATTGGATACAACAATTTAGCTTTGCTTTTCCACCAACTTGGCCCGTAACACACAAACTTGAATTTATTTGCAGTTTTTTGGAAGGCGAACCGGCAACTCGTATGAGACCGATCGTGAGACAATGCTACTCGGTAGAAGAATTTCAGAATGCTTTTCTGTCAGCGTATTGGTCGAAGACGACACAGCGCGGAGTCAAGGATCAATTAATTAGCTTACCGAATTATGAGAACTCAAATTTTCCTACTATCACGCAATTTTTTGAACACATGGTCCAACAAAACCAATACTTAAGTGAGCCATACAGTGAATCTGCATCCAATTGTGTGTTTCTAAATTAACACGATCGTTAAGAGTATCTCTTTTAACAGGACAGCAGAAAGAAAGTATTTCGGTGTTTAGAGATCTGTTACAGCTTTTGGAAGTTCAGCAATCAGACTATTCTTTCATAAACAAAAATCTTTCACATCATAACCAAGGCCGTCAAGCATACGGCAATTACGATCAGATACGCTATTTTAATCGCAAAGGTGATAGACGCTCCAGGAATGACAACCACCAAAACTTTAATAAGAGACAAAATTTTAATTATCAGTATCCTAATAGTTATCAGCAACAGGAAAGACAGTTTGGCAACAATAGAGGCTTTTCCCCACAACATCAACAAAACCAGTCGGTTAGCATACCTAACCAACAATGTAGCCTGCAAGGTCAACCAAGTCTTAAGTTTCGCCGCCTACACATATAGCGTCGGCTCCGCTAAATAGTAACGCACAGCAACAAGGAAATCACTACGTACAGAAGACACATCATTTCAATTCCTATCGCAACGCGCCGTATAGCAATGATTATCATGACAGACGTAAAAGTAATGAGCACAGTTTTCAGCGTAACAGTCGGTCTTACCAGCAGCAGAATCATCCGCAACAACAGATTATCATGAATGAACCAGACAGTAGGTATCATCCCGAACCTAATACGTCAGGAAGAGATAACAGAACAGTACAAATAGTCGAAATGTCACAGCCTTCTCCCGCAAATAACAGCAAGTCAGGTCGTTACCATTAGGCAAAACTAAAGTAAAAGGAGCAGTATCTGGTAAAGGAGTAGATGTAAAATTACAGACACACTTATCATTTTGTATTGCAGGTCATACGTTCCACTCAAATTTTTGGATTGTTCCCTTATTGACAACAGACGTTATTTTAGGTACGAGTTTTTTGGCACAACACGACGCAGTTATTGACTTTCAAAATTCCTATTTAATGTTAAAGGATGGAAATGTACAACTGGCATTAGAATATCAGCACGCTTTATCTGCAGACCAACAGGCATTTCTGCATCGCATAACATAGACTGTCATTCGACATTGTTCACCGATACGTACGTACACAATTATAATACACCAGACGAATAATGAATGAAAAGCACCAGTTTGCTTTTGTTCTACAATATTACTTTTGTTGCTAACCGGTTTTCGGCTTACAAGGCCATCTTCAGACATTTACTGAGTATTATCACCAAAGAAGTTAAATGTTAGCAGACAACATTGTAAGAGAAGTAACATATCTAGAGTGAAGTAGAAACATACAGTAAGTAACATCTTTGCAATGAAATAGTAAAAAGTGAACAGTACATAAATAACAATGGAGTTGACAGGAAAACCTTTAGCACAAAATAGGAATAGCATGCCTACATAACAGTTTCTATTAATAAACAAAACTAATAAAATAACATAAAATGAGTACTAGACAAGGCTGCATCAAGAGGTATGAAACATGGAGAGTGACACACAACCAATTAAAAAAGAAGAGACAGTTGTCAATGTAAATACAGAATACGTAAGGAACTTAAGCAATATCAATAAGATAAACAGAAATTAATAAATGCGGAAAAATGGAGGTGTTTGAGGGAACCTACAGTTTGAGAGTGTGGTGGTACTGCATTTTAACATTAACATTATAATCAAAGCAGTGACTGTGTACCATTTTTCATAAAATAAATGAGCAAAGTAAACTATGAACAGTATTTGATGAGACAACTACAAGGGGAGTTAAACATGGACAGTAATGCAAGTACAAGTTAAAAGGAAACCCTTTACTACTGAAACTACAGCCTATGTGGAATGCAAAGACAACTGCAACAAATAAAACAACTTAATGAATACAGGAAAATGGGAATATGTAGGAAGAGAGAGTGAGGGAAGTAATGAACAACGAAGCTGACTATGACGTTATGCAGATGATTTGTGATAAAGTAAAACAAAGCAGTGCAAATATAGACGTCAAACGTACTCCACTACGCAATATTCTTTTACAGTAAGCTCCAGTTTTTGACAACATCCCTGGTACTATGTCCGATTTCATGTATGAATTTCAAGTTAAACAGCACGACACGTTTAAAGTCAAACATTACCCCATTCCGTATATTCACAGACAACAAGTTAAGAAAGAATTGCAAGCTATGCTTCACCAAGGTATTATTGCACCGGCAGTTAGTCCTTTCATAAACCTGTTGCATATTGTTGAAAAAAAAGGATGGTTCACTTCGACTAGTACTTGTTTCGCGTCATGTCAACGACATTATTAATAATGAGACAGATCGCTCACAGACACTAGAAGAAATTTTACAGAACTTTCATGGTACTGCTATTTATTCCACATTAGATTTGAAATCGGGACTTTGGAAAATTCAGCTCCATCCGAACTGCAGAAAATGAACAGTATTTCTCTGTTTTGGTGACTGTTACCAGTTTTGCAAATTACCATTCGGTTTAACTGTTTCTTCAGCAGCATTTATTCGCGGTTTGAATACTATGCTTCTGGCAGAACTTAAAGATAGCATCACAACGTATGTAGACGACATCCTTATCGCAGATGCTAACTGGTCTGAACACAATTTGATTCTTAAACAACTTTTACAAACTTTTCGTGCACAAGGACTCACAGTTAATCTCAGCAAATCACACTTTGGCAAGACTTCTATACAATTTCATAACTTATTCCGTAAACTTAATCATTACTCTGCTGTAGACACTCCTAGATTATGCCAACTGACGGGTAAAAACGCTATTTGGTCATGGGATAGCCAAGCACAGTCTGAGTTTGTTAATCTGAAACATGCCTTGTTGAATGCACCACTTTTATCACACCCAGATCTTCCATTGCCACCGACAGTTCTAACACCGCTTAAAGCGTACACATTTCTCAGGATATTGAAGAAGACGGTACTACAGCAATTAAAAACATCGCCTTTGCAAGTCGCATTCTGTCACCTGCTGAACGCAATTATTCTGTTACAGAACTTGAAACATTGTGTGTTGTATGGACATTTACCAGATTTAGGCATTTTCTTTATGGAAGACATACTATGTATTATTGGACACAGACCATACAGCTATACAGTTTTTACTTTCCGCTAAATTTACACATGGCAGATTAAGCAGATATAAACTTTACTTACAGGAATTTAATTTTACAATTGTTCACATTCCCGGTACACAAAATGTTGTTGCAGACGCACTATCCCGTTCTCTCGGCAACAATCAGCAAGACATCGCAACCAACTTCTGCCAAGCAAATTTTAGCGTCACGTATATTCAACAAGTTGCATTCGAAAATTTTATTTCGTCATCATTACGAGACATAGCACAAGAGTAAAGCAAAGACAACGTATGGAAAGAAATTAAACACTTTTGGCAAGATTGGAATAATGTTATCATTAGAAACAAATTATACTGTACGCAAGAACATTCTGTTTCGCCGCTCTCACCCTGACAGCAACAACTGGTTATTATATGTACTCCTGACTAGCTTGTTAACAAAATAATTTGGTATACTCATTTAAGTTACGCACATTATGGAGCCAGAAAATGTTTTCTTATACTGAGACAGAACTGTTATTTTGATAACATGGAGAAACGTATTCGACTAGTTTTAGCGTCATGTAAAATCTGCCAGAAAGCTAAATCAGACACGACTTCACATATTCCTCCGTTACATCCCATTGTACCCGTTAAATTGAGACACATGGCCGCTGTAGACAGTTTTGGGCCGATTCCCAGAACTAATAGAGGTTTTTGCTACATCTTTGTCGCTGTTGAACTCACTTCAAAATTTGTTAACTTCACTCCGTTACGCAAAGCTACTGCTGAATCTATTTCTAATGCATTTGTAAAAGATTTTTTATTTCACGCAGGGCATATATTGAAAGTAATTTCCGACAATGAACTACAATTTCGATCTGCGATATGGACACGTATGTACGAGCTAGAAACATTTCTCTGATCTATATATCCAGGTATCAAGCTTCTTCGAGCCCTTCTGAACGGCTAATGAAAGAAATTAGTAAACTATGTAGAACATACTGACAAAAAGACATATTGATTGGGATACACACATACTCTCTTTCCAGGATGTAATTAACTCCATACCAAATGAATCTACTCTGCTATCTCCGACTGTTATATTGAAAAAAGTTGAGCCACCTAACAAAATTTAAAGAATTAGTATCTTTTCCTACATCTCGTCGACTACGCCACCATGAAATAATTGACATTTCGTTCAAGAACATCAAACGTGCCGCAGAGCGCCGGAAGAGACAGCAAAAGTAGGTTTGTACACGCCGTGACTATAACATTGGATAGAAGATAGTAGTACGCACACACTATTTATCCAACAGAGGAAAGGGTAGATGAAGTAAATTGGAGCTTCTATACGCAGGTCCATATAGAATTCGCAGCATTCCTCACAGCAATGTAGTACATGTCGAAACTTTGAGAACCAGAAAAAGCAAAGGCGATCACCACATTTCCAATATTAAACCCTTTATTGAATGAACATACTTTATGATTTATCACAATGTAGTGCCATTTCCAGATATTTATATGACCACTTACCGATGATGATCATATTTTTTCTTGGCAAGTGCCCGGCAATGTAAGGTTAGCAGGTCGCTTTTCTTGTCGTTATATGTCAGACCGTGCACATTATCCATTTTTTGTGTATGTGTGATTCTTTTCCTATCGAAAGTAGAATTTTTTTCTCTGTATGCACTATGAAATCTTTAAGATGTAAGAAACACCAGTTGACTTTAACATTTTTGCTTTATGATATTTCAATATCTTGACTATTCTACATATCTTGCTACTACATTATGAGACTTAGTGTACATTTTTTTGCACTTGAAAATTGTCTACGTTTTTGACATAATACATTTTCTGTCATGCTATGCTGTATGCTTAGTCGTATCACTAGAAACAAGTTTTTATTTAATGGGTGTGTGATTTAAATGCAACATATTAATCCATATTCTTCATTTTCAGAAAGCAATAACGTGTAAAAGAAATAAATTATGCAACCACAGTGGTTTACTATGAAATGGAAATTTCATCATCGGAGTGAACGAAAGGAAATGCAATACCTTGTCATGAAGAGTAAATGTATCATAATTGACAAGCATTAACAAGAATATACTATACACACCGTATAATAGCAGTCTTAACTAATTATTTTTCTTTCAGAATACGAGGCGATTATTGCAGGCTGTCAGACAGAACTACACATGTTAATTTTAGTGATGAAATATGCTAGAAGTAAGAAACTCTATACTATATGAAGTAATGAATGATAATGAATAGTTGTATGAAGTAAATGGTAATATGAATATGAATAATGAAGTGTCTATTTTTGGCAGATGATAATAAATGATGATGAGTAGTTACATGAAGTACATGGTAATATGAATAATGAAGTTTTTCTTTGCAGATGATGATAAAGATGAAGTTTATATATTTCCTGTTAATTAAGAAATGCTATGTAGTTATTTAAGTATTTGTTGCAGTTCCTTTTGACAGCAGGTATTATGTCGCATAGTATAATGACTGAATGTTTTGGGAAAGACAGCTAGAGTATATACATATTGAGTACACGTTTCATTACCTGTTAATTCGAAGTTTACTACTTTTCAGCACAATATGAATACATTTCTTCTTTCAGCTCAATAATCCATTTTGTATTTTTTCCAGGAGAAGCTTTTCATGATAATAATATGCTATCATCAGTTAGCTATTAAACCTGTTCTAATACTTGCATTTTTTTACCCAGTTGTGTCTATGATTTATGAATGTGATCAAATATACTGTAGTTGTTTCATAACCTTGCTACAGCTGACTCATGACGAATGACGTTATTAATCCTTATTTCCAGCAATAAGTCAAAAGCAAGTATTTTTATGTCCCAGCAATTAATTATCGATCCCAACGCAATGCATTGCTAACACAAAAAAAATTTATTACTAGTCTCAGCTATTATCAGTATAAAGCTAAATAATGCTACCAGTTTAAGATATATTTCTAGTCCTAAGTATAATGCAAATTTCTCAGATGTATTGAATCCATTATATCTATGTATTATTGGACTACAGAACTTGAGTAATATTTACAGTGTGTTACATTTTAAATATGTCTTATGTCACTTGCATGATATCATATATAAACACTAAGAGCATGTGCAGTTTATTTCATTTCTTAATGTATTCAGTTCTTGTAAAAAATGCTAAAGACATATACAGTGCGTGAGCACTGCATTTCATTTGTTAGTATGATCAGTTGTCCTAAATATGCTAAAGACTTTTACAGTGCGTGTGCACTTTATTTCATCTCTTAATGTGATCAGTTCATCTCTTAATGTGATCAGTTCATCTAAAATGCTAAAGACTTAAACAGTGCGTGTGCACTTTATGTCATTTGTTGAAATATTTTGTACTCATTGCGTCATTTCTTAATATGTTCCGTACTCAGTGAGTGTGCACCCTATTTCATTTCTTAATATGTTCTGTACTTTTATTATTTATCAGTAATGTTTATATATATATATATATATATATATATATATATATATATATATATATATATATATATATATATATATATATACTGTGTGACTGTAGAGTTAGTAAAGTAGATAGATTATAGAAAAATTTGTTGCTCATGGCAAGTCCAATCGACTCAACATCGCTGCCAAATTTTGGCCCCCCCCCCAGTGGATGGTTATGTAAAAGGGCCATGATTAAGGAATGTATTGCTAGCGCATTGGAGCAGATGTAATTTCTATGGATTGCTCACGTGCTGCCTGCGATATGTAAGCTATAAGAGAATCTCAGACCAAAGAGCAGTGTTGACTGCAGTAGGAACTGTGTGTTAGTAGCAGTAAGTAGTAGTTAGCAGTCTGGTGTATCGTGTTGGGTGGGCTGGTCGTGGTGGAGCGACGGCGGAGCCTGAGCGTTGTAGTATAAGGTAAAAGCAGCCTCGAGCGTATGTAGCATTGTTATATCCAGTCCCATGTAAATGATTTAAAAAAATCTCCTAATAACAATCTTTCTCATAAAAAGTAACTTTTGACAATCATTCATTTCAATTTAAAGAATTTACTAATTTCTCCAATCCTTGGTCATCCTGATTATTGAAAAGAAAAATCAGTTGTTTCTTCTTATACATGTTAAATCTATTGGTCAGCATTATACTGGTCTGTGCCAGAAAAATTTCTTATGGGAGTAGATATATATGCGTTATCCGGCGACTTCATTGAGGTAAGAATTTTCAAATTATTCTGTATGATCTTTCAAGGCCATGACGCAGCACTGCTGACGTCCAAAATTTACCAGTTTAAATTCACAGTCAATTATTGAAAGGTTATAAGTGAGCCAGAATTTTATTAGAAAATATTAGTTACATTTTATTGTTCCGAGGTTACGGAATTTGTCTGTGGGAGGTTACAGTGAATTTGAATTAAATAATTATATTTTTACTGATGGGAGGTTTCGGAACTTTTTCATGGGGAGATTACACACTTTTAAGTAAGCTTGTATGTAGGCTAAATCCTAATGTAATTTTTTTCACAGATCATCAGAGTATCCGTCGTGTGTAACATTTTGTAAGTGATAAGTGTTGACTGACAGTAACGTTTCTCCGAAGGAGCGAAAGAAGCCATTCACTGTAAGCTGTCTGTGTCTGTTTGCTGCAGCAGACGATTTTTCTTTTGTATTTAGATTTTTTGGCACTGTAATAATTTTAGTTCATAAATGTAAAGCAGCCATTCTACAATTTATTGGCCTAATTCACGTTTCCACTATTAAACAGTGCCACAATTGGAATATAGTGGTTTAATAGCACAAATTTGTAGTACTTAATAAATACACAAAAACGGTTTCACGTTTCGGCCTTTGTTCGATTCACGACAGTACCAGTGACGTTTTCTTGGTGACTGAAGAAGCAAGTGAGCTCACAAGTGTTCTAGAAGGTGACTGAAGAAGCAAACTCTCTGGCCAGAAGTGCACTGTGCTCATTGCAAGCGTCATTTTTACTCCTGTTAATTGACGTCCTAGAAGGAGGATGTAGGAGCATTCAACCGAAAACGCAATATGGCCTGTTGGTCTGATGACATAGTTATTTCACTCAGTGAACTTTATGTAAAGTGCAGCTCGAAAGGGCCAAGACTAAAGGGTACAGCTGACGGATGGGTGTACGTGCTACTGATACTGAAGTCGTATGAAGAGTCTGTTAGTGATCTGAAAGCCGACAGTGAAATGTTTCATCCTGGAAAACGAATGAGATTAGATCGCTAGATTTACAGCAGTTGTTACTAAACAGAAAGTAGGCAGTTTTGAAGACAGAAAATCGAGAAGTGCAATTCGTTACTTACCTGATGCTGTTAATTTTTGTAGCTGAATCATGAAAACTGAATATATAGTATGTATAAAACTAAATTAAAATTCTTCTTAGTCTGAAAGTTGATTTAAGGCAGAAGTATTAAGTTATGTTGAGTTTCAAGCTTTACGGAAGGGATGAAAACTTTTAGAGGGCGGTGCCTGGAACGATAAACCCATTTAGCAGGGAATCTATAGAGCGTTAAGACAAGGCAGTACGTAATACTTGAATAATGATAACAAGCCCAACAGGTGTATTTGAATCCAACGTCGTTGATTCTTTTAACACGTGCTACTAGTTTCTACACCAAATGGTGTCGTATTCAGGCCCCAAGCGTAACCTGCCATTCACACCCGCAATGACAATGACCAACGAATTCTTCAGGTGGGAACTGTTATCGAGCATGTAGGCCAGCATGTGCAACGAGCCGAGCTGCATGCAGCGGAGCCAAAATTAACTCAATTCGGTACCTTCGTAGCAGTAAGAAGCCCAGCATGTTCAGACGACAACTGCCACGCGGGATTAGTCGAGCGGTCTCAGGCGCTGCAGTCGCAGACTGTGCTGCTGGGCCCGGCGGAAGTTCGAGTCCTCCATCGGGCATGGGTGTGTGTGTTTGTCCTTGGGATAATTTAGGTTAAGTAGTGTGTAAGCTTAGGGACTGATGACCTTAGCAGTTAAGTCCCTTACAATTTCACACACATTTGAACATATTTTTCAGACGATAACTGGACCTCCAAGATACCTGAGACGTGTATATATAGCCTCTGTAAGGCAGCCGTTGCTCCTCTATGCTTCTTGAAATTTTTCGTCTACAAATTATCATTTTCCTAATTAGGAGTACCACTATCTGTTTCCGGGAAACCTGGGGCAGTGCAACATATCAATTTGTGCTCGTCGGCTATTGCAGGGTGCTATTGTGAAAGCCAGGGCCTTTCTCAGGACTCTAGGATTGTAGGCTCTCTTCAGGACGAAAACTGGACCTACCTAATTCGGCTGATGATGGTGACCTGACCCAACCAGGTTGTTCTCAAAGGATTTATACGGGACGAATGCTGTTTCGTAATACCCTTTGGGAACAAACGTCTGAAAGAGTTTGCGGGGACCATTACCTGACAGCAGTACTATCGATGTTAACAAGAGCTGACCAATCGAAGTATCTGTATTTTGCTGTGGAGACTGATTGGCCGTAAGGAGTGCTACTTAAAAAAATCCCTGGTGCTGTTTGGAGTTCATGACGTACACGTGAGGTACAGGAGGCTCATTTTGAGTCGTGTCGGGCAAAGGTGATGTTGGCGTGTGTATTTCTGAAGTTGCCGTTTACTGAGTGTGTACGAACTCTACACGAAGAGGCCCCCAACAGAGCATTGAGTTGCTGTTTAACGAACGAACCAGTCTTGGCTTCGTTTGTGTGGGCACAGTAAATTACGTTTTATCATACGGAAATTTTGAAGTGTGGAGCGTTATGATCCGTTCTGACCAGACCACGGTCAAGTGTTGTCGAAGGAAGAGACGGTGGAAACCGGTATAGTGACTGTTAGCTGTTTTCGGTTCTCGTCTCCCAGTTCAGTGTGTAGTTTGAGAATTATTCGAGAGTTGTTAGTTTGCTACAAGGCAATGATCAGTGGTATTGAAGTAGTGACTGTTTTCACCCTGTCTTTCGGGTCAATGCGAAGCTGGTGACCCTTATTTAGTTTGACAACGTATGTGTTGCAGGGTATAATGTTAATCCAGGTCCGCGAACAAACGTTTCAGAGAAAGTCCACAGAAGAAAATTTCACGTGATTTCTTTCGCGCCCACTGTATGTCGTTATGAGTGTGCGGACTCCCCAGCAGATTATAACTTGATTCCTAACCAACACTACAAACTGGTACCTTTGCTTTTCACGGGGAATTGCGCTGGCGATAAGGAAGTGTGCTATCATGTAGAAGTGCTAGTCCCGAAAACTACGCAGGGGAAAGTCTATGAGGCACGAGAGCGATACTGGTGGAAGTAAAGCTGACCGAGTCGTGAATCGCGAGTCGTACCCGGGTACCTTAGATGCTGGAGCAACTTACTGCCCGTGAAAGGCGAAGTGCTCAGCCTCGATTTCTGGTCCTAATCACAGTTGATTCCACCAGCAAGCTTCACATTAACGAACAGTCAACCGTAAAAACGAAATTCTTTCTGTAGTGGTCAGGTCTTTGTTGACAGGAAGTCGCTCCAACAATGATGAGCTAGGCAGTGTTTGACTTAGACCGTTTTCGCCTATCATGTGTTCTTAGTCTCACTGAAAGCATAGACTACGCTTTCCCTTTAGCTGCGTTTCAAGGTTACAATAACATGGATCATGATTCTTGCTTTCTCTGAGGGGGTTCTTTGGTGATGGGTTTGTTTGAGATGGATTTGAACTTATTTCTGATGCTTAATTACTCCTAAACGACCATTTCGATTTCACGGACGTGTTTTAACAACGTATAATGAAGCCATTATAAATTAGAATATAACTGCGCCAAGACATCACGTAACATTCGGCTGAAATAGACGAAATGCAATGCTCAGTGTGTAAGTTATTAATGTTAGTGTTTCGGACAGTACACTGACATCCTCCGAAATTAGAAAGCGATGTTGTTTTTTTTCGAAATGCTTGCTTCTACTCCACCAGCCTAACTTGCTGTAAGCAAGAATCCAATGTTAAGCTGTTATTACTGCTCGATTTCTCTTGAAACAAGATGTTATATAACTTGTGACTGGGTCGCAATTTGCCACTGCGTTGTGTTGACAGCAAAAACAAGCGAATTCGTAGCGGATATTTGGCTGGGGAGGCAATAAGATATGTTTTATTCAGTCGCCCTACCTGCTGATTCTGCGAAGAATTTCCTCTTAAAACTTCTCAATGATTCATCGTAGCCCCTCCTTTTAACGCAATCAATTATGTATTAATCTTACCTGAATAAACAGAAGAATGAAGGTACAAACCATCAACTTACAATCTCTTTAAATTCGTAATTGGTTTACTGCCATTGGTTTTTTTCTTCTGTGTTTCTTCATTTTACCGAAAAACAGAAAGGAATATTAGTGTTTAATGTCATGTCCACGTCATGGTCAGCTGATACTGGAATTCGGGAAGGATGAGATATGAAATGAACCACATCCTTTTCAAAGGAACCATTCTGACATTCGCTTCGGTCACTTTCGGCAGCAGTGGCAAACCACAACTCGGTAGGGGTTTGAGATGCCGGTGTTTCAAATATCAGACACATCTAATTTTTGTTGTGTTCTTGGTAGTGCTTAAGAAATAGTAATAGGTGATTATTAATGGCTCCCTCTTATGGCAACAGTTTGTTGTATTCAGCTTGAATATCTGTTCTTATACATGAATATAAAGACTACATCCCACACTTAGGTAACATCATTAATCGAATATAACCTATACTTTCCTTTACTAGTTCGTAGTTTTCGTAAAATGTGTCAGGGAATCGAGATTCGTCTTGGGAGTTAATATCCGCTTCAGCCCTACTTGGTCTTTTGTAACTGTATCACTGCCAGTTTTGGGACACTTTTAGGACCAAATACAGCTAAAGTGATTATTAATAGACAAGATGAATGTTCATAGGTGTCGTTACCTACCTACAAAGCCGTCTGCAAATCTAGTTTCGATGTTCATTATACAACAACCATTCTGAACTCAAACAAATATTCTACATTTAGTCTGCTGCAATACAACAGCGAACATAAAACCTCCGTTATTCCATTGACTGCGCTGGTGACTTCTTGCAACAACAGGAGGCACGAGACATTGTTTGGAACAGAATAAACTAGAAAAGTACACGTTAAGACAAATGCAAATTCTCCGTCGTAGGCTATGAGGCGATTATTGTATAACTTAACGAGCCAGAGAACCGCAGCCTAAAAGAGAATTATCAGCCTGTCTGTTCAAAGCGAAGACTTACTACCCATCATCGACCATAACGGGTAAAGCTCCGATGTTACACCACGGTGAATGCTCATTGTGTGACGCCGTGCAATGTATTCGAAGGTAGTAACTCCAGAAACATTGGCAACGTCATAAATTTACTTTATGTTTATTATTCGTCAACATAGACTGTGTTAATGCTGGGCATGGGTTTTATTGGTCCATCAACAAAGACATTCCCTTTAAAAGCCTCTAAAAGAATTGTATATGCACCGTTAAACTGCTGACATTGTTTTCGTGAAATAAGTTGAGAGCTATTGTAATTCTTTAGAGTATCACATACGGATTTAGCCCCCCCCACCGTCTGCCACAACCTCTGGAAATGAACGATGTTCTTTACGTTAGCGACTAAGAGCTACTCGTATGCAACATATTGACTCCCCACATCATGTCCGCATCACCAAAACAGTGTGTTCCCATGTAATTTTACAAGGATACTTTTTCTTCAGAATGAATTTTGAAATGAGTGTCACTGTGTTAAGTGAAAAGAGAGGTACATCTGCAATAGGAGCATTCCTCCATTCGATCATAGTCCTCACTGAGAACTGAGATTCCACAATTTGAATGTCAATTAGCATGGTGTAGATTGTCTGGTCTCCGTCAGTTTTGCAGCTTCTTAAGTTTTTCTGTTGATGAAAGCGCGTATTTTTTCTTTTCTCCACTAGTTATTCTACTCAGTTTAGAAGTATTACAGTAGGAGCATTGTAAGAAGTTGATGATGGTATATCCGTTTCTTGAAGAATTTCCCTTTTCGGGACACTCCTCGTCAAGAATATGCGATGAATTTGTTCATATAAATAATTATTATTTTGTAAATCTTCCTGAGTTGTTGAACGTCAATTGATCTGAATCTTCCTGAATATAACTGCGGATTGCTTCATCGCTGTGTGTAGCTTAAAGGAGGAATACTTTAATAGACACCACATCAAATTACGTATCTCTGAAACATGGAAAGTCACTGGGTCTTATTAAAAACAATATTGACCAAAGGAAACAAACTGAAACGATTGCGTGTGAATGTGGACTGTCGTTTGTTGTCTAGACGTTTTGCACATTGTATAAGGTAAGAGCTTTCATGTATATTTTCACGAGCAGTACTAACGAATCCCATAGAAACTTGTGCTTATGTCTCTCAAAAAATGCAAATAATTTTTCAAGCACCCAAATGAATGTAATTTCAGAAAAAAGTTTATAACTGGTGTTGAATGAACGACATGTTTAGGCTACTGCCACCTGATGTGGGTGAGGAGGCCTTTCCTTAAAAAAAAAAAAAGACGAAAAAACAAACATAGTTAGTCAACACGAGTAACAGTATGCGTTCTCAGAAATGATAAGTTCACAAAGGTGCATCTACCACATTGGAACAACCGAAATAAAAATGTTCAAACGTACCTACGTTCTGTATTTTAATTTAAAAAACCTACCTGTCACCAACTTTTCGTCTAAAATTGTGCGCCATGTGTTTGTGACTATTACAGCGCCATCTATCACAAAGCGAAGAAAGTGGTCTAACTAAAACATTCATATTTCTTTTTGTACTACACGAATATGTAATAAAATAGGGGGTTCCTATTTTTTAAAAGAAACGCAGTTGATACCCGTTTGACCTGTGGCAGCACAATCTAGCGGGCCAACCATAGGGTCATCTGGTTTCCCCCTTCAAGCTAGACAAGTTTCATTCTTTGTAGTATTTTCTTTGACGCTTATTTCGTCAGATATTTGGCCCGGTCACGATCAACGGACCTCCCTGTATATGTATCTCCAGTTTTACAACATGTATGGATGTGTTACTTTTGAATACATTATGGGAGTAGCAGTGGTCAATGAGTAACAAATTTTTACTATTAAAAACAGTCTTGATCACGATTTATTTATTAAGGTGACCGGTTTCGACCAGTATTGTGGTCATCTTCAGACCATTGAGTAGGAACCTCTTTCTGCTGGAGAATCGCTATTCACAACTCTCCAGCAGAAAGAGGCTCCTACTCAATGGTCTGAAGATGACCACAGTAGTGTTCGAAACCGGCCACCTTAATAAATAAATCGTGATCAAGACTGTTTTTAATAGTTAAAAAAATGCATGGATGTGGATTTGCAAGATACTGGAAACAGAAATAAATTTTAATTTGTAGGATTCTAGAATGCAGTGTAAGGGACATGAAATACTTCTGTTGTTTCATTCTCCACATTGCAGTCTGTGACCTTTTTAACTAACTTAACTCATAACTACTAAGGAATAAATAATTCACGGGGAACTTCTGTAACAGAGGGAGCAACTTTTTTTTTTTTGTTGTGGGACTACTTGCACGTACATGGAGGCCTATTACTACTTTCTTCCACACAGCAGCGTAACTTTACGTCTTATCCCAAAGTAAGCAAAACATAAGAAATTGTTTCACTTGTGCTGAATGCAAGTGTGACTCATGTTGTGGCAGTGGAAATATACGAGTACCTATGGTAATTCTGGCCTCCCACTGTGTGTTGTCGCTGTAGATGAAATGACAAATTAAAAAAAAAAGTAGGTTCTTCCCTTCTGCAGCCTGCATACTGCAGCTTTTTGCAATCTAAATCCGCTGCTACAAATTTTAAAAACAAACGAAATGTCTTTGCAGAAAGCTCTTGCTCTTAATTTTACTTCTAGTTACATTACTAATAGCCAAGTAACGTAGTCTACTTTCGGATACTGATTTTTTCCCCCGGTATTGTAGCGACAGACATATGGAGCTTTTACTATACACAGTACTTCGTTTCGCTTTACGAGCTTGGACCAACAAGGTGGATCTAAAATTCCTGAGTGTTTTCTTAGGATGGGACGTCGCACGATGTACGAGAAGATCAGGATTAATTCTGTAACTGTTCGCCTAGGACGACCTTTAGTACGTCAGCTGTACTTCTCTAATAAGTAATATGGAAGGAGAATGTACTGAAAAACAATGCTGTGCAACTGGATGGCGTCAGAAGCAGGGCATTTAACCATGTGTCAAGTTATTTTTTAAAGTGTTACAGAAAAAGAAGTGAAACGAAACCACGCAGTGTACGGAAGCAATAGAGAATGGGGTACCTGGTCTAGATCACATTTGCGTTGACAGCACGTCGACAATATTCCGGCCGCCTTGAAGCGATGGGAGGCCAATGGTTATTACAAGATGTTAAAAAATTGCCTACTCATGGTAGCTCACTGACTGACATAATGATATATTTTGTGCCAGGACAAGCTTTTTACTGCTCTGAATGTTGAATGTAAATAAAATATTTATAGATAGACAGGGAACATAAGGCACGTTCCCTATGTTGTGAAAAGTTTAAAAATGTTACAGCAGCTTTATGCTTTCCCACTGGTAGAATGAGATAATTTGTGTGATACTTAGAAACTGTGTGAATTGAACTGATGATTACTAACCAGTGCCATACTTAGGAGGACCATTACACACGTCGCCTCTAACATAGAAGTATGTTATCTAGTCTGCTGAGTCGATCATAAAACGCACAAGCTGTATCAGTAGTAACTTGGACATTATAATTAGATCATGTAGCACTTAATGAATTTTTTTCAGTGTTACAGTCGTAGGCTCGGATCTCTATGAGTGAATGTTTTCTAGTGTATTTGTACCGTACATTGTCAGTAGTATTAACCAAAGGTATATACGTTCCAACAAATTCTCTTTAAGCATGTAGCTGAGTTTATTTACGTTTTAACTGGTCAGTATCTATATGTGTTTCGCAATTCCTTCGTACTACCGTAAATTTGCGTTAATAATAGATTCTTATCACCATCCCAACAGCTTCCTTCTGTTCACAAATACTGTCATTTTCGTCACACTTTCCTTTCCATTCTACTTTAAATCCAGCTCTACGTCAGTGACAGCAAGTTCGACCGAGCTGCTCCACTAGAGTAGCTGCAATATAGTTTATTCAAGAGCTGCACATGTTAATTGCAACATCCTTTTTGACAACTCTGGCAGCTTGGCTAAAGTATTTATTTTAAGCTGATCCACCCTAAGACTGCGATATCAGTGTTTCGGATCCACAAACATGAACGTCGTAAGTTTAAATAAACCTTAATTCTCCCTATAACCCACACTTCACACATAGTTTACATTCATATGCTTAATTATAATAACTTCAAATTATTCTTCAGCTTAAGCAGACTCAGTTTCGTTGTAAGCATTCGATACCACTGATATTCCTCCCCACGCTACTTCCTCATAACAGTTCATCTTCCATACAGAATAAATTAACTTCACGTAAATATATACCACCCATTTCCTTAAAAAATTAATCGATTTTCCTATTTTCTGTATGTAGTGAGCATGCTGCGGATACGAAGCGACAACTTCCGTCTATAGAAAATCACATTCAGCTGAAACATCGAATAATATATCTCGGTTTTCGGATCTTTTCATGGAATTCGAAAACGGAAACGAAAATGACTTTCACATTTTGGTATCTGGAATATACAGAATAAATAACTATACTTTGGAATGAATATATACAACGGCACAACATCGACGTAACTCCGCTTTCCGAAACAAGAAACAAAGGCACTGGCTGTGAATATGCGCTGGATTTAACTCATTATTTTAATGGAGTGGACAATAACAATAGGGCGATAAGCTGATAACGCTCAATCTAAGACCTATAGATTTGAATATAGTGAGAATGAGAGTGTATGCCCTAATTGAAGAAGTGCCCTTGAAGTTAAAAGATTTTGGACAGATTCTGATAGAGATTATAGATTCCAAAACAGGTGATCATGAATTAACACTAGCAGGAGAGGAATAATAAGGTTACTGGGAGGTATTGGGAGGTTGTTAGGAATGAAAATGGGAAAAGGTTGGTCGGTTTATTGGAACAAACTGAATTACGAGTGAAATATACATCCTTTGCTCACAATGATATACATAAATTTAAATGGTATGGCTATGCAAGAGGTCTAAAAGCCGTTATTCGTTATATAATGCCGAAGTAAAGGATCGATCTGAAAAATCAGGATGTCAGAGTTAAAAGAGAGGCAGATTGCGGAAGTGACAAGCATCCAGTGTTATTTAAAACTGATATTCCCTACCCTTTCAGGATAAATGGCAAACGGAAGAGGATGCAATACACTGACCAACCTGGGGTCATAAGATATAACTTGGGCAATTTAAGGCCACGTAGTGCTTCCTACTTATACAGACATCGATTGTGAAAAAATTTGGAGAGTGCACTATCAGCATGTAAAGAAGGCCATATATAAAACAGCAAAAGATGGTCTTGGAGATCATGAATAGAAGAAAGGACCAGTTTGGTAGAATGTAGAAATATCAGAGGTGTTTGGTGGAAAAAAATCTTATTTGACATTTCCGAACGTACCTGAAAAGTAGAAAAAGTATAGGACTCTAAATAGAAAAGTGAAATTGTGGAAACGAAAAAAAAAAACAACAACAAGGGAATAAAGATGTGAATTCGCCGAGAGCATAATTTGTGCGGCTGAGGCACTGAAGAAAAGCAAGTCAATGCTCTTAACCAGTATCAAGCTAAGTCAAAATAATATTAGCCATTGTCAATGGACAAAGCATCTTCAAGATTTGTTCCAGCGCACTCTGCCAGTTTCCACATGGATGTGAAGGGTTAATTATGGCCTTTAGATATAAACATTCTTACGCTGGCTATGGGGATCTGTAGGATGAAGTAGGCACCATTATATGGATCAATGTACGTACAACGTGTTGAGTTTGTACCACCGAAGTCGTTGGAGATGCTACGGGAGTTGTAGGAAGAGTACTATAAGGAGAACATGTTCCGTCGAAATGGACAACGTGTTACATAACATCAGTGCGCAGTGCGAAAGAAATAGACGACCTCTTCACAATGAAAATAATATATGAAAAACGCATAAAGGTGGTAATGGAGACGCATATTGCATTGATTGGCCCATAAAATTCCTCTGATAATGCACCCACCGACAGCCTGTAATAAAAGTTGAAAGAAACAGTTGGTGCAAAGACTGCTTACGGCTTTTATGAATTTTTATCAGAATAACACAGCGAGGGTACAGACTGGGAATTATTGGACAGAAAAATTCGAAGTCAGTCATGATCTGCTGCAGGATGCGGGCTGTCACTAACCCTCTTTGAGCTGTGCATAGAAGAGGTCCTGCAGACTTGGCATACAAAATGCCGTAGTTAAGAGTGTGACATTAGAAAACAGAAGGATATTGAACATATGTTCTGCAGATGCCCATAATGTACCTGCAGAAGATGAAGGTGATCTGAGCTGTGTGATACGAAAACTTAAGATGGAATCCAGTAAGGCTGGACAGTAGATGAACACGCAGAAGTGATCATCTTGAGGTTGAAGCTCTTCTGTCCATGTTTGCTTACAGATTATTTTTTTTGGAAAGGGTCTGCCTTGAGCAAAAGACAATTTTTATTTATATTTCCCAGAAATGTTTTCAGTATCATCGGTGTGTTTTTAATTAACTTTCTATAAAACAGAAAAAATTCTCTTTACTACATGTTCATGTATAAAATTGAGTTTTTAAGACGGATTTACGTATTTGAAAAACAGTCAAAGTCTTGCAGATATACCTTGCTAACACATGCTGTGTATTTCCTGTACTCTTATGTTATTTAATGCAGTTGTTTTGTTTTACAATTTCTTATCTATAACCATATGGAACTTAATGCTGAATAGTTATTCACTACAAACGACTGGGCATGTTATGGTTATGCCTACCATTAATTAATTCTATGTGGTGTGTGTGTGTATGTGAAAGAGAGAGAGAGAGAGAGAGAGAGAGAGAGAGAGAGAGTGGCGGGGAGGGGAGGGGGGGAAATTGCTGTACTCTTTCATGTTTCCCCATTATCTTCGCTGTGAAGTCCTGCACTAAGTAAATTCCACTGTCACTGTTTACAAACTGCTAAAACAGAATGTTGTACAGCTGAATAGAATGTTTCCTCGACGTGAGTTTAGAATTTAAATGATGTGTGTCAGCCATCAGGATGCAGAAGGGAAGAACCTACTTTTTTATTAAAAAAAAGTGTGTGTGTGTGTGTGTAAGCGAAATACTTCTGGGTATTACTTAGTATACATAGCACAAGTAATGATGGTATGAATAGTAAGATTATTAAAGAACGAAATGTAACAAGGGGAACAAACTCTGTTCGGTGGAACAATAGGATAAGAAGTACAACGTAGACGAGAATGAATAAGACTCTAGTTCAGAGCGTACTTTTGTAAGAATCACTAGAAGCCTGGGACAGAAAAAAAAAGAAAAACATCTTAATCTGAGAAAGAGTACTACCTAAGGCGATACTCAAGCTGTAATACAATGGATACGATAACAATTGGAATGAGAAAGGCATCATGACATCCTGTCATGTGTGAAGGTGAATGAGGGATTACATCCTGCTCTGCACTCGTGGGAGCCAAACTGGACTTTAGTTTGTTTCGTGCATGTTACATTTCGTTGATATCAATACTCCCACCCCCAAGTCCCGTAGTTCTGCAAATTTTGTGCGAAGCTCACTCCATCCAGAGCCCCGGGATTCCACGAGCCTTGTGCCTCATCTCTGCAGTTTCGTTTTCATTACTGACTTCCAGAAACTATCGTAGGGAAAGACTCATTGGACCTCACATTGTTAACTTTGATTTGAAGCTGAACATAATTCACCATGAAATACTGGAATGAGTAATCATGTTTTCTCAATAAACAACATTTTCTTATAAAACATAAATAATTGAATAGGAATGCTTATTCATTGAAAATGAGTTTTTTTATCTTAACTACTATCTTACAAACTCTGTAAACGAAAAAAAGCACGTCCACTTTCATATCCTACTTGCTCCTGGCACAAGTAGATGGCTGCACTGAAAATTCGATATTTTCCAATAAATAATTGAAAATTAAAATACATAATGTATTAGGAATTAGTATTTTACCTTAAATACCACCGAAAAAATCGAGAAAACGCCAAATAATAGCAAATCCAGCTTCGCATCCCATTTCCTCCTATCAGCAACAGACGGTTGCACTGAAAAATCCCGATCAAAGTTTTGTTGTTGTACCGCACCTATAGAAGGCGCCACTGGTGGAAATCGTCCTTACTTGGTTTGATAGCAACATGAGTAAGTAATTCACTTTTTTTTTACAAGTAGATGGCTTTAAAGTACAAAACACAACCGTGTCATAGATTAAGTTTTTTCTACAGCTAAGATGTTGCAATAATATGAAATTTCTCCATAATATGTCGGCAACACAAAATGTTCGGTAGAGGTTAATACGTTAAAAATAGACTTAAATCAATTGATGAAATGTCGTAATATTGCAATTAAAAATGCAACAGAGTTGTAAATTAATTATTTATTGCATCTAAAATTGCACAAAAATTCTAAAGTGTCTGCAAAAATGCGATGTTTACATTGTTAGTTGATGGACCTCCATTTCGTACTGCCGCCAGTATATTACTGCACACTCAAAAAACGCTTCAGAGTTGAACATTAATTATTTTTCCACATCCAAGATATTGAAAAGTTATGAAATATCTGTAAAATGCGTCAGCAGTGCGAATAACTGTTATGTTTACATTGCTAGTCCAGGTTAAAACTGAAAAACACTGTTTCATATGACAATAGGTCTGCAATGTAAAATAAGCACGAGTTAACTCCAACATACTAACCAAATTAGTGCCAAAATTCAAAATAAGTGCCACAATCCGGACAAACAGAATGATTGTAACTTATTAGGCCAATCCTGATGAAAGTCTGAGAACAATATTTCCACATTCAATTTGTTCTGAGGCTCTATTTTAGGAGGGACGAAGATAACAACTGAAAAAAATGACGCTATTGATTGAAAATAACTTCTATTATTTCGACTGAAACAGGCATACGAGAGGAGAAGTAGTACAATAGCAGTTTGCAGTCAGAACTGCGGTGGGAAGACTTTGTAAAACCCTTAAACACGGTATTTCCTATATTATTTTCCACATCGAAATATCCACAAAATTATGAAATGAGCTTGATAATTCATAGTCGGCTATTTTTGTTGCCACCATCTGATCCCTTGCTCGAGGTATGTTCTCTGGTTACTGGTACAGTCGCACAAATAGCATCTACTACTGCCACCAATTTCTTACGACCTCTATGGGTACATTTTCGCCTGTCTTTCCAGATTCTTCTTCCACAGACAAAATATGGGACCAAGTTGCCGTTTCATCCCTTCTATTTCTTGTTTTAAATCATTATCAGGGAACGAGATAATTTTTAGGAGTATTTCTACTGTAGAGTGCATGCAATGCGAAATGTGATCAGAAACCTGTTTGTTTTTGTACTCAAACCATTGTCTGAGCTTGACTGAGGCAATTCCTTTCCCTCGGTTAAGTCTTCATACTGAGATTTTATTTGCGTCACATTATGTAATTCTTCTACACTTTGATCAGCCTCTCCCTGATGCTTTTCTATATTTGCTACTTTCTCAGAAAGTTCAAAAAAATTGAGGGAAGTGCTCTTAGGGCTGCTGAATCCCTTTTACTCCACCTTTTAACTCATTTAAGTCTCGTTAGGTTGCTAGCGTTTTCACTTGTTCTAACTTTTGTGCTTGCTGGGTACCTATAGCACCTATTTTACTGATCTTTGCAGACTTACTGTCTTGCTGAGCGGCTATGAAATCAGTTTACCAAGTTTGGTAGTTATATTTGCCAGTATACCCATTAATTTGGCCTAATGTTATGACCTAATTCATCATTGTCTGTACCTGGAATTTTCTACACCTCAACAGTTGGTGGTACTGTTGAACACTCAGTACTTTCTATATGACTACCAGTCATGCTGAAATCGGATTTTACTTGATTGTCAGACGCAGGACTGGGCCCCGTATTAACTCACTATCATACTTTCGACATTTCCTGGGTATCATTTTTTATTGCGAACGAGAGAGTACCATGAAGTTTCCTTTCTGCACTAATAAGCTATCTCACTACACTAAAAAAATTCCCATTGTTCCCACAATATGTTGTAGCACTGATGAAAATTGTATTTCTGTCTACAAATCAGGACGAAATTGCTGAATATAGGTTAAATCTAATTACACTAACAGAAGTTATTCAGTTGGTTCTGAGATAGCGAGCTTAGCCACGATCCAGAAGTAATGTTGATGGAAAAGTACTCACAAATTGACAAGGTTCAAAGTGATTGTAGTAAATGCAAGCCCGTGCCTTTAACCATCTTAAAAATATGGCTGCGAGAAGTAAGCGGCGACACGTATACACGTCTCCCGGCTGCTTCGGTAGTTGTTCTCACAATCGCTACCAGTGCAATGCAACAAGAAACAGTTACAACCTTAGCTTTATACCCGAAGTATTCTTTACAATTTACAACAAAGAATAGAATAAAGTACGTTATCAGCATCTGTATGTGTGGATGTATATGTCTGTCCTTTTAAGTTTATTTGGCAACTGAACTGTATATATCCATAAAAAAGTACATGTGATGCGTAATATCAGGTGGGGTTTGAGTGGCAAGTAGTGTAGTCTAATGAGTTCGGACTATGCGGCACACACTCACACAGACCATACCATTTAATGCTGAGAAAGTTGGAGTAGCTTGATATTTCAAATCTTGAATATGTAATTAACTGGTACTATCATTTAATAGATTTGACCTCTAAAGCAGCTCTTCATCATGAACGTGACTTTTATGTGATAGCAGACATTCCCATTAAACACGGATAATTACACTGAATATCCAAAGATACAATTCCGAAATGATATAAAGATCCAGTTACGATCTTTAATTCTAAGCGAAGGAATTTTTCAACTTCATAATCCGTCGATATAGGTTTAGCTATTGATCAGTCACATCACACACACAGTTTTCAGTTACTTATGTTCAGTCACCTTTCACGGTGAACTCAGGAAGCTGCTGCTTCTCCTGATACTCTTTAGCACGACATACAAAGAAACAGATTACATGCCGTGCAGACAGATCATGGGCTCATATGTGTGCAATTGTCACGTACATATTCGGAGTTCGTGTAGCGGAGTGAATCCGATTTTTATGTTAATTTCTTCAATGATTACCAGAAAACATTTCGACCGTGTAGGAATTGCAGTCTTCCACGCAACCGAATTATATGCAACGCCAGTCTATAGCGCAGCAGTCATTCAGTGATAACGGTTCTTGGTAAGTCAAAAATTAATTCTGAAGTCGCACCTGAATTTCATACGTGTAATGAGAATACTTCTTACAGCACCCTTCATATACTTTACATCATATTTTCATTTGAATTTAACTTCAACTTTTAATAATTAAATAAAAACTAAGAATAAAGAAGAAGTCAGCGATCGACGTCTGCATAAGTATGTCGTCTCTGACGTTTGTGCTTACACCGTTCGCATTCAGCTGTTGACAAGAGCACGAAATGTACTGCTCAGCGCCGACAGACCGCACCTCAGAACAGCGTTATTTACATTTGTTGTGAGATTACACAAGAAAATTAAAGGAGATCGCACACTAACGAACCACTGCTGTACGTACTACGCTCTCATTGCCATTGTAATAGATAATACTCATAATATGCTACGTAAAATATGAGATTAGTTGTAAATTTCGTATGGGAATACATTCCTGGAATTAAAATCATACAATATGCGATCAGAAGTATCTGGATTCAATTGGTTCAAATGTCTATAGGCACTATGGGGCTTAACATCTGAGGTAATTAGTTCCCTAGACTTATAACTACTTCAACGTAACAAACATAAGGTCAACAAACACATACATGCCCGAGGCAGGATTCGAACCTGCGACGGTAGCAGCAGCGTGGTTCCGGACTGAGGCGCCCAGAACCGCTCGGCCACAGTGGCCGGCAAAAGTATCGGGACGCATGGCTGAAAATGACGTACAAGTTCGTGGCGCCCTCCATCGGTAATGCTGCAATTCAGTATGGTGTTGGACTACCCTTAGCCTCGATGACAGCTTCCACCCGGGCAGACATACGTTCAATCAGTTGCTGGGAGGTTTCTTGGGGAATGGCAGCCAATTCTTCACGGAGTGCTGCACTGAGAGGTATCGACGTCGGTCGGTGACGTCTGGTACGAAGTCGGCGTTCCAAAACATCCCAAAGGTGTCCTTTAGGATTCAGGTCAGGACTCTGTGCAGGCTAGTCCATTACAGGGATGTTGTTTTCATGTAACCACTCCTCCACAGGCCGTGCATTATGAACAGGTGCTCACTCGTGTTAAAAGATGCAATCGCCATTCCCGAATTGCTCTTCAACAGTGGGAAGCAAGAAGATACTTAAAACAGTGCGACGCAAAACAGCAAAGGGTGCAAGTCCCCCCCATGAGAAACACGAACACCATAACACCACCGCCTCCAGATGTTACTGTTGGAACAACACACGCCGTCAGATGACGTTCACATGCCGGCCGGGGTGGCCGAGCGGTTCTAGGCGCTACGGTCTGGAACCGCGCGACCACCACGGTCGCAGGTTCGAATCCTGCCTCGGGCATGGATGTGTATGATGTCCTTGGGTTAGTTAGGTTTAAGTAGTTCTAAGTTCTAGGGAACTGATGACCTCAGCAGTTAAGTCCCATAGTACTCTGAACCATTTGAACCACTTTTTCTTTCTTTTTTTTTTGACATTCATCATGGCCGTGCGGTTAAAGGCGCTGCAGTCTGGAACCGCAAGACCGCTACGGTCGCAGGTTCGAATCCTGCCTCGGGCATGGGTGTTTGTGATGTCTTTAGGTTAGTTAGGTTTAACTAGTTCTAAGTTCTAGGGGACTAATGACCTCAGCAGTTAAGTCCCATAGTGCTCAGAGCCATTTGAACCATTGACATTCATCAGGCATTCGTCATACCTAAACCCTGCCATCGGTGTACCGTGGTTCGTCACTCCACACAACGATTTCCCACTGTTCAATGGTCCAATGTTTACGCTTCTTACACCAAGCTTGGCGTCGTGTGGCATTTACCGGCGTCATCTGTGGCTTATGAGCAGCCGCTCGATCATTAAATCCAAATTTTCTCAACTCCCGCCTAACTGTCATAGTACTTGTAGTGGATCCTGAGTCACTTTGGGAATTCCTGTGTCATGGTCTGGATAGATGTCTGCCTATTACACATTACGACCCTCTTCAGTTGTCGGCGGTCTCTGTCAGTCAACAGACTAGGTCGACCTGTACGCTTTTGTGCTGCACGTGTCCCTTCACATTTCCGCTTCACTATCACTTCGGAAATAGTGGACCTTAGGAGCGTGGAAATTTCGCGTACAGACGTATCACACAAGTGACACCCAATCACTTGACCACGTTCGAAGTCCGTGAGTTCCGCGAAGCACCAACTTCTGCTCTCTCACGATGTCTAGTGGCTACTGGGGTCGCTGATATGGAGTACCTGGCAGTAGGTAGCAGCACAATGCACCTAATATGAAAGACGTATGTTTTTGGGGGTGTACGGACGCTTTTGATCACATAGTGATTATATATTTGATAAACCAATGCTACATCTTCAGTCAAATGGTTCAAATGGCTCTGCGCTCTATGGGACTTAACTTCTAAGGTCATCTGTCCCCTATAGCTTAGAACTAATTAAACCTAACTAACCTAAGGACATCACACACACCCATGCCCGAGGCAGGATTTGAACCTGCGACCGTAGCAGTCGCGCGGTTCCAGACTGTAGGGCCTAGAACCGCTCGGCCAGCCCGGCCGGCTAATCTTCAGTCAGAATCTTTCAGTTTAAGTAACGAATAAAATATCAAGCGAACTTAGCAGGAGAAATGTATGTCACCCAGGAAGTGTATCGATAATTTCTTCGAATGACAATGAAACTTCCTGGCAGATTAAAACTGTGTGCCGGAGCGAGAATCGAATTCGAGAGCTTTGCCTTTCGCGGCCAAGTGCTCTACCAACTGAGCTACCCAGCAGGACTCACGCCCGGTCCTCACAGCTTTACTTCTGCCAGTACCTCGTCTCCTACCTTCCAAACTTTACAGAAGCTCTCCTGCGAACGTTGCAGAACTAACACTCCTGAAAGAAACGAAATTGAGGAGACATGGCTTGGCCACAGCCTGGGGCATGTTTCCAGATTGAGAATTTCACTCTGCAGCGGAGTTTGCGTTGATATGAAACTTCTTGGCAAATTAAAAATGTGTTCCGGACCGAGACTCGGATTCGGTAGAGCACTTGCCCGCGAAAGGCAAAGGTCCCGAGTTAGAGTCTCGGTCCGGCACACAGTTTTAATCTACCAGGAAGTTTCATAATAGCGTACACTCCGCTGCAGAGTGAAAATCCCTTCTATTCGACAATGTTACCAACTTTGTTACATCAGCAGCTGGAAGAATGCGTCTCTACAAACAATATGTCAGTTTAACGGACTCGAATGTGGGGAGCTCGTACTTTTAAGGTACAGCTGATACAAATCAAAAGGCTCTGAGCACTATGCGACTTAACTTCTGAGGTCAACAGTCATCTAGAACTTAGAACTAATTAAACCTAACTAACCTAAGGACATCACACACATCCATGCCCGAGGCAGGATTCGAACCTGTGACCATAGCGGTCGTCGGTTCCAAACTGTAGCGCCTAGAACCGCACGGCCACTCCGGCCGGCTGATACTAATCCTACTGATAATGCTTAGTCAGTAAAAGCAAAGAATGAGCTTTTCAGTTTTCAGAAAATTTTAGAGTGAGGAGCTACTTCATAGTTTTGTCAATCAAACAACGAATGCGTTTTTCAATTTTTAGAATGTTGAAGACTGACAAAGGAAGACATTTGCTAACGTGAGCATGGGACAGTATTTATGTGTAGCTCCTCACGGTTTGCACATTTTCTCATTGATTAGTTCTTGGTTGTTTCACACTAACGACAGCTACAGCCTATCAGAATATTCACATGGGAATTAGCGAGGTTTAATTGTTGTAATAGCTTCAATGTTAAATATTACAGCCGATTCGGACTCAGTGGGAAACGTTACTTGTAACTTCCGTTAGTCTTGGATACTTTTGTAAAGGCTTACTAACGCCTTAATAACATGTTGTTTCTTGATAACACTGTTCATCGTCTCTTGCTCAACTGCACAGAACATCGACTCGTTTAAACAGAACAAATCAGAATGACAAATAAATATTATTAATTCTCTTCTTCTTTTTTCAACCCAGAATTATGTCTAATGGCCTATTCCAGTCCTCTGTCTCTCTGTCTCTTCCTCAGCCTCCCCACACTTCTGCTTCCAACGAGATTCCAGTCCAATATTTGTGAAGGTTTCTCTGAGGTGACACATGCACAAAGGGCTTTTGCCAATCCTACTCTTGTTGAATTACTTTTTCATTTAATGGCTGTAGCACTAGTTCCGTCCTCGTTTCCTTCTTCTTTATTTTGTCTTTTTTGTGTACAGGTCTAAGGAACTTGATTTTTGATCTTTCAAGTCATCCAAAGTCTTTTGGTCTCAATAAGCAACATTCTGATCCACACATGACCGTGGGTAGTGCTGTGACTTTATTAAATTTCATTTGGTGATCTCTTCTCGTTGTATACTTTAGTGCTCTTCTTATCATGTGACGTAATGTTGATAGATGTTAACATTCTTATTTATATTTTTCTAGTTATGTCACAGCCTAGATACCAGAACTGGATCGAGACAATTGTCATTAATATTAATTTTGGTGATTATTTTAGTCTTAATTACGTATTTTTCTAAAATGTCCCTCGTTTTTCTTGTTATTCTTGTCATCTTCAGACTGAAAATTAGTCATAGGGCAGGTGGGGATAACGTACGGGTGAGGCTAGGCCCCTAAAGTAGTTGTTCGCCATTCTACCTCTAGGTAGCGCACACGTCAATCTTTCCTCATTTCCATTCTGGAACCTCGTCGGAGTCGGACGCTTTCAGCTGGGGAAAATACGGTAAGTCACTTTTGTACGTTTTCGATGTAAAACTTGCACAGTTTCAATTGAGTGTTAGCCGGACCTAAATCTACTTCAGAATTAGATAAATTCGGTAGAGGAACTGGCGGCCTCAGCTTCCAGTATCCACATTCATCTCCATTTGTTACCTGCAGAGTGTCGAAAAGGAAAATAGCAGAACTGGATAAGAGTACGCAGCTGTAATGGGATCCCCACTCCATGGCACGTCTGCTCAGTATCCCCCACCCCTCTTATGGATCCTCCTCTTCCATTGGCTCCTTTCACCCCCCCCTTCACTTTTCCTCTCCTTCCCACCCCCCTTTTTCCCGTCATCTGACCAGTTTCCCCCCACCTGCTCTCGGGTGTGGTATGTCACATTTGTGCCAACTTTTAGTGCAGTGTTTACGTGAGTGTTCAGTGTTGTGCGTCCTTCCACAGTGTTGCGAACAGAAATCATGCTGTCGCTGGGTGTGCTTTTTATATCTCTTGCGAACAGAACCCAGACTGTCGCCGTGTTTTTTAATTGTCTGTCTATTATTTTTCTGCTTCCTGTGTCTTTTATTAGCATCATCCACCTTGTGTTTTATGTTTTAAGCTCCAGAATTTTCTGCCATTTTACCTTTAAGTCACCGATTTTATCGCCAACTGTTATTATTTTTTTATTATCTTCATCTTTTTAAAACAAATTCTGTAGGCTGAAGAGCGGCGTAATAAGCTGCTGCCAGCCCGCCCCCTTTAGAGGGAATCGAAACTCAATAAAGGAAAAAAAAAAAAACTGTGATGGGGTAGATTTCGCTGTGCGCACTCCCCCCCCCCCCCCACCACCCGTCCCACTAAGAAACTATCTGTGATTATTTATCCCATCATGAAACTATTTGTGAACTTTTATCCCATAACCTATACTTTTAATTGTATTCAAGCATAAGTTGTTTTTGTTTATTTACCTTAGATGCGTCGTGGTTCACCTTAGTGAACTTTTTCTTTTCATTTTGTTCGTTAGTGTTTTTTCCAAGCAGACCTACCTCTCAAAGACACATCTCCGATAAAATCAATTTTTTTTATCCGGAAACGGACCAGTAACTTTAATTCGAATGCCTTTAACAGAGTAGTCTACCACCAAGCTGTTGGCCTTATCGAAAATGGGAGCTCAGTACGGCGAACAACAAAAGACATCGGTTTCCCAGAGCCAGACTTACGAAAACGTCTTAGAAGCGGCCGATTCACAAAGAAATTTTATTTAGAGTAAGAACAAGCAATAGCGCTGCACGGTATTTCCCTCGATACACCTTTTATCGGCCTTACTGTCACATCATTACGTCATCTACGTTTGGAATTCGAGGAAAAGAAAACCATAAAAATCATAGGTTCCCAACTAAATACAACTTGCTGGTAGATACTTTACCAGTGAGCTAATGGAAGGACCGAAAGGGGTGGCGCAGTGGTTAGCGCACTGGACTCGCATTCGGGAGGACGACGGTTCAATCCTGCGTCCGGCCATCCTGATTTAGTTTTCCGTGATATCCCTAGATCACTTCTGGCAAATGCCGGGATGGTTCCTTTGAAAGGGCACGGCCGATTTCCTTCCCCATCCTTCGTAAGTCGAGCTTGTGCTGCGTCTCTAATGACCTCGTTGTCGACGGGACGTTAAACACTAACTTCCTCCTCCTCCTCCTCCTAATGGACGGAAATAAATTGTCCTTCAGAAAAACCCGTGAAACTAGCGAAGCATGCATGATGGGGTTTAACAAGAATCAATTAAAGAAATGTTTTGGCTATCTGGAAGCAATCTTCAAGACATATGGATTTTCTCAAGACCATATTTACAACATTGGCGAAACAGGCGATCAAACAGTCCCTAATAAGCTCCCTAAACTTGTCGTTCCGACAGGTGACGGAGAAGTGGCGGAATCAATGGCTGCAGAACAGGCCAAAGAGTCGCTGTTGTCTGTTCCATGAGTGCCGCAGAACACTACGTCCCACGCTTCTTCATTTTTAAACTGCCGCGACGTAATTCCTCATCGATAAATGGAGGGCCAACGGGATTTGATATAGCCACTTCCGCTAAAGTGTTCTTTATCGCAATGATTTTTATTGTATGACTTAATCATTTCAAAAAAGTTTACAAATGCTACAATCAACAAATCCAAGTTATTAATCTGGGATAACGATGTCCCCCACCCATAGTCATTAGTCGAAATGAAGAGGTAGGATCACCAAGAAATGAGGAAATCACTGTGCAGAAGACCACGAGCATAAGTCACAGCCATTTGACTGCAAATTTTTTGTTTTCACGTCATTTTACGACACGACAGTAGATCGTGGAATGTGTGCCATCCTGCGCAGGTCCTGAGCTTGTATAACGTAGCTCAACTGGTGACACTGGCATTTGAAAAGAGTGGCTATTGTTGAAAATGCTGTCATTGGTTTGAGGGCCAAGGACAATTTTCCTCTGAATCGAAACAAGTTTTCAGATGCCGATCAAGGTTTTGACGATGGCTCTTATGAGTTCGATGAACAATAGTTCATAGTCATTAGTCGAAATGAAGAGATTGGATCACCAAGGAATGAGGAAATCACTGTGCAGAAGACCACGAGCACGATGGCGGGAATCATAAGGAATCTGGATTCTCAGTTTATTACTTCTGAACCAGGACCTGCCACTGTTACTCCCATCATAAATGAGTCGTCTGTTCATCTTCCTTTGCCAAAGTCTCCATCTGCAAACTGCCATGCTAGCTTCTCTCCTAGACGCCCTCCTTTCCTACCAGTCCTGTATCCGTTGCACTCTTGGTATCAACGAAGGAAATAACTCCATTTCCAGAAATTCAAAAAAGATGTGAACATAAGAATGTATGCTCATCACAGTGGCTAACTTCGAACCCTCATAAGGCAGTCCGGGAAACAAAGTGGTTCGAATCCACCTGCCGGCAACCTTGATACTGGTTTTCTGTGGTTTCCCTTTATCGATTTTAGATACATGCCGGTGGTGGACCCTTATTATCGGCCACAGCCAATTCCTGATAAAAGAACGTTACATAACGAGAAGACGTAGTCGAAAGTAGTTGACATTTTCTGTTGTTAAAAAACCTTCAAAGAAACAAATTTTTCCATTGTGTTCGTCGGAATCAGAGACAAAGATGCCTCTACATAACAGTAGCTCTGACCTCTACATGGATTTCCCAGAGGAAGAAGCTGGTGTAGTAGTTAGTTCCGTTACAATTCATAGCTGTAAAAGTCCACGAAAAAACTAACACTTTGTTTCGCCTTTACCTATGTGCTTCGTTGCTTCAGTCATGGATATGGTGGAGCTTTTACAAGCGTCTCGAAAACAGACGAGGACGGTTTAGTCGAAACCAAAGACATTGTAAAAAGTTATCAAGACCAATTAATAAAAGCTCTGGAAGGTTTGCAAATATAATTATCTTTGCCGACGATGTGTCCGGCTTACTTGTTTACTGAAATTGTCGTTCAGCTTGTATAGGGATATCCTCCTCCAGCATTTATTTTCCTCATCAGTACTGGTCGATACCAGTAATTTCATCCTAATTTTGGACAGGCCAATATTATCTCAGTTGTTTTTATGAAAAATTTTATATAATTTTATACACAATATGTTATGAGCGATAGTAAAGTTAGCTTTGAAAAGCGCGTAGGCTGAAGCAGTCGCCCTTTGTTTTCTGGCGGTGGCGCCGTTGTCGCAATTGAAGGCTTCGGTGTCTCCCTCTAGCGGGAAAGAGGAAAAGTGGGCTGTTCACGTGGGTTTAAGAAGTGACTGTATGCGCTCTCGGGGAGAGTTGGCAGTCGGGGCATCAAGAAGCGACTTCCCTGCCGGTGCTGGAGGGACAGCACGCAGACCGCGGCATCAGCGTAAGCGACGCGAGCAGCGGCTCCGTGGTACAGGGCGTTAAATGCTCGTCGCGAAAGGAATCTTCCTGAGCGTGGGTCCGCGAGGGGTCTAATTTGTAGTTCGGCCGTATGCTGTCGACCGGCTAGGAAATTCTGAAAATCGGCGCGCCTTCCTGCGTCCGTTGAAACGGCTGGCAGCGGGCGGCTCGGCAGGGCATTTTGAGGTGCTGCGTTGGTTCACTCCTGGCGGTCGTAACACACCAGAAGTTCAGTATTGATTGTTAACAAATTTTAAGAAATTTCATTGAATTCAGTTTACGTATTCTTGTTAATTGTACCAGCTGTATATTTTGGGGGTTTCCCGCTATTCATTCTCGTCTGCCCACCCGCGGGAAGGTGGTAATATTAAGGAGGGTGGTCCGGTTGTCCCCTTTTGAGGACGAAAGGGGGGGAGTCAGAGTAAATCTGTGGTTCGGATTGTTTCTTTCCCCTCCCAACTTACCTATGGGTTTATTCGACTGTTAGCCTCTGCTATGTCCGTGAAAGTCTAAGGCACCAATGGCTGTACTGTCTAAAATGCAAGGCACAAAGACCTGATCCATTCTTTCGCCTGCCATAACTAGTATTACTAGACACACGTGTAAAAGGTACTCTAAGAAAGAAGAATAATTCCTTTTGCCTCGTGGTAGGAACTAGTCAATTACATAACGATTTCCTGCTCATCTGGAAGCTGTAACTTACGTAAATTTGTGTTTATGCATATTTGGCTATAATCAGGCAAGGTTGCTAATGTACGCCGTAGTGGATTTTTTTTTTAATATTATTTCTAGTCACAAAAAACTGTTGTGCGTTTTCCAATTTAATGCCTTTTAAGGCTTTTACTCAACGTGCTTGTATGTTTTCTACAGGTAGTTGGTTATTAGTGTGTTTTCTTGTCATGCAAAAGTTTGCTATTTCATTACGGGTAGAAATTGTTGCCTTGAAAGGAGAATGTTGTGAAGGTTCGCAAATACCTACCTTGCGAGCGTGTGTGTTTTCCCTAAGTTAACTGGCAGACATTTATAAAATTAGTTTTTTTAATATTTTGGAAATGTTAATGTTATTAACTGTGAGTGTTCCCCCCGTGTGCAAGACTCATGCGTTTTTGTTTTTCTACTTTGAGAACTTTTGTAAACTGGATTGTCTTTATATGTTACAGACAAGTTGTATTCTGCGCCATTTATTGAGCATGAGTGAGGATGTTGTGGGCGGCCGTTGTAACCAAATGGGAAATTTGTCTGCCCAAAAGTGAAGCTATATGTTCAACTTGTATTGATTCATTAATGGAGTGAAATTCACCGGTAATTTATCTGAGCTTGAAATATTATACAGCGTCGCGTTGTATATGTTGAATTGCTTGCCTGTACTTGCCTTTTACTGGCGTGAAATATTTTATGATAATTTAATATTTTTAAAAGTCCTTGCCTATCGTAAATTGTGACTTATTCGTTAAATGATTGTCAGGTTTTTTGAAAATATCGTAAAGTCACCAAATTTGAATAAGGAGTGTTACTGAAAATTGTGTGTAATTTCACCAGTTATTCCTTGGCACCTACTTCCACTTTACATTTTGTGTATTAATCCTGATTAATAGCCTTTGGTGAACCAGTAGTAATTTTACGGTTCATGTTATATTTCAAGCTAAAATTTATGATGGGGAATTACTTTATATTCGTTGTTTTTTTTTAGAATCATTTGAAATCATGAAATATTTGGCACACTTAAAATTACTATTATTAATTACGCAATCTAGTACTATTCATTACGTTTATTTCTGGATTCATTTATGTAATAATGATCGAACTTAACAGAAACTGATTTGTCAGCAAAAACTGTATCCTTTAGAATATTGTTATTACCGCACAGTGAAGTAGTAGTAAGCATGCTACTGATGTGATCAGACGTATTTGTGTATTTTGAGGAACAATGTTATTTAATTAATAACCAGTATTAATATAAAAATTCAAAAGAGTGTTTGGTATATTAAAATGTGACAAAATAAAACAACGTAAAAATAAAAATTCTGTAACGACATTCTTCAAATTTATTTAGATCGCTTGAACCCTGAGAACCTAAAATGTGAGAATTTCAGCCACAAGAATCAGACTCCTAGCCAAGAACAACTGGAGCCAACTCTACAAGAAACGGATAAGTAGACTAAAAACTTTATTGTAACCTTACTCCTGTCAAATCTCCCGAAAAGACTTTACCATAGTTGGCAGTAGCAACAACAAAGAAGCAGAGGGTAGATTATAAGCTGTATGTCTGGAGAAGCAACATCTAATGTTTCCCCTTCTACATTTCCGTTTCATCACGTTAAAATACTTCAATTTCAAAACCGCTCTTTTCTATTACTGTTTGTTGTTCTGCAAGGGGAATGTGTATTTTGTTTCAGTGTCCATTTCAGTTATGTCAGTAATCAAAGTTAGGAGCAGTAACCCTCACTAGTCAATTAGTTACAGTTTGTGAAACTTCAGTGTATAAAAAGCTGTTGCTAATTATAGTATGAGTTTCTTAATCTGATTTTTTTAGTTAAAGAGCGCCAGATTTAGTTTTTCATGTATTTATTTGTAGCCCTTTCTTATTTTTCGTAATTGGGTTAAAAGTCGCACTGCATACGATTGGCCCTATCACCAAGGTTGTAGACAAAGAGGGGGGGAGGGGAGGGGCAGGATGTCTGGGGGTGTCTCCAAACCCCCATATCACCTAAATGAAACTACATACTACCTAGCTGCCGTGTTATGAAACTGAAAGATATTTTGATTTTAAATCATACAACGAAAATTGGATACTCACTATCGATAGTCAACAAGTGGCTTGATTGATTTTAACTATTTAAATATCAACAGCACTATCGGCTTTTGCCCATTCTTACTTCAGCATAGACCAACTGCTGTTTCTGGTGGCCTTAATTGAATTCAGTTGTTGTATTGTTGATCGGTTCGTTTCTTACTTGCACTTTAATTTAATTTAAATGCTTCCGTGTGTTGTATTTGTGGTGTATGTTGTTACGACAGTGTCTAATCTTAGATAAATTCGTAACAAGACAGAAGAGGGAAACCGACATTGATTCGTCCACTATCGTTATGATAAAAAATGAATGCACTGTTATAATAGCCTAATTACCCATCCAAAGTTGTTAGCACTGGCAATTTTACTTGGCGACTTGTAGAACTTTCGGGTAGCGAGACAGCGGAGTAGACCTGTAAACGTCCCTACAAATAACGTTTTAGGATAATTAGTGCAAAAAAGTACACTTGGAATTACCCCTGCCGCCCAAAAATTGTGTTGATTAGCAAACGTATCACCCAAACATCAGTGGTCGTATTTCGTGAAAAAATTTGCTCAAAATTCTATCATGGCAGAATGTGGTTTCTGGTCATCCGAACGGTACTCAATTATGAAAACCTGTTCCATTATAAAACGACGAGGAGTGATTTGTGGTGAGTAGGAGGGATATGTGATGAAATCACGTTCTGTAATTCGTTCGTTTCTAAGAGATTTTTCGACGGAGCTTACAAAGCCCTTCATCCCTCTCCCTTCGTCCGAACAGCTCTTGCAATGCTATAATAACTGAAGCCAAGAATATCATGCACAATTAAATCTATTAATATGTGTACATTCATGTACTATCAAATGACCAGACTTGTGCAGTGAAAGGAGAATCATACAAAGTTCCTTCTTTTGTTGTGAAACACTTTATTTTAAAACAATGTACAACAACCAATTTTGCCAGATTCTCCACCGACCGCGGTAGTTCTGCGCGTTGAAGTAGTGAGATAGCACTCCCTGGATTTGGGAGATGAGGTGGCTCGAATTCACCTGCAGGTAGCCTTGAAATTGCATTTATGTGGGTTGCCGTTTTCAGTTTAGGTTGATGCGGTGTTGGATCTTTACTGTCGGTAACAGCTAATTCTTTCCAATATCTTTCTTTCCTGACAGATTTCAACTCCCTCAAAGATGCAGCCTCACTGCTTACATGTAAAGAGCAGCATCGAAGACGAGCAGAATATGTCTTTGGATACTCTCAGTGCTAAAAGCCAAACGATAAATAAATAATAATTCAAATTCTCCTCATTATCTGCAGGGACATACTATAAGGTAGAAAACGGTCTTCGTAAATTGCAAAAAGTTATAGGGGTGTACTTAACTGAGGAAGTTTGGGAAAGTGCAAAGCTCAATGGTTGCGGACCCTTTGCTTGTTCTCCACTATAAATTGTTCTAGCTTCTCTATTGATCATAGCAATATCAGATCTGTTTATTCCAACAGCCCTGTCAGTGTAAATCATCGTGTCCTAAAGAATTCCCTCTCGTTTGTCCTTATCATTTGTAAAATGACCTTCGAGAGTGAACAGACATTAGCGCATGACTATTGGTTAGTGATGTGTCAAAATTCAGCACTGTTAAGTAACGAGATTATATCTCTGCTTAATGGAAACTCCGACATCGCTGTCGAATAAAAGGGCTTTTCGTTATTTGTGGAAATTCCATGTTGTGCGAAGCAAAATTGGAGAAACCCACTGTTACGCACAATAGTGTAATATCGTGCACTAAAGGCAGAAGGTGATTTATATGCAGGATTAAAGTGTACTTTATGTCATATTAAGTATGAAACACCAGAATATGCAGTGTACATCACTTCACATCGTGTAAGCTCTAAATATGCACAAGACAATCCTGAGACTGACTTTTGCAATGACGTGGCACGAATGGTATTGATTTGTATAAAATCACAGAAATCTTATTTGGCCCACATGTATAGCCACGGTGCTTCTAGGATTCGGGGAGGCAAGAGTCAACCTTGTATTAAAAGAATGAGCTGTATTTTGATAGAAAAGAGGCAATAGACTATTTAGAAACATAATTCATTTGACAATAGAGTGTAGTTATCATATTGCCAAATAAAGAAACATGTAGTTATACATTAGGGTACTTCTTCTACACCGTTGAGAGCATATGTTATACTTTGTAAGAAAAGCTTGTCTTGCTCAATTTTATAGACCAGATACTGCAGTATGAAGACCTTAATTAAGCAAATAATGTACACTACATAAAAAATGTGTTTTCAGTATAAATTAAAACATGAGTCCTTTTAAGGGCCTCGTTAATAAATCAGACCCCCTATTTGACAAAATTCTGGGTACGTTCTTTCCCAGGCCTGCTTACATTTATCCCACAGCATGGAGTAGGACTACTGATTATCATTTATTAGGAAAAATTTTATAACTCCCCTAATAATGTCGGATGTCACTGAAACCTTTACACAGTGTTATCAAGATTTCAAACCAGATGTTGCATGCGCATGTAATATAATACTGTTGGACGTTTCTCTTAATGCTTAGTAAAACCCCAACTAGCCCTATATTATTTAATCTGTGTAATTTGACTTCCCAGTCCTACGCTATTAAATGGTCGCCGGCAGGAATCATTAGATTTAGAAAAATACTGATCCCTTTCTTATATGTTGAGGTATTTTGTCTTTCACCCATTCTCTGACCAGGCCATCGATGTACTACAGCCTTGTTTTATTCTCTCATCCAAGCTCTATCTCTGGTGACAGCTCTTTGTCAGTATCTTTTCTTATTTTGCTACTTTTGTATAAACTATCGCATACTTTTGTCATGTGCCTAAGGAAACCACTTTTTTCCGTTACTGATCTGAACTTTTTTCTGTGGATACAGTGAAATACATTTTAATAATTGTCAAATGATAGGTGTGCTACCGAACTCAGTTCTAGTCTTTCTGTTTATTTTATTTTAGAATGAAAACGTTGTTGACTCTGGATTTTCTTTTACGGTTGCCTACTTGGTGCTCTAATCAAATAGCATCAGAGATGTTAGGAAGCCTTCCATTAATTGTTTTAGTGTAGATTTTATAAGAAACTTAGAGGAGACTAATTCCCCTGTAATTATTTGTATTAATTCAGTCACCTTTTCAAAAGTGTTAAATAACTTTAGCTCATCTCCATTTTTCTGGTATTTCCTATGTGCGTCAACATATGTTATAGAGTTGGAGTATTGTGTATTCTAGAAACATTGCTGTATATCTTGTAAGTTCGGATTTAATTCCATTTAATCGCAAATGATTTTCTACCTTTTAATACTATTAGCTCATTCTGATCTCACCCATCCCCTGCTTTTTTTCCGTTTGGTCTTCAACAAACATACATCATAATTTCTTCTAGTCACATATTTAACTTTCTGAAGAAATGATGATAATATTTGCAGTATGTTTGTCTGTTCTTCTTAGTTCTCTGAATAGTTTACACACAAATTCCTGTCTACTGTAATCTTTAACTCTGCTTATTTATGACATTGTATCCAACGAAGATCTTTGTACCTGTCTCATTTCTTTTAGTTATGCTTTATTTAAATACAGTTTCTTAGCTTTTCCAAATGGTTTCTGCAATAATTCTGTTTATGCTTAATTTTTCTTTTCATAGCTTCTGTACCTCTTAATTTCAAATTTTAAGTCCCGTTTTCAGATTCTTTTCCGGTTTTTCACTTAGTACTTCTTTAGCGATCTATATTAAGATTTTTTTAATGTGTGTCCATTCTACAGTTATATCTTCACTTGACGCCATATGGTGGAGTAGCGTAGTTAACCTGGTCTGATAAGCATTCATTAAACTCTCTTCTTGGAACAGACCAATGTTAAACGTTTTTTTGGGTTTCTTTCATTTTTGGTCTCAGTCCGTCATTCACATTGCTGGATCTTTGAACTAGCGAAATAGTGGTCCGCAGTCATGTTTCTTTGTATGTGTACTTGTGTATGTCTATCACTTACCTAGTTAGATTTTTATTTACCAATATGTCAGCAGTAGAACATCTGTGGCTCCACGCGCATTCACAATATTTATTGGTTACGTTCAGTTCATTAAGGGCAACGATCTCTCTCAATTTTATTCCACTGATATTACTGTTACTGATTAATTGGTGGACGAGTTATTAATCTATTTTTGTGCTTAATTCTTTTACCAAGTTCCTATAGTCAGTATTGTTAATTTTGTAATTTACTGAATGAATTAACGATACAAATATATAAACTAATGAACCTTTTAGTCGAGGGTTGGTAATTGTCAAAAGACTGCTATCAGTTTCTACAAGAAATGTAGTACAATCTCACAGTCGTTCTTAAGACTGTGTTACTGCCGTCGTTTTAAGTGGCAATATAGAAGGAAGGAAAACATCCTGCATTAACTATACGAGCTCTTCAGCGAGATTAGAACCTACGGCGACAGCTGCACTCACCTGTGGAAAAGTGTACCATGGCTCACTGCTAGCACGACGTCACTAATGTGAGGATTGTGTATCGATGTCAAAGAGAAAGACAAATCGCTCAGTCAGTGGGAGATAACGGCAGTTGTAATTCACACATAAAATTACCTCCTTGTAGTAAGACAATTAAAACTTTTCGCTCATCGTCACATGTCATATAAGAACTATTAGGAATATTCCATCGGTATGACAGAAGAATATCAGTTACATTTAACAAGTTAATTCTGTGCCACTGAAGAAAGCAAGCTCATGATCGCTGAGTTGCCAAACACATTCTTCAAAGTTGTCAGTTCTCAGATACTCCAACAGTGGGAAACATTTCTGGGATGGTCTCTACACATTTCACACACGTTTACTGTCCAGTGTGCGCCAGCTGGCGATCGGTTTTTCTGGGCTACCATAAGCTGACCTGTTGGCTGGCTTCAACACAGCAGTATATCCACGATTGACTTCTACTCCAATTCCACCAGATAAAATTTTCTGAATGTGTACAATATTGTACAAACATTATGAAACTGTATTATCAGAACAGGCTTTGATTTCTATGATCATCATCGTATATGTTTATCTGCATAATTACATAATGAAGGTATTTAATTGTACCTTAGAAATTTTCAAAGGAGGGAGTTCGTAAGTTATATCTGTACACTGAGTTATTCTGAAAATAAGGATAACTTAAAAATTTGCCAACTTCCATAAAATATCTAGGAGAAACTATTATCTTAGCTTCCAGCACTCGCTTTAAGTTTCTGCTAACGTGAAGTGCTCCCAGAGTGAGAGGTAGATTCAGTGGAGCCTGGCAAAGAGCCTGATGGTAGTGGAGGTCGAAGTAACAGTAAAACAGGAACCACAACCTGTCAAATGCACCACATTGTTTGTTATCTGGATTGGCGAACCATATCCACCACCATATTGCATCATCACATGTAAGCTGTCTCATTGTACACGTAGTATCATCAAAATGAAATGCAATTACAGCAGTTGGCACAATTATTATTGTTGCGGCAATACAAATTATATGCGGTCGTTTATCTTGCCGTTTGTTAATAGGACCTTAACTGCATCATTTCGGTAGTCATTATTTTGTAATGTCTTTAGTCCATGTCAAATAAATGTGAATCATTGTGCATCGCATATTTATTCCAGTAACAAATGGTCAGTAAATTTTAGAAAAGTCAACTTCGGATTGCCAAACTATTTGTAACATACATAATGTGTTCAGTGACAGACATCTCAGTTGAATAGCGGAAAATGATATTTATTATGCAACTGTGTGCAGAATTTATGTAATTACGACAACATTCAACGTTGTTATAATTTTTGTATCATTAGCAGTTCATGAAATGAGAACAACGCGCTTAAATTCAGATTATTGAAATTGATGGCAACTACAAGAGATGTAGTTTCCAACTGATTTTGAGGTGCACTTTGCAAACAGCAACACGTGAGTTAATTGAAGTCTCAGCAATGTTTAATGTGCCATGTAATATATAAAAGTATTATTTACAATACGAGATACGTAAGCAGTTCATTACATGTGTCGAAACGATACTTAATCTGCGGAGATAATGTGTGAAATAAGTCGTGTTAAGTAGTATTATTAGCAGTAATTTCTTGTTTCATGAAAAATGCCAGCTATGATCTAGCACTATGTATTTGAATACACTACAGTACAAGCTGCAGTACTCACAACAAATTTAACGTTATCTTTTACTAGTATTCCATGGAAAAGGGATCACATAAATTTTAGTTGCATTTTCTCGGGTCTTAATTTCAAGAACAGTTGGTGTCTCATCAGAGGTGGAATAAAGAGCAAAAATAGATAAGCAGTTCATGGATATAGCCAACCATTATTTTTCTCTCGGGAATAGATATCTCTTTGTAATTATTTCAAAAAATAATATACGTTGTGCGCTATCAGTACCGAAATATTAACTGAATGGTAACAGAGAAGAAAATATTAACGTTGCTGTGAATTTAACTGTCTTTCGACGTTACACTGCACTCACTAGTTTGGGTATAAGGAATTTGAAAACGAATACATCGTGACCCTCAATTGCTTGTGTTTAATTCACATTAGAAAATTACTGTATTTCTCTGCAGCTTTATTCAGCTGTAATTTTTGATATTACGCAAGAAGTTTGGTGCAAACCGCTATCTCGGGCAGCGTTATCCGAGACAGCTTGATCGCATACTGGATTGAGAAGTTTTCCAAATCTCTATTTTTTTTTCAAGTGTAACGTGATTTTGGTTAAGTTCTCTGCACGTTGTTGAGGTAGCGTGAGGCTGCGTAGCAGGGAAGGTGTAGCTACCTCGACATTAGTGCACTGTGAACTTAATCATAGGCTTTAGTCATAAGAAACCATTACCAACAACGCAGTTGATGTACTCAGCACTGCATCGACTACACCAGCGTGAATAACATTTAAAGTAGTTAGACAGTTCCTCATTAAATAATTCACTGAACACCCCTACCGTTCTGGTCACGTGATTTTTGAAAGACTGTGTGCATCGTCTTAAAAACAAATCTCAAAAAGTACCCTATCTAACCCTTACCAGAAAAAAATGCATATTAGTATTTATATTGTTCCGGTTTTCCGCATGGGATGAGGTTAGATTTTGCACGACCTCTTTTTAAATTTTCAATGAAACCAATCTCAAAAAGGACTCTGTCTCATCTCTACCAGGAAGTGTAATGAGCAGTATTCTAAACGTTACGACTCTTCGCGTGGCCGGCAATTGCTGTTCGTAATCGATAGTCATATGTCTTCGAGATATATCGCACGCAGAGGGGCACGCATTGACGCACAAGAACTCCACAGTTTCTCATTTTTAATTACACTTCCTTAGTTAGTTATCTTTTAATTTAAGGTCATAGATATTTGTGCCTTGCTGATTTTCCTGACATCAAACAACGATTTGGGCCGGTTTTTGTAAGCATAATTTTCGATTTATTGCGACATATGTTCAACACTATTTTGTAGTCATCAGTTGCTACTATGTTCCATTTAATTTCAGAAAATAAATTCACTTATATGTACAGGCTGCTCAAAATATTCTTCTTGTGTCCCCTTACATTTATGTTTTGGAAGGTTACGAACTTACTTCATCGTTTTCTTTAGGAATGAAGTTTTAAGTGGTAATATGATAAGCCATCTGCAAACTATCGAAAAAAGTCGTGAATATTATAGAAAAGAGCAATTATTTGTTTATAAGATAGCTTGTATCTGACATGCGTGTCGTGCTGCGTATTCTACTGCTCTATATACTTGAAGAATCAAAATACGATGTTTCTTTTTTGTTATCTATACATATTATGTGTTAAAGGTCCGCTGCTCGTGGTCTCGCGGTAGCGTTGTCGCTTCCCGAGCACGGGATCCCGGGTTTGATTCCTGGAGGGGTTAGGGGTTTTCCCTGCCGCTAGATGACTGGGTGTTGTTGTGTAGTCTTCTTCATCATCATCATACATCCCCATTACGCTCAGAGGAAGGCAATGGCAAACCACCTCCACTAGGACCTTCCCTGGTACGGCGGTGCGGGTCTCCCGCATCGTTCCCCTACGCACTGTCACGGAGTATGAGACTGCATCATCATCATCATCATCATCATCAGCATCATCATCATCATCATATGTTAAAGACGGTAGACATTCCGATGTTGCATCTTTTTATTCAGTCAGATCGTTTAAACAGTATGTCGAAATGTACTATATGCTCCCCTCAGATACTTCCTTTTTGAGAAAAACATATTTGTGTTATTTCAACATCGATGGCCGCTGTTAGTGAGAATTTTAGGACGAATAATACATTCGCAAGTCATGCAGGCAGTTCCTGGCACATCGTGCAGTCCGGAAAAGTAATAACAATACGAAATGATATTGGTAATAATAATAAATTAACTTTTCACATTTCCAAGAAATTTATGATTTTAGAGAAATTAAGAAAGCGTACAAGATTTTCTGCTTTTTTTGCCTGGTAAGAATAACTTCACCGTTGCGAATTCCCATGCCGTTATTAATCTGGGTTTTAGTGTAAAAATTGCTAAAATAGTTGTGTAATATCCATTTCGTAGACCACATTCACTTATGAGAAGCAAAGTTACGAAAACCCTCGTAATCGTCCAGTACGATCGGAAGCTGTGACCACCAGCCACGAGAAAACTCTTCCGTCTAATGAAAACGTATGAGACAGGCGAAATAACTTCGGACTTCAAGAAGAATGCAGTTATTCCAATTCCAAAGAGAGAATCATCATTTTAATAAATCATGGCTGCAAAATACTAACAGGAATTCTTCAGAGAAGAATGGAAAAACTGGTAAACCTCGGATAAGATAGTTTGGATTCCGGAGAAAGTTTGAAATTCTAAAGGTAGTAGGGCTAAGATGCTGGAAGCGACAGGCTATTTACAACTTCTGCAAAAACTATACAGCAGTTATAAGAGTCGAGGAGAATAAAAGCGAAGCAGTGGTTGAATAGGAAGTGAGATAGGATTATAGTCGATCCGCGATGTTGTTCAAGCTGTACATTGAATAAGCAGCAAATGAAACTAACGACAAATTTGGAGTAGAAATTCAAGTTCAGCGAGAGTAAATAAAAACTTTAAGGTTTGCCGATGACATTGTAATTCGGTGAGAGACAGCAAAGGACTTTGAAGAGCAGTTGAACCGAATGTGCAGTGTCTTGAAAGGCGGATATAAGATGAACATCAACAAAAATAAAACAAGGATAATGCAATTTAGTTGCATTAAATCAGATGATGCTAAGGGAATTAGATTAAGGAATAAGTCACTTAAAGTAGTAATGGTATTTGCTATTTGGGCATCAAAATAACTGATGATGGGTGAAGTAGAAATGATTTAAATTTTTTTCATCTATGCCAAAAAGCATTTCTGAAGAAGAAAAATTTGTCAACATAGAATACAGATTTAAGTGTTAGGAAGTGTTTCCTGAAGGTTTTTGTCGGGTGTGAAGCCCTGTATGGGAGTGAAAAATGCACGACAAACAGTTTGGACGAAAAGAGAACACAAGCTTGCTAATTGTGGTGCCACAGTAGAATGTTGAAGTTTAGGCAAGTGGATAACGTAACTAGTGAAGAGGTACTGAACAGAATTGTGGAGACAAGAAACATGTGGCACAACTTGACCAAAAGAAGGGATCGGTTGACAGGACACATTCATAGACATCAAGAAATCACCATCTTATTACTGGAGGGCAGCGTGGAGGGTAAAATTCGTAGAGGGAGACCAAGAGATGAATACACTAAACTGATTCAGAAGTATGTAGATTGCAGTAGTTACCCGGAGATGAAGAGGCTCACACAGGATAGAGTAGCATGGAGTGTTGCATCAATCCAGTCATTGGACTGAAGACCATAACAACAACAACAACAACAGGTTTGAAATTATATGCGAAGTACGTTACAAGTGTTCTAATTCTCAAATACTGGATGACTAAGTTATTGGCATCCTCTCGGTGTGGGCTACATTGCTTCTTCACCTTCCCCCATCCTTCACCTCTCTGACACCAGTGTGGTTCTTAATCCCACCTGCGTATTTTCAGACAGAGGAGATGTGACACATATATACATATGTAGATACGTTTCTATAAATGATATGGACAGTTTGACATGAAAATTTGTTATATTTCAAGTAAATCCAATAGAAATTGGGCGCGGGGGTTAGAGACTGAGAAAACACGAGTGTATATCGAGTTTCAGTACGACAACGCCGAATGCATAGGTGATTTCTCCAGTTCCTTTCATCTCCACACTTGACGATATACGTTGCATGTGTACTGGGTACAGTTTAAGGTGAATGCATTGAGCTGTGTGAACCTCAGGGCAGACAGAACATTCGAATAGAAGAACTTTCTTGACCACCCGCCGGCTTAGGAGGAAGGGAAAGTGCTGGGCCTCAAGTATGGAAGACTACCCTACGCAGCCAATTGCCTAAGGTGCTACAGGCGTCCTGAAGAGTTTGTAACGTAGCAAATTATTACGAATCGTCGCCTTGCAACGAAAGCGTAGCTTGCCGTGGAGCCGAGAGAAGAGCAGATGGTGATTCTCGCTGGCACAGCTGATTCTGGCTGCTGGGCGGAGCAAGCTGTGTACTTGATTAATGCTGCGGGCAGTACGTCACACATACTGTTAATGAATATTAAGAAATGCTGTTAAATATTGATCGATCTTTCTCATACTTAGAACACCTAATTCAATGGATAACACAACCATACTCTTAAGACTTCAGTACCTCAGTACTCTCCGATTACACCTAATAACCACTCTGGTACTGTGAAATCGAGTTAAGAACTGAAACATATTCATCTATAGTATCAATTAAAATTACAACCAAGAGCAAAGGTCTACATAACCTAATTTTCTGAAATTTTCTTCAATTTCATTACCACATATTGCTGACGTAGTTAAAAATATTTTGGAAAATTATCATTTCTTCGTGTTCTGGTTGTGCGTGCACTTTGGAGAGAGAGAATAGAGGTCATACCTAAAGTGAGAATGTATTAAAACTATGTAAACATATCCGTGAGGAACTTGCTGTGTGAATTTGTGACGTACATCCCAGTGAGCTTGATTTTGTAAAGGGCAGTCAGAAGGGACGTCGATTATTAAATTTCTTAGTTATTTATTTTGTGGAAAGGAATCGTATTATTTAGTTTCGTATTTACGAGATTTCTAGTCTGATTTACTTGCGGTAATGTGACTGGGTGACATTAGAAATACCGCGAGTACAGAACTGCTCGAGATGATCTGATTAGCTGCTTAACCTACTAGCCCATAGCAATCAGCATTTCACACGCGTTTGAATAGAGCTTTGTGCCTCAAGTCTGTGAATCGAGATAGTCGTTTGGGAGCCATCTTCAAGCTAACACATGTACTGAAGGGCGCTGATCAAATTTGTACCGAAATGAAGAAGTTTGCGTGTTTGATCGGTTCTCATGTCGTCATGTCGTTGACGAGAAGCGACTATTGTGTTGAATACTTCGTGACTTCTAGTCAAGAAATCAACAAATGCTGCACATGGATGGGCACCTAAAGTAGTTAATACATAGGGTTAGCAATAAACAGGATAAGCAATGTTATTTCTCTACTACTAATAACCATGTGTGTGTGTGTGTGTGTGTGTGTGTGTGTGTGTGTGTGTGTGTGTGCGCATGTGTGTTTCTGTGTGTGTGCGACTGGCGGTCATTCCAAGGTATTCACCGTCAGTCACATTCGGTGATGGTAGTAATAAATCTCTCCTGTATCCTACCATCTTTAAATTCTCCTTAAAACAACAACAAAATTTTATTTATATTTCAACCTTCAATTATTGTTATTTTGAGAAGTATCAATCTTTGTAAATTCTGTAGATAAAACAAAATAAAACTGTAAAAAGATGAAAAACGAAAATTGTAAGATGTACGACCCGTTTTAAACATCAGGCAACCGGTCTATAATTTGGCAATAAATAAATTAAAAAAAACATCGTGAAAGTTTCAGCTTTGTGAGTGGATTATATAAGGAGATATTAGCATCTGAACGTTTCATGTTGTACGCCAACTCCGCGCTGTGGCGAAACAAGCGCTGTATCGTTTGAGAGAAACAGAGGCGAGCGAGTGTACCGGGACTTACCCCAGTTCACTGCTAGTAGCGCCACGTCAACTTAACGCGTCTGTGCGTAGCACACGAGTATTACACCATAACTAAGAGTGAAATTAAGAGTTGCTTTTTAAAACTTTGGAAATATATGCTCTAGAGTAATAATGTTTAAACTGTCAAGTATCAGAGTGATTAGGTCAATATTATACCTAAATACATCGTTTTAAGAAAAAAATAAGTGGCGCTAACTAATAAAGCTAGGAAGCCGGAAATTGATTATAATGTGCAGATGCATGTCTAAATTAACTGTTACAAGTCTCAACCATATTATGGCATTATTTAAGTCAGTGTCCAAAATTGAATGCGCTAAATAGTAGACTTAGAAACGTGAAAATTTGTATGACGCTTCAGTTCAACATAAAAATAACCCAATTAAGCTAACATTTTTCAAGTAATTTACTGAAAACTAAATTTGTAACAAACACGTCCTTATTTGTAGTACATTAAATATCTGTTATATTAATGTAAGAAAGTTTTGCTTACAGCACGTGATGAAACCAATTAAATAATTCAGCTATAACAAGTTTTAGGACCTTGATGTTAATAACAACCAATACAAGATCTTTTAAAGTTGTAGTTCAGAGGTTATTTTCCTCAGTCAGTTCCGTTCTAAAAATTCTAGAAGGCAAAGTCTTGAAGCAGGCGAGCTAAAACTTTTTCTGTGATTTTAACCAACTTACCTACATTCATACAAACATTACGAAGATTGTAAATTCATTCATAAGATTGTTATTAAATATTGTGGGTCCGAGAAAGCGGCCGTTTAGAGACTGCTAATGTGGGCACGGGTCGGATGACAGCAGGTGGTCCCCTTGGCCGTCCGCTGAGCCGCGTATACACTCCTGGAAATTGAAATAAGAACACCGTGAATTCATTGTCCCAGGAAGGGAAAACTTTATTGACACATTCCTGGGGTCAGATACATCACATGATCACACTGACAGAACCACAGGCACATAGACACAGGCAACAGAGCATGCACAATGTCGGCACTAGTACAGTGTATATCCACCTTTCGCAGCAATGCAGGCTGCTATTCTCCCATGGAGACGATCATAGAGATGCTGGATGTAGTCCTGTGGAACGGCTTGCCATGCCATTTCCACCTGGCGCCTCAGTTGGACCAGCGTTCGTGCTGGACGTGCAGACCGCGTGAGACGGCGCTTCATCCAGTCCCTAACATGCTCAATGGGGGACAGATCCGGAGATCTTGCTGGCCAGGGTAGTTGACTTACACCTTCTAGAGCACGTTGGGTGCCACGGGATACATGCGGACGTGCATTGTCCTGTTGGAACAGCAAGTTCCCTTGCCGGTCTAGGAATGGTAGAACGATGGGTTCGATGACGGTTTGGATGTACCGTGCACTATCCAGTGTCCCCTAGACGATCACCAGTGGTGTACGGCCAGTGTAGGAGATCGCTCCCCACACCATGATGCCGGGTGTTGGCCCTGTGTGCCTCGGTCGTATGCAGTCCTGATTGTGGCGCTCACCTGCACGGCGCCAAACAAGCATACGACCATCATTGGCACCAAGGCAGAAGCGACTCTCATCGCTGAAGACGACACGTCTCCATTCGTCCCTCCATTCACGCCTGTCGCGACACCACTGGAGGCGGGCTGCACGATGTTGGGGCGTGAGCGGAAGACGGCCTAACGGTGTGCGGGATCGTAGCCCAGCTTCATGGAGACGGTTGCGAATGGTCCTCGCCGATACCCCAGGAGCAACAGTGTCCCTAATTTGCTGGGAAGTGGCGGTGCGGTCCCCTACGGCACTGCGTAGGATCCTACGGTCTTGGCGTGCATCCGTGCGTCGCTGCGGTCCGGTCCCAGGTCGACGGGCACGTGCACCTTCCGCCGACCACTGGCGACAACATCGATGTACTGTGGAGACCTCACGCCCCACGTGTTGAGCAATTTGGCGGTACGTCCACCCGGCCTCCCGCATGCCCACTATACGCCCTCGCTCAAAGTCCGTCAACTGCACATACGGTTCACGTCCACGCTGTCGCGGCATGCTACCAGTGTTAAAGACTGCGATGGAGCTCCGTATGCCACGGCAAACTGGCTGACACTGACGGCGGCGGTGCACAAATGCTGCGCAGCTAGCGCCATTCGACGGCCAACACCGCGGTTCCTGGTGTGTCCGCTGTGCCGTGCGTGTGATCATTGCTTGTACAGCCCTCTCGCAGGGTCCGGAGCAAGTATGGTGGGTCTGACACACCGGTGTCAATGTGTTCTTTTTTCCATTTCCAGGAGTGTATAAATACAGCGCGAGAGGCTAGACTAGGCATCACTTCGCACCCAGCCACCCTAGGATCCTCGTCAGTAAAACACAGAAGTGGGTGCTGTCTCGGATGACGTCAGAGACAGGCTGTTACAAAACGGTTATTTTCAGTAATAATAGATAGTGAACTCGCTAGGACTGTACATAGTCCTGGATCGCTTAGATTTCGGAAAAGTAACTGTCAGTGTGCCGCTCGTAATGTTAACAAACCCTATTGTCTGTATTGTTGTGCGTCTGAAACTTTATCATATATATATATATATATATATATATATATATATATATATATATATATATATATATATATATAGGGTGTTACAAAAAGGTACGGCCAAACTTTCAGGAAACATTCCTCACACACAAAGAAAGAAAATATGTTATATGGACATGTGTCCGGAAACGCTTACTTTCCATGTTAGAGCTCATTTTATTGCTTCTCTTCAAATCACATTAATCATGGAATGGAAACACACAGCAACAGAACGTACCAGCATGACTTCAAACACTTTGATACAGGAAATGTTCAAAATGTTCTCCGTTAGCGAGCATACATGCATCCACCCTCCGTCGCATGGAATCCCTGATGCGCTAATGCAGCCCTGCAGAATGGCGTATTGTATCACAGCCGTCCACAATACGAGCACGACGAGTCTCTACATTTGGTACCGGGGTTGCGTAGACAAGAGCTTTCAAATGCCCCCATAAATGAAAGTCAAGAGGGTAGAGGTCAGGAGAGCGTGGAGGCCATGGAATTGGTCCGCCTCTACCAATCCATCGGTCACCGAATCTGTTGTTGAGGAGCGTACGAACACTTCGACTGAAATGTGCAGGAGCTCCATCGTGCATGACCCACATATTGTGTCGTACTTGTAAAGGCACATGTTTTAGCAGAGCAGGTAGAGTATCCCGTATGAAATCACGGCGGTGAATCGAGGAAGTACAGTACATACTGACGAAACTAAAATGAGCTCTAACATGGAAATTTAGCGTTTGCGGACACATGTCCACATAACATCTTTTCTTTATTTGTCTGTGAGGAATGTTTCCTGAAAGTTTGGCCGTACCCTTTTGTAACACCCTGTACATATCAATTAGAATTCAAAATCTATATTCACAGTCGTGATCCCGCTGAGCAAATAGAGAATAGAAACATTTCTTTGAGTGGGCTAGACAAGAAAGTGGACTTTGGGACTGGAACCTATGGTCAGTGTGTTGTCCATCACTTTCTGGCTAACCACAGAAATAGTTGCCAGGTTCTCGTAAAAGACGGCAAACAATATTTACAACAATTCTAATTTCCTCGTATGATTAATGAAAATGATTATGACAGCCAACCTGCCGCCCCACAGCGTGGCGTGCTTCGTGCAGATACCGAGACATTACGGCGAGTGCTTCTGTAGAGGAAGTCCACTGAACGACTAACTGTGGTAACTCGCAAGCAGTCTTGGGTCAGTGACTGTTTAGGGTGTTAAAAATACCGAGACGGACTAAATTTGTTCTGCCAGTTTCTGGTGTGAACTAATTACAGAGACAGTCAGTAACATTGCATAATTGATGTCGGGATATTAAATATGGACTTTAGCCAGTTTCCTTGTTTTAAAGACAATAAAACAACTAAATGAAATTTTTTGAAACGACCCACGCAAGAATCAAAATCGCTTGGTAGTTTAACTAACTTTCAGCTACTATCCGTGGACTGGTGTTATGTGGGCTTTGCGCGGTACGTGTATCTTAATATCTACCACCAGAGTGAGGGGCACACAACCTGAAGCTTATCGAAGTAGGCGGACAGATTGTTTGGTGGATAGTGAGAAGAAAACCCGCCCCGCAGCAAGATGTTATTGGTAAGGCGTCCCCAGATATAACTTTTACTTCTGTGGACATCCTCAAAACGTCTGTCTGGTAGAAGCAGGATACTTAAAAAGCACAATCATTGTTTGAGCCATTCATAAGGTGTAGTTTCTAGATGTGACATAAATCTTCAAAACATCCTAAAAAGCACGAATCTCTGGAAATAAAGATTATACGATTAAGCCGCCATATTGACAACTAGACAAACACTTTTTTCTTCTTTCTGTGTTCCCACACTAGAGAACAGTCCGTCAAACGCACCACAAACAAGACATTGGGATTGGCTGAAGCATCATGACTTAAAAATTTCTGGACACATATACTCAAAGCGGGGAATCAGTAAAATTGACTGGGAAAGCCGAATTTTCCCTGGGTTATTGGCTGTACAATGGCGTCAGCTTAATTTTTGTTGTTGATGGATTGCTAAATGTTACATTTCTGATTGACAATTGATAACTTCATACATGAAAAACATCCATAGAATGAATGCTCTCTGCGCTTTCTAGGTACTTCGGATTGTAAAAAGATCTGGTCAGGACACTTCAGGCGGAGATTTCACCCGCAAAACTTCTGTTTCAGACCTCGTCTGGGGACAAAGCAGCAGCTTTTTCAAACAAGCACACTTACTGAGCCTTCGATAACAACCGCAGCCACTACATTCATAGTTAAGTGATAATGAGATCTACAGGTGACGTCCGACCGAAGGTGGATTTCTGGCCGAAACCTAAGCTGAGTGATGGGCTAGGCCCCAACCTTCGGCCGAAGCCGAAGCGAAGGCTTTAATAGCACCAAGAAATTTCGATCAAGATTGGCAAAGTTTAAATAAAACAATAAATTTTTTAAATATAACATTAACTATTTAACGAGATGATTAAAATTATCTTTCAACCTGTCAGAAATAACAACACTTAGAAATAAAGCCAGTTATAATAAATTTAATTAGTGGCGCTACAGCTTAAAAAAACCATCTGCTTCAAAATAAATAAAACTGTAGAACGATCCTTCCACTAATAATTCTTTAAAAAATAACATCATACCTTACTTGAAACCTACGCGTTCCCGTCTGCAAAATTTTGGTGTTCATAAAATTGTTTGCTACAACTGTCCGGCCTATTACGTATGGCAAACCAGCCGAGTTATTTCGATAAGATTCAAGGAACATCTTCTACGGGAAGAAAGCATCAATATTCATAATTCAACCTTCGACGATCATTTATTAGTCACAGGGCATAATCCTAAAGCTGTAAAAGACGTCCATATCTTGAATTCAGACGAAAAAGGCTTCAGGCGTGACATCATAGAAGAGCTAGAAATATTTAAACACCTATCTCTGAAGGACGGTCTCATTCTTAACGAGCAGTTGCAATTACGGAGTAAAAACTTTTTTCAATGGATAGAGCCGCTAATAAAAGTTGTCTGAATTGTGATACTCTCTTGAATGTAGTCTCCTAAACATCGTTTTTCCTTCCAATCCAATGTTTTCTCTATATATTACCTGAATTTCTTTTTTTCTTTTTTTTGTAAAAAAGACTGTTACGTTAGGTTGTATCTTTCGTACACTGGTTCTTATTTGTTACCAGTAATGTTTAAAATTGCCCTTGAAATGCCACATTTGCTCTTAAGTGGGCTGTATTTCGATTACTTCCTGCTAGATGGCGCGAATCTATTTTCGTTTCCACCTCGTGGCTACCTCGGCGTGTTAGTCGTTTAGCCTGACGCTAGCGGCTGTATTAAGCCGCTCTTGGTCCCAAGCGACCATGCGGTTGTCACTATATTCCATTGAGTATTTCATCTGGTTAACTATCATGCCATACTTTTACATTTTAGTTGTCATTCCTATGGCATTTCTGTTTGACGAGAGCCCTTTTCTCAAACGTTTTAAACCATGGTGTGATTACAGGTAAGCACAATCTGTTTGTATGTAATTTACGGAAGTAGTCCTACTAAATGTATATTGTTTCTCCTATCAGGGAGTAGGTGTTGTGGTGTCCTAAGCACTATCATTTCATCCCCATCGACGCGCAAGTCATCGAAGTGACATCAAATCCAAAGACTTACACCCGCCGAACAGCCTACTCGACGAGAGGCCCTAGTCACACGACATTTTATTTATTTTATTTTCAGGTATTCCATGTAACTTTTCATTCTGATGAAGATTGCCCTAGTGCAATCGAAACCGTCGTCAGTTGACAAAATTTTGTGCAACCGAAGTGATTCTATATACGTACCGAAATTAAATAGCCTACAGTTGCTGCTGGTTCACAGCCAATCAAAATATTTAAAATTTCAACATCCAATATAAGCAAAGTTTTCACAACGCATGGCTGCTTGCGTATTAAAAGCATGGTCACCGAACGCCATGGGGATTTTACTTGTTAAATTAAACCGGGCAAAAATTTGGTTAAGTTTCTCTGAAATATGCTGCCCTGTGGGGATGTTCCAAGATACCAGCTACAATTATAACTCTGTCGGTTTTGGGAGCTTTAATGAAGTCGGCTGTGTAACTCTGCAATAAGCACATCTTTGCTGGAATTATAATCGACGGTAAAGCTGACCCAGTCAGCCTTTTCTAAAAGAAGAAGGACTTCTCCTTTTGCTTACGTTGCTGGCATTAAAGTCGTTCTAAAGTATTTCTCAGACTTTTTCTGTACCAGGATGGGGTGTCAGGGTCAGTCGAGCCTACGAAATGCATCTCCTTCATCAACGTCGTATGGCAGCATGTCGACGATCTTGAGATCCGTAATACTTTTATCGATTTGCCACGATATCGGATGATTTTCAGTCCACGGCAGAGTTACATTTTTGATATATCAGGTAAAGCATATTGTTTAACTACCTTTTTGTCTTGCGAAGTGTTAAATGTTTCTGGTTCTTTTTTGATCAAACTCTGGTGCTTTTCATTTGTCTTACAATAAGTTGCCCATTCACTTTTATGAAGTTTTCACACATTATTTTTAATATTTGTAATCGTCTGCTTTTTTGGCAAGTCACTAGAGAGAGACACTGATCTACTACATACTTTACATTTTGGTTTATCCTTGTTTTTCCAAAAATATTCCCAGATGGAATTTAATGTCCCAGGAGCCATTTTGTACGGGAAAGAAGCGATAGTAGGCAAATAAATTTTTCAACAATCACACCATCTATAGCCCGAAACGAAGTTGAAGCTCGTACTATGGCGACTAGCGTAATGAACATACTTAGATACATTGAAAAATTCATGCGTTGGTATAAATGCTTGTGCTCGTCACACCGACATTTACCCATGGGATTAGACCCGCAGCCCCTTGGTTTGATAGTTCGGAACGCGAACCACTGCACCGGAGAGACACGAATATGAACTTTTGTTTGGTTAAAAAAATAATCCATTCACATATAAGTGAACAGTCACAGTACAAAAGGCGTCAGTCGTCAGATTATTCAACAGAGACCCCTGTGTTGTGGTGTCACCTACGGTACTGCAATCTGTATCGCTGACGTTTGCTAGCCAGTTAACGAAATTTTTACCTCCTAGGCGACCTCCACAAAATGAAGAAACAAAAATGTTTATCACTTGCTACATTATTGCTGTTCATTCAGTAAAACTGCAACGTGAAGCATGACGTCCTAATTTGATACTTCCTTACAACTGTATTCATGACACATTATTTAGACAGTATTCTTATATGTCACTGTATACCAGAAAAATTACGTAACAGCATTTGCATATTAACATATTGCAGAATGTAAAGAGATGAGACACACTGCTTCAACGCTTTTCGTATCCAGCACTTTGTAGGAAATATAAGTAGTGAAGACAACGATGTTTCTGGCAATCGCTGCAATACCGTTCTGGTCAATCAGTTTTATTCAAGAACGGGCTAGGTGAAGTAGGCTTTACTTTAATTGTCAAACCAAACTAGACAGTGTAGTAAATACATGCGGATATGGGATGAAATATCTGTGTTATAGTTCCTGTGGAATTCTAATAATATTATGCGTCACGTCTTGTTGCGTGTGCTGTTCTAACCTAACTCGACACTAAGAATGATCAACTGTTGCTCTGGCCAGGATATGCTCCAGATGTCTCATTCATTAAAACATATAAATATAGCTTGCTGTTGGAGTGGCACGCAACGACTTGCCAGCCACTGCGATTTGTGGACTCTGCTGTAGAGCTGTGGCTACAGGGGATGGCTTATCCATATATGTCATCCAAGCTCAGGCTCGATGCGAAACTAAGTTACAGCCTTTAGTGCTTCCAATGCTGGCACCTCTATGTAGCAAAATTTCACAAACTGTTATCGAATTCTTTTTTGTCATTAAATACTTCTTTCAGCACTGTTAATGTTTTTTAATGTGAAAAATACTGAGTAACACCGTGGTTAGCATTTCACACTGAACTGTAGATCCTTTTATAACTGGCTGGAGGAAGACAACAGCATAAGACCTTTAACAGTGCAGTGCCCTGTACAGTACAACGGTGTTTAATGACGACAGAGCAATACCAAATTACCCACTTATTTAATGATGCGGTCTTCATACTATACTCTACACGAATAATAGGTAAACTTTCGTTATTTCATATTAATCATTGTGATGAAACTTTAATGGGAACAGCGTACCCACAAATCCTACGCCCAGTCGCTGTTATTGCCCTCAGACAACATCAACTGTAAGAAACTAATAAAATGAGAAATACAATCGCTATCCCATTTGCTTTTTACTTGTTGACTGTGAAGGTAATATTTTAAAATATGATTCTGGAATAATTTAAAACTTTGAAATTTATAATACTGTATAGGCAAAGGGACGCTGTCTAAGCTGAATAGAGCTCTCCTCTTTAGTGTGGTACGAAATGGCAGTGTTACATCAGTTAGGACTTGTCAAACGGAGTAAAAATGTGGAAGAATGTGCCAGGTTGCCCAGTCGACATCAAAGGACGTAATACCGGCCAGCAGTGAATTCGAATTCGGACGGAGCAGATGGACTGGCCTCCGGGAAACGATTTTGCCACACCGTGACATTTAGACCGGCACAGGGATTCGGATTCTGTTCTGACAGCCAAACATGCTAATGGGAAGGGATTCGCGTTAAACGACAACCGTGCCCTACACTTATCACAGTAAATGGCCGATCGCCATTTCTTTAAACTACTTAGAACAAGCGATATTTGACTCCTTCTGCAAATTTATTTATTTTTTTTATTTTTTTGTGTAAATTCTGTTTCAGAACACAAGATCTCGTCTTCCTAATGTGAATATGCATATATTTCACCTCAGGTGTATATTTAGGAATACCTGTTGGATACTTCCTGCCTTTTGGTACATTATGCACTTCCGAATATCTGATATATCGCATCCTGGGTTCTGTGCGTGAAGGCGAAGTCCTGAGCCTTTGAAACAGATTGCCATTAGCGGAAATCCAAAAATAAAGTTGATTTTGACACATAATTAGTACAAATGGTAATAAATAGTGCTTCTTCCACAGTGAAAAATTTACCACTTGAGTTCCCCATCCCTTCCATTAATGCGGAGTTAATAATATGCTTGCCATTTTGTCCGCATTGACATAACGAATCTTGCAGCACCATCCATAGAGAGCGTTACGTAGCAAATTACGTTCCGATTGTAACCGGCCACGTGCGGACTCAAATGTCCCAGATTCCAGTAGGAAAAGCTGTGCTCCACCTTACGCAGGGAATTTCACTCACAGAATGTTTATAGGATATGGTGTTCGTTGCGTTCTTCAATGCATCACAGTCGCTACTAGTCGGGTCACAGCTACATGGAGGGAGATCGCACAGGATTATATCCAGGGCCAATTTGATCCCACAAAATAATGTTTACAGTACTTGGTGGCAGCATGTGGTGGCTTCACACATATAATGGATTCTCAGCGATATAAATCATGTAAATTCAGTAAACTTAATTATTTACGTATTGGCACGTATGATGGGCATGCTGAAAAGTAATGTAGCAGAATTTTTTATGTGAATATTCGTCTCTGTATTTCTTTCTCAGCTTAGTCACCCTGGCGTCGAACACATTTCTCCCAACGAGAAACCTTCTCTGTAGAACGTTGCACTTCGTTGACGGAACCACAGCCTCACCTCCGCTTGCACTGCTTCAGTATTTATGTGAAGCCCCCAAAGGTGTTCTTTAAGTTTTGAAAACAGGCGAAAATCGAATGGACCCAAGTCGGGGTTATGTGGAGGATGATCGATGACAGAGAACCTGTAAGGCTACGGATATCGATTCTGTGCTCGATGGATCGAATCTACTCTTACACTTCTTTGGTGTAGCGCAGCGTCATCGCTGACGGGGATGCCCCGTAATTCTAGAACTGACAGGTTGGCACCTGTAGTTTGTTCGGCGCGAATCAGTGAAGAAATCACCCAGAGCCATCAAGCGAGGAGGATGTATGTGTATACTAGACAAGTAATTGTGGTTGAAACAATATTTTTGAAGCAGAGGATTAATTTCGTGTCCTGAGAGTTCTTGTTTAATTAAAAGATCTTGTGCTGCAAGAAATAGGCAATCGTAAACTCATACAAGCTTGTGACAACTCAGTGACTGTAATTGTAATGAGAGTGCTATCAGAACAAGTAGGGGCGTGATACTTAAAATTAAAGAGAAGTAAATCAACAGTGCCGCACAAAAGTGTTCACATGTGGCAACCCCTTCATTATTATTAGAACATTTTTAAAGGGACTGAATTATACAACAGTATGGCGGAACGGATAGAACATAGAATGTAAGCACACGGCCAGAACGTCAGTTATGGAAGCATGTAGCCTCCAAAACTGGTAAGTTTTTTAACCAGCCAGGCTACACCAAGTAATGATCAAGTGTAAATACACAAGTAAGACACATTGGCGCCTTTCATTTAGCGGTACGTGACAAAACGGAACTGTTTATATCTTTCGATGCAGTCGTGGAGAGAAAAATAAGAAGCCGAATTACTTTTAACGCACGACCACTCCTACTGGTTACATCTTTGGATACGATCGTAAGAATAGTGGAACGAGTGCAAAAGTAGTTTTTAAACATTTGGATACGATAGACCAGCAAGAAAGAAGAAGGAACCGAGCCACAGAATGAGACAAAGGATCAAACAAATGCCACGTCACAAGTAGCAGTAGCCAGCAGTACAACCGCTAGCAACACTGGAAAATATAGAGCGTAAGTGTATCAAATTGCTGCAGGCCATTAACCAAATTAATTGCTATGAAAATGGTTTAACAATGCAGCATAACCTAAGAAGTGATTAAAATTGTGTGGCGAAGAGTGATATTCCAGAATTTTAAACAGTGGCTGAATTTGGTAATATTCCGGAAACATAATAATATACTGGAGGCAAAATTGCCGGCTGGTAAGTTAAAACAAGAGAGTGCATCAGACAATGACTATTACCAGTCGAATGTAGAGGAAGAGGAACAACCGTTATTAGAAATGAAATTGAAGAGGAAAACGAGTGTAATATGGAGGAATATATGAGCTGTGACCAGACTGAATTCTCTTTTGAGAATAGCATATCACAGGAAAGCACTGGAAATTCAACCGCACCCCGAACGATAAACGCGGTGAACGTGAACGCACCCAGAAGAGAAAAGCGCGGAACAGTTGTAGCGAGTAAAGACTGTGGCTATGAGGCGCCCAAAGCAACGCCTACAAAAGTGTTAGGAACCGGTATCGATCTCGAACAATTAACAGAACCGTGGGAAACAGGCGGAAGTAAGATACGTTCTTAAAAATGTTAAAAGTGAAACAAGGTACTCATGCCTTAGATAATAGAGAAAACAGATAAAAAATGCTGAAACAAGAGTAGAATTTCAAATTGTTAAAATCGTGAGAGGAATGGGTTGATGAGGAAATAAAGAAAAGAGGGGATGAACAAATGAAAATAGACGAAGAACTTAAACCAGAACTAGGGAGACAGGAAAAAGAAATTAAGAAAGTAAATGATCAAGAAAAACGGCAACATCAGAACGGAGCGAAAGAAACAGGTGCAATAACTGTTCTGTGTTCTGGCAAAAGGCAAGAGAAAACTAGCAAACGTAAGAAGGAAACCGAGCAGAAAATATACATCACGAACGAAGTGGTAGGAGCTGTACAGGAAATACAGCAAACCATTGAACTGCAGGTTGAACAGGAAGTCAGCAGCAAATCAAGCAATGAAGCAAAGTCAGCAAGTGGCGCCGGCCGGGTTGGGCGAGCGGTTCTAGGTGCTACAGTCTGGAACCGCGCGACCGCTACGATCGCAGGTTCAAATCCTGCCTCGGGCATGGATGTGTGTGACGTCCTTAGGTTAGATAGGCTTAAATAGTTCTAAGTTCTAGGGGACTGATGACCTCAGAAGTTAAGTCCCATAGTGCTCAGAGCCATTTGAACCCTTTTATCAGCAAGTGGCCAAACGGCGATACTGCCCAAGATTGATCCACTAGACCATTTTTTAAATATCTTCAAAATCAGTAAATTTCACCCCAAAGGAAAGTTTCATTCCTGTGCAATCATAATAAATTTCCTCGGGCTATTGGTGAAAATATGTGATGACAAAACAAAAATTGTTTACGTCGGAAATGAAATGGACGACGAAGCATTTAACAGGGGTACATGGTTAGACAAGGAAAATATTTGAAAGAATAAATGTTCCCAAAAAAATTTTCGTCCAAGGACAATATACTAATATCTGTATGTACTCGTCCATATAATGGGTGAATGGATGGAACTTAACGGTAACTTCTTACAAATGCAATTGGAGAGTTACTAATATCTTGACGTATCTTACAACGAGAGAAATGTGGTGCGAAGCATGACACAAAGATCACCAAGTGAAGTACGTAGCCACTTAATAGGAACGATTATTAACTCAGTGGATCAGTCCAGGGTAATATTTACACAGTTTACAACACGAGGATAGGCAGCCAAGTGCCAAGTGGTAACATTGGTAACAAAGCACCGCAGCACAGGACGCGCAATAAACAGAAGTGAAGACATAAGCAGAGAAGCAGAAAAGACTAATAACCTGGCGGTTATGGTTTTAGATAACACAAAGAGAAAGGGACAGGCGGACTAGAGGAAGAAGAGTGCAGCTCGTCAAAAGACAGAGAATAGGGATGTAGGCTGAGAAGTGTCACGGAACCGACTGAGGAACATTCAGGGATTTCAGGATCCCTCGAACTTGAAACGTATATGGAGATGCCTCAAACAACTAGGCAAGAAGATAGAAACATTTACATAACAAAAGCGTAAAAATTAAGTGATGAACAAAAACACCTGTTCAAAGAAGATGTTATATTGAGAGATAAGGCAGTACGCACCACTGTAATCGAGATTAAAATATGCGGGATTGTGACTAAATTGTTAATCTACTTGGGAAGCCAGCATGCAATTGCGAACAACGTGTATAACGATTTAGTGAAATGAGGTGACGAAATGCTGAGTTTACTGGTCAGTGGATTCCACATAAAAGGAGCTGTAGGTGAACGTGGGAAAATAATTCTGTGTCAGGTAATGTTGCAGGATGATATAGAAGGAGAATTTTATCAAACGTACCTTGAGGGCAGGCCTAATTTGCAAGAGCAAGCCGTTATACGCACCAATTGGTTGATGGACGATAGTGAAAGATACAGATTATGTGAAAAATTAAACGAAGTTTCACGATGGAGAAAACTTAATAAAAAAACGACAGTAGATAGAATACAAAGTTTCTCCCGCATATGCCATTACCAGCTTGCAAAAATGAAGTGGTTTATCTCCTATTACTGAGAACGAAGCAAATTAGGTTACATGGAAATAAATCAACAGTATGTAAATGGGGTTTGTATGGGAAGTGCAGGAGCTGGACAAGTATCACCGTTAACAGAAAGACACAGGGTGGTTTTTGGAAGAAGATCGGGAGTAATAAAAGGCTCAAACGATCGTATGAAAATAAAGCCTCATAAATTACATATTAAGCCACCTTACCCAATTCCACAGGTCAGGAAAATAGCTGTAGAAAAGGAATTGCAAATAACGCTGACTGCAGGAGTAATAGCCCTTTAGTCATTGCGGCAAGGACAAACGGAAATTTGAGGCTTGTATTGGACACATGGCTGGCCAAAAAGTATTTGATGTGGTTCATAGAATAAATAGTCCTATGTTTTTCACTGAACGTAGTGGTGTCAGCTTTCATCAGTCACTTCCGTGTCGTGCTATCAAGGTGGATGATGTGATTGCTGGTCCTACGCTCTCATGCATTTGTTTCACAGGGGCATGACCCCAATGACTGACTGGCCCAATCGGCGAACATTTATGTTTTCAAGGTTATCTGATGCAACTGGAGGTGAAACTGATCATGAAATACATCAAGCAAATATTGGAAATTGACGTGAGGCTTTTGTTCTATGAACATGTTCCTAAGCTGCAGATGTTCGCCTGATAAAATATTTTCTATTTGAACCAGAAATGGATCATCCTGGAAGCATAGACACGCTTATATAAAAATTCCAAGTACAAGAATATTTGTAAGGCTCGGTACAACATCTAGATATCATCAAGCTCTACTGAACCCTATACAGCATTTTCATGCAATGTAGTTGTCCGTCCCCGGTAGCTGAGAGGTCGGCGCGACAGAGTGTTAATCTTAAGGGCCCGGGTTCGATTCCCGGCTGGGTCGGAGATTTTCTCGGCTCAGGGACTGGGTCTTGTGCTTTCTTAATCATCATCATCCCATCCCCATCGACGCGCATGTCGCCGAAGTGGCGCCAAATCGAAAAACTTGCACCCGGCGAACGATCTACCCGACGGGAAGCCCTAGTCACACGACATTAAAAAATTAATGCAATGTAGTTGTACAGATTGGTATCAGCTCTTGTCAGGACACAGAACCGACTGGAAGGGAAAGAATTATTGAAAAAATGTACCATTTATGTGGGTGACATACCGACGGCCAGTGAAAAGTGGGAGCAACACATAAAGATGTCAGAAGAAATATTAGAAAATTGTGAACGTGCAGTGCAAGACTTCAGTTTCAAAAATCGGAATTTGGAAAACCGGAGACATCTTTCCTAGAAATCATTATTGGGCCAGAAGGGATGTAAACCTACGCAGAAAAGTCGGCAACCACATGAGAGTTTCCGACAAAAAGGAATATGAAGAATTTGAAGAGGTTTTCGGTCTTTGTGGATTCTATTGTTCGTTCATCGATGGACAAACTCAGGATAGCCAGGCACTGCTCTGACTATTGAAGAAAGAAGAAAAACAAGGCATGGTTTTGGAAGGTAGAATGTACAACAGATTTTGAGAAAATAAAACAAAATTTCTGATATGCTCCAACACTAACTCATCCAGAAATGACAAAAATATTCTGCCTTGGATCTGATAGTCAGATTATGGTTTTCCGGTCCATTTATATCAAAATGAAGAAGAAGAGGATGGAAGTGACAAAAACTGTTGCTTTCGGTAGTCGGCTTTTATATGTCCCCTAGCAAAAGTACTTCATAACGGAGAAGGAAGCATTGGCAGTCACGTCCGGATTCGCGAAATTTAGGTACTACCTGCAGGATGGAAAGCAGTTCTCATAACAGATCATGAGGCCTTATCATTTATGTTATCATGTCGACTCAGCACAGCAGACTCAAATGGTTCAAATGGCTCTGAGCACTATGGGACTCAACATCTTAGGTCATAAGTCCCCTAGAACTTAGAACTACTTAAACCTAACTAACCCAAGGACATCACACACACCCATGCCCGAGGCAGGATTCGAACCTGCGACCGTAGCAGTCCCGCGGTTCCGGACTGCAGCGCCAGAACCGCTAGACCACCGCGGCCGGCACACAGCAGACTGATAAGGTAGGTGCTTCCTCTGCAAGAACTAGATTTTGATATTCAGCATATGCCAGTCAAACAACAAATAGTGCCGGATGCAGTATCATGCTTGCCTTTAGGCCTAGGGAATGTATTAACAGCGCCTCAGTGGAGAAAAATTAATATTTGTCATATTAGTTTTATACAGTGTAGTGTCAAAGATTGCTTTACAGTCTGTGTAACAATAAGAATATCATTCTGAAACGTCAGTCAACGAACCATAACCACTGCCAAATACCTCATCATAGAAAAGGGAAACTTTTATACAAAGACTGACAAAAAACTGTAACAACCGAAGGAAAAATTAGCTTTGATAAGGGGGCTTCAAGACGTCAACCAAGATGACAACGCTAGCTATTTTCTGAAGAGGTTCAGGAGTGCAACAAGCGTCCTTCTTCGTCAGTGGAAAATATTTGTGAAACCTAAAAATAATTCTTATGTGTACTGAATGGGACGCAGTGAGTACTGTGCAAGATTTCCTTCAAAACAATGTTCATTACTCATAGTTTATCATCATGTGAGATTTTCCATGTGCTCTTATATTCCTATGAAAATTTATTGTTTTGGAATTTCCCTTGATGTTCAGCAGAGGATATTTTAGTGTATTGTGGTACCTTTTTCAGAAAGGTTTTTTAATCCATCATATAAGGAAAACAGTTTCTTAAATGTAGGTCATGAGATGTGTCTATAATTTATTTCTTGCGTGTTTCAGAGCTCGACGAGTCACTATACTGTCAAACCAGTGACAATAAAACAATGAAATCCTCTTTCTGTAAGATGCCTCAGACTGGTCGGCAGTGAACAACTGGTAGCTGCACCTGTGTATCTACGATCATGTATGTCAGATGTCGAAGAGTGGAAATTCATTAGCTGGTGCTGGTCAGCCAGCCAACGAGGAAAAAAAGCGGCCAACATCCGAATGCAACCCTCGCATTTAGGTTTCTACTTATACTTACAATTAAATTCACCTATAACCGTCATTTGGACCACGCATTGAGGGTTCTACATAAACTTAATGATATATATGTACAATTAAGTTTATGTAGAGCCCTCAATCCGTGAGTCCATTCGCACGTTTCCAACTGTTTTTCCTCGTTGACTAGCTGATCAATACCATGTATATATATGGGAATCGAGAATATCAACGAATTTTGACTGTTATCGATATCAATACTGGCAAAATACTGGTCCCTGGAATTCAATGACTGTATGAAACTCTCTGCAGGAGTTCGAAAGACCAGAGCAGACATACGTATAAAAGGAAGCGAGCAGGGGACTTCAGTTTACATGTCTAGAGAGAGAAAATTTAATTAAATTTGTTTATTTATTTACCAAAACATGACTAAAACATATATGTATGTACGCCTGCAGTAATGCTCGTCCATTATGCTTTTGATGGATGACGGATGCAATGTATATACCAGTGGCAAAGGCTGCTTTTCATGTGATGTCCAGTTCAACAAGGTTCGTATGTTTTACCTTACCTGTACAGTCAACCCTTGCTTCTTGTCAAATCTCGTGGTTCTATGTCAACGGAAAGCACGCAACACATCTTGGTGACAGAGTTTGCGAGTATCAAAGTAAGTGTCATATATGACCGAAACTTTTGATTACACTGCCAACGGAACATAGACTTCGGTATGTGATGTACATTTGAACTTGACTTGCCAAACTGTTCCAGAGAAAAAGGGTCTTAACAGACGGACAGACAATCAGATAAATAAAAGAGCTACAAAAAATATTTTTTCGTCTCATATGATTATAAATTAACCATTTTCGGATTGCTTCCTTTACTTGTCCTCTGAAAGTTTGATTTATGCCAAATTCCATGATTCTAGGTCAACGGGAAGCACTATACATGATTTGATGAATCAATTTTCGAATATCAAAATATGTGTCATAAAAAGTTGTATCATTTGAAGCAAGTGACCTAGAGGCTTAAAAGTTTTACACCTCAAAGGGACCATAGACTTTAGTGCGCGAGATAAATTTGAATCTGATACATCTAACCATTCCTGAGAAAAAAGGTTCTTAATAGTCGGACAGACAGGCAGACGAACAACAAAGCGATCCTGCCAGGGTTCTGCTTTTACAGATTGCACATAACCCTAAAAAGCAATTTTGAAACAAAAAGCGAGACACTGACCTCAAACTCAGAAAAAGAGGTGAAAAAATTTGGCTGGGTAGATCAGATGGTCCAAGAAAAAGTCCACTACAACGAAGTTCCACTTGGTCTTGGCTTCATCACATGAATTTTCTAGAAGAAATAATACTCCAATAAGCTGAACACGGTTCTTCACAGTTCTTCGAAATGTGGGATAAGGTAGTCATGTACACCTTATGGTTCTGAACTCTCCCAGGAATACGAAATCGAAATTGTCAAACACAAAAGTTTTGTGTAAAAATCACTTTAGACACAGAAACATGTATAAATATGTTTCTACCTTTCGTGCATGTCATTTTTCATTTACAACTAGAAAGCTGTTAAACAGACAGTCACAAGGTTTTATTGTGGCCATTAATTTATTCTGCTCGTCTAGTTTCATATATGAAATCAATTCGTTTTACTGTAGGATACTGACTAAAACTAATTATTTGCCTTTTATGATGTCATGTGACGGACAGTGTAAGATCATAGCAGATGATTGTCCATTGTCACCAGCCACCACCAAGGGATAATTTAATACATGTTTGGAGTCTCATGAAACTGGGTCTGATGCTAGACCTCTTGATTCAGTCCCATTTTCCACCGATTCCATTTCCACTGACAAGGAAGTACGCATATGTCTTGAAATAAAAGATCTTTTAAAAAATTGATGTTATGAAACAAAGGCCAGGTGGCCTTGCGTTTTCGTGGACTTTTCCGTGGCTCCAAGGATCGTACTTCGCACAGAATTTCAGTGCTTCTCTGTAACTCTTTCTGAGGGGGTTCCATTTCAACATCAAAGTCTTACTGACATAGTAAAAAAAGGATGCAAGAAAGTATCGCTACTTAGTTCCCTATAGCTGTAAAACTATGAACATGAATGTACTGTTCACAAATTTATTTTAGTGACAAAAATGGGGACAAAACTTTGCTTTTGTCGTTACAATGTCAGTTATTTTTCACCAGATTGTGAAATGTGAAGAAAATACTCCCTTCTTTAACAAAAAAAAATGTGCACTATTCTTATAAAAATAAACGGAAGACGTCCGTTACATATACTATACAAGCTAAAGCGTAGTTATACTGGATTTTGCCACCCGCCGGCTCTCGCCAGAAATATTACGACTCTGACTGGCGCCGGCGCAACCCACCCGTGCTGTCAGTGTGAACACTGAGGACCGTCTAACAAATAAGGTTCACTGTGAGGAACAAAACAGAAGCCTGATTCTTAACATACACAATGAGATGAAATGATTAAGATCATATGTTATTTAGCGCCAGGAGTCTCCACCTGAGGAAGTTCGGCCGCCGAGTTGCAAGCCTTTTCAGTTGACGCCACATTGAGTTACATGCGTATTGATGATGATGAAATGATGATGAGAACAATACAACACTCGGTCGCCGATAGGAGAAATCTCTAAACCGGTCGGGTATCGAAGCCGGGCCCACTGCATAGCAGTCAGACACGCTGATCATTCCTTTTTATTTTTTTTTTTTTTTTGGAACTCTGGACCTTTGCCTTTCGCGGGCAAGTGTGCAAACACCGCGCAATCCGAGGTCTGGCCACAACATCTCCATCACTCTTGCCGACCTCTATTTTAAGTTAGGAAATGTGTAGAATATCTTTTTATTTGTTTATTGCTATTTTTATTTTTGTTATTATTACTAATACATTTTTTCCGGCAGTACTCAATATGTGTATTCTTTCGTAATGGCTCAAGGCCCGCAAACGTTGGGGATATGACGAGAAATAGAAACAAAGGAAAGGAGAAATAAAAGATACAGCAACGAAAGATAAGTTGGGAGATGTAGCGGGCATTTATTCGAGATTATCTCCCACTCACAGGCTGGGACTAGGCCATTTCACCATGCCGTTCCTAAAAACGGGTGTCGTGAGGTGTCAGGCATGTCAGGATGTCGAGTACGCCCCAAATGAAGGGGAGGGGGTCGTCAATACGCTGTGTAAGTAATTAGTAAATTGACGGCCTTACTACGGCGTTTGCTCGAGTGCGGTGTGAGCATCTAAAACATGGTACCAAAAGTCGAGCTTGGCGTGTGCCCCATCGCTGAAGAGGTATGCAGTCGTCAGGCCCTTTAATCACCTTATAATGTGGTGCTCGGTAAGTGGAAAATGTGTGTCCTCAGGAAGAATAAGGAATTAGGGGCTGATAGTCGTTGGCGGAGCACGGAGGTAACATGCCATATCAGTTGCAATAGTTGGCATACATCATGGGTCGATGGACATGTGAGACGATGCTCATCAGTATCCTTGGTGTGGCAGCAAGTATATAACGTTTCTTTGGACAGTCCAATATGGTGAAGTCGATCGTTTTCTGGTATTTTAAAGATGCGATACCACGTGGGTCGTCCATCGGTTGTAACAAAGGACACATAGACGATCTTCTGCACTGTTGTCCAACGGACATATGGGCGTAGGTTCCCCAGCAATGTGTGAAAGTCTTTCGTTCGTTGTGCATGCGTGACCAGGAGGGCATCACGTATATTTCCGAGTTCTAGAAGGCCGATGGCCTGCACCAGGGCCTTGTCACAGTTAAAACAGATGTCGTGTCTCTAACATGGACGAGAGTGAGTCCTCCTGCTGAAATGAGGAGGGTGAAGGTGTCGTAGCAGACTTTAAAAATGGCTCCTGATGATATGAAAAACCCAAAGGCCGTCTGGAAAGATTGGTCTAGGATCACAGGGAGCGAGGAAATTTGAAGCACATGTACCAGCTTGGGTGTGACAAAGGTGTTGATGTAGGGCGTTAGCTGGACTGGATTCAGGCTGCAGTGGAGGTTGTGTTATAAGTGGGCTTCTATCATCTAGAGCAAATGGTGGTAGACGGACGCAGCTATAAGGTGGATATGTCCAGTAAACGTGATACCCAGGTATTGGAGTTGGTCCAGTGTTGACAGTGGGAGTGCCTCTTCGTCTTGGAGGCCACAACCGATGTTCATAATCACTGATATGGCTACACTGAGAACGCCTCCCGATATCTTTCCACACAGTCGGATCTATGCAATGACGTTATATATTTCATTAGGTGTACATTCCAGGGCATAGAACAGGCCAATTTGATTGGACGCCATACAGAAATCGGTCCTGCCTGTTAAGAGTAAGTGGGTGAAAGTTTGTGATCTCAGGACTTCACAACAGTTTACGCATCAAAATTAAAATGGCTGTGGCACGCGGAGGATGGGATTGGGCAGTTGCTGGAACATTTTGGTCAAGGTCACGGAACGCCTCGTAGAATTATTAAACTGCAAGGACGTCTGGGCCTGAGAATTTGTCCATAGCACCTTTGGCGACAGCATCTGCCACCTTGCCCACAGTACTTGTCTCTGTAGCATCGAAAGTATATGTGGCCTGTTACAGAAAATTCACAGATGTGGAAGGGAGGCATTAGTCGTCTGTGTACTGACATGGCTGGCGTCTTGCATCAAGAGGATGGTGATAAACTGTTGACGACGACGACGAAGGTCAGATGTGGTATGGAGCATAGACGGTGATTTCTCAGGCGCGATATTCTGTATGCATGATCTCACCACTACCCTGTAGCTTATTATGCTCCAGCGAAAGGGGCTTGGCCTTAATGCATTGTCGTTCCCTGTGCGTTTCAAGTGATGGAAATTGGTTGTTGAGTTCCCGTAGCATGGTGAATAATTCATGGTGTCGTTGGGACACACAGCCGATTCTTTCCCGCATTGGACCAACTTCCCTGTGATCATTGGTTTGGTGCAGTTCAGCAACCACATCAGTGAAGTGTGGTACCCAGGAAACAGCATTCACATGAACACCTCATCGCCGCGACGCACTGTCAATAAATTGGGTCATGGAGGCTGCGCCAATCTGACTGTGGTGAGATATTGGAGGAAAATGGCATACGAGTTGTGGTCGGAAAAAGCGAGTGACTATTTTTTTGAGGCGACCACTCCAGAACAGAGGATGTCGGAGACGGAGATGCAATCTACCCTGCTTTTAGAATTGGCTTATAAAAAGTGTGGGTGCGGGGGGGGGGGGGGGGGAGGGGCGCTATGGGCCTTTTCCCATGCACCATTGAGGCAGAGCTCTTCCACCACTATTCATAGGGCTGGACGTGACGAGTAGCTGAGATGTTGGTATGTCGGATGCAACAGGCCACTAAAATCGACTGCAATTAAAATGTGGTCAAAATGGGGTACGATTCCCACAGAGTAAAAAAGAGAACATTGATGGCGGTTGGATGGGCCCAGCGGAGCATATAGATTGATGACACGTATTCCAAATATTGTAATAGCCATGATCGGTGTGGTTGGGAGTACAGTCACATCTATGACCAGATGCCCCTCTGAGACCTAGGTCGGCACCCCACACAAGGCCTGATCACCAATAGAGTGGTACAACTGTGCATAAATATCCGTAATCATTGCAATATGCACCTCTTGTAATAGGGCAACGTCGAGATCTGACTCGCGAATCATGTGTTGGAATAATTGCATCTTCACCGTACTGCGAATCATAAACGGGTGACATTATCCTACCCCACCCGATCGCTGGGGGCACACTTCTAACTCATTTACGGGCGGGGCTAAAAGGATACATCGATCCCAGTGGGATCGCAGAGGCGTGTTTCTCATCGTCGCCCCAAGCCTTTGTGCCGCGACAATATTCGGTATCCATACAGTCTTTCCCTGTGAGGGAGTGGTTATACTACGTCGGCGGGGACACAGCTGTCTCATCCCGTGCGTTGTTCATTACGCCCTCCAGAGAAGGGACAAAGGCTGCCGTGATAGTTGTGTAAGGTTGTCAGACACTATCACCGTCAGCTGCACGTCGTCCTTACGTGTGACGTTATCATCCTCATGCGTTGAACTCTGTCTGGTTCCTGATATCGACCTGCGCCTCCGGTTTGGTGAACATTGCTTGCTAACATGTCCTTCTGCGTCAGACGACAGAAAAGAGTCCCGCCGTCTGGGTGCTAAAATTTCCATCGCCACTGCTTGGGAGCAAAGTGCAGACCCGCTGGCGACGCTGGTCGAGATGTTAGGTGACGGAAGCTGCTGGGTGGCCGCCTCCCTGTCTATTGGTCCCATCAAGTCGTCCAAACCGTCGCTATGTGGTGGCTGCTGCAGGCTGGGGTGGCTATGCGGCAGACTTCCTGAAATAGTGGCGACGGTAAGCACCGTCGCATACGTCGCCGGCAGAGTGGTCGGTTTGGCTGGGGGCTTCACGTCCTTGGGCTCTAACTGTGCGATGCGTCGCTCTATGCATTTCTACCAAAGACGTCCGTTTCGGCATTCCGATCATGTGCTTGGTAGGCCGTTGTACGTGGTGACGATTCTGCAGCCACCAGTTCTGAGGTAGGATGGCACATTGCTACGGAGATCGATACACATTTGTTGGACACCATTCAAGAAGGATATTTCTCGAACGTTACCCATTTCTCGACTACGTGGGTGAGGATACTGCCGTAGGGGTGGAGGGCAGTTATCACATTTTCAGAGGTAGCTCAAATGGCAGCGCGAAAACTAATCGTTCGGACGCCCGAACGCGCGTGATCGACAGTGGCAGAAGTGGAGTCCTCGACTGGCTCCCTGATGATGTTTTCGCACGAGGCGCCATTGACAATCCTTACGTACACAGTGATGCTGAAGATGGAAAAAAATGTGTACCTATGATGTCTGATGCTGGTATCTTTACGTCGTATCTTAAGAAACGTTCCCTATCTAGTGCTTTGGGTCGTGCAGAGTGGGGGCAAAAGCTGAATCGAAGCGTTGTTTTAGGATATTGGTTACCCATGTGGCCTTGCTAGTACGCCGCGCGGAACACAGGCACACCTCCGCACTGTGGCCCTGCCGAATGCAAACTGTCCACTCAACTAATGAGGCGGACAATATTTAAAACACACAGCTTACGATTATGTAATTCCATCTATTTTATTTATCCCGCTAAACTTATAGCAAAGATAATGAATTGTAGGTAGGAGAAAACTTCCCAGCGGATTGATTGTATGTACTCGTCTCGGGTGTCCTGTGGGTTCCCGCTGCTGGCTGGTATCATCCTTCACAGCATGGGGTGGGAGGGATAGTTACACTGGTACACAGGGCCCTTGAAATATGGGACGGAGAAAGTCTACAAAGGGAGGTCAACCACTTTAAAGATGTATTCAAGAAGAACGGACGAGGTGGGTGGCAAGTCCGACGTGCCTCGAGGCGGACGATACAGGCCCAGGAAATAGAGCATGACGAGGAGAATAAGGAACGATGCATCTGCCGTGCGCCAACAAAGTATCGAAGAAAATCGACTGAATCCTGTCTCGATATAACATTAAATGTGTTTCCCGTCCACCTCCGAAAACCCGTGCACTATCAAGGTCGGTAAAACATGACTTCGGGCTCCGTAAACTGGTGATTTACCGTGGGTGTTTACCGTATTCCAGGTAAAAGTGGTAAGACATACATCAGGCAGACTATGCGGACCATCGAAGGAAAGTACAAGGAACATAGGAGATACACTCAAGGTAAGCAACCAACGAAATCGGCGGTTGCGGAATGGTGCATGGATACATGGGACTCAATGAAATATAAAGAAACGGAGGTGTTAAGAGACATACCGTCGTTTTGAGACTGTGTTCTGAAGGAGGCTATTGAAACACGAGTGGCCGAAAGGCTGATCAACAGAGACAGTGGATGGACCCTAATTGAAACTTGCAACCCAACGCCCAGCGAATCTAAATAACAGTGTCGGCCGAGAGCTACTTTCGCGCCCGACGAAGGCAACAAAAGCACTCAAGGACTAAGATTCGCCCACAGCCTTTGACGCTGACGTCAAAACAAGGTTTCACCCGACACGTCATGTGACCAGTTGGTTCCAGAAGGGGAAAGGGCGGGAGGGGGGCGATCAGAGTATAAAGGAGGCGGCACGCAGCGAAGACAATGATTCTTCAGGTATCACGTGAAGATGACGGCATACTGTCGAGATATCAATTCGATTCGGTGGCGAAGCTGAATGCGATGAGAGTTCAAATTTATAAAGCATTGTGGGGATCAGTTTCTACAGTACATGGATTTCCAACATACAAGGACTGGCTGGTGGCTAATGAAGAAATAGCAGACATCAGATAATGGCTAATGAAACAGGATTTTATGGACGCACATTTCTACTTGAGTGTTTAGTGTTCCAATATTTGTTCTATTCGACAGAAACTTTTTATTAATGAAAGTGGGTGTTAAAGCAACGAGGACGTCTTTAGCACATTAGTAGCTTCTACAAACCGGCAATGCAAGTCACACACCACAAGAGCGTCGGCCGGAAGAACACCGGGTCACCGTTGTGAGAATCACCTTTGTACATTGCTTAAAACTGATGTTTGCATTGAATATATGAAAATGTATTCAACGTCTGTAAAATAAAACTAATGTTAGCTAAGTGTGTGTCACATACATTTACTGATTAGCCTTGTAATTACTACACTGAACTATACTGAAGTTACCGAAACTGTACTCCCTGCGAGTTGATCTGTAAAGGCGTCATTTATACTATATTGAAGGAATTCTACGTTAATCTGATGGTGCCTACTGAAACCAATGTTGAAGGTATGAACGGACAAGATTATTTTGTAAAGTAATGCACTAAAGAAAATGCCGGTAAAGGGTTTCCGATTTATGAAAAATGTTCCAATGAGAGTGAGGAAAGGTTAGATCACTGAAGCCACTAACTTTCCTTAAACTAATAAACTGTGAACGGTGAACGAAATAGTTTCGCTTGTTTGCTTGACTTCTAATTTGATCCTTGTGGTTATCCAAGTAATCGACGTCTACGCACCAAGCTGATGTGCCATCGCTTTGATATGCCACTGTTTAAGCGAATCGAAGAAGCAAATTTTACATGTTGCAGAAATTTAATATAAATTTAAAAGACAGTCTTCAGCTAGTCAGACTGAACGGATGATCTGGTGCATGTAGACAAAAGAAGGAATATACACTACTGGCCATTAAAATTGCTAAACCACGAAGATGTCGTGCTACAGACGCAAAATTTAACCGACAGGAAGAAGATGCTGTGATATGCAAATGATTAGCTTTCCAGAGCATTCCCACAAGAATGTCACCGGTGGCGACACCTACAACGTGCCGACATGAGGAAAGTTTCCAACCGATTTCTCATACACAAATAGCAGTTGACCGGCGTTGCCTGGTGAAACGTTGTCGTGATGCCTCCTGTAAGAAGAAGAAACGCGTACCATCACATTTCCGACTTTGATAAAGATCGGATTGTAGCCTATCACGATTGCGGTTTATCGTATCGCGACATTGCTGCTCGCGTTGGTCGAAATCCAATGAATGTTAGCAGAGTATGGAATCGGTGGGTTCAGGAGGGTTATACGGAACGCCGTGCTGGATTCCAACGACCTCGTATCACTATCAGTCGAGATGACAGGCATCTTATCCGCATGGCTCTAATGGATCGAGCAGCCACGTCTCGATCCCTGAATCAACGGATGGGGACGCTTGCAAGACAACAACCACCTGCACGAACAGTTCGACGACGTTTGCATCAGCATGGACATTTCTTCGGATGAATCCAGGTTCTGTTTACAGCATGATGATGATCACATCCGTGTTTGTCGACATCGCGGTGAACGCACATTGGAAGCGTGTATTCGTCATCGCCATACTGGCGTATCACCCGGCGTGATGTTATGGGGTGCCATTGGTTACACGTCTCGGTCATCTCTTGTTCGCGTTGACGGCACTTTGAATAGTGGACGTTATATTTCAGATGTGTTACGACCCGTGGCTCTACCCTTCATTCGATCCCTGCGAAACCCTACATTTCAGGAGGATAATGCACGAGTGCATGTTGCAGGCCCTGTACGGGCCTTTCTAGATACAGAAAATGTTCGACTGCTGCCCTGGCCAGCACGTTCTCCAGATCTCTCACCAATTGAAAACGTCTCGTCAATGGTGGCCGAACAACTGGCTCGTCACAATACGCCAGTTACTACTCTTGATGAACTGTGGCATCGTGTTGAAGCTGCATGGGCAGCTGTACCTGTACTCGCCATCAAAGCCCTATTTCACTCATTGCCCAGGCGTATCAAGGCCGTTATTACGGCCAGAGGTGGTTGATCCGGTTACTGATTTCTCAGGATCTATGCACCCAAATTGCATGAAAATGTAATCACATGTCAGTTGTAGTATAACATATTTGTCAAATGAATACCCGTTTATCATCTGCATTTCTTCTTGGTGTAGCAATTTTATGGCCAGCTGTGTAATTCCCCTTAAAGAAGATATGTAACCATCCAAAAATAAATTTTCGTATATGTTATGTGGTACTGCTGATAAATACGGTCATTTAATTGATTAGGTGTTCGTACTTAAGAAGAATGAGTACAATATTTTGTCGTAGCCTGAATATATCGACTTATTAAGAACGTAATAAGGAAAGAATACACTTTCAGTGGAACGAAGTGCCATCTCAACGAGAACCCCTGGCACTCGGCAGTGTCGTCGATGCCTACTTGCTGGGACGGGGCGACGCCTGCTGCGGGCAGGCAGCGAAGTCGCCCTAAGTAGCCGCTAAAGGGGAAGGGCGGGGCAGAGCTTGCGCGCGACTCGGCAGCCAACAAGCAGCAATCCCGCCTTCCGCCGGATTACGGGACAATCGTTTTCCAATAGCGCCACCGCCGTCGACACCCCGGAGACGGGACAATGGCTGGTGGCGGCAATCTGGCGCTCAGCCGCCCCCGCTAACAGCCGTCGAGGCTTATTCCGCGGCGCGCCTCTGCACTGAGTTGTGGGGCGCGTCTGCTGCCTGCTGTCTACTGGCTGCTGGCTTATTACTTCCCAGCGGGTCACGCCGCGGCAGACTCGCTGACAATGTCGGAAAGGTGCTGAGTCTTGCAGCTCGACAATACTGCCGCCTTGCTAAAAAGCCACTCCTTTCAGCTCTTCTTACCTAAAGGAAAAGATGTCAGTTCTTTGCTACCTTACATTTCTCCGCAAAGCTTAAGAAGGAGATAGAGTAGCATAACACGTTAACTACTCCGTGGAGAGGAATCAAAGTGTGGGATCGTGTTGCTAGAGGGCTTCCATTTGTGTACAGAAAGCTGGAAAGAGGTCAGTGTGACTGTAGTCCCAAATGGGGCAGGCCCCGCAACCTGAGGCAATTGAAGGGACGAGAAAAAACGATGTGTGCCGGTCATTGAGCAGTTACGTTGTACCGTGCTGGTGTTCTTCATTACAACATGGCACAGAGACAACATTTGGAATAATCATGAGTAAACTAGCAGGAGGACAAAATGTGACGAGTGTAGACCAGGAGTACTGTAAGGCACGCAATCTCACGCTCCTCAGTGGCACGGCGACTTGACTGGAGCGGTTTCTTTGCCCGATGGACAGTATGTTGTGTTTCAGTGGAAATGAGCGTTTGGCGTCATTGGCCGGAAGGTCCCTTACGGAGCAGGTTGGGCCGCATTGGTGCAGGTCTTATTACATTCGACGCCACATGGGGCGACCTGCGTGCAGGATGGGGATGAAATGATGATGAAGACAACATAACACACAATCCCTGAGCGGGAATCGAACCCGGGTCTATAGGACGGCAATCCGTCACGCTGACAACTCAGCTATCGGAGCGGACTGTGTTCCATTGACAGCTGCACATCGGTGGCACGGCTTCTGATGGTGCCAATAATGTAGGGAGAGACACATCCCGTGACAGAGAGTTTCTGACCTGAGGTTTTAGTAAGTTGTCGCGCGGTTTTTTACTTCTTAAACATATGACGCTGATTAGATTAGATTAGATTAATACTTTTCCCATAGATCATGAATACGACACTTCGTAATGATGTGGAATGTGCCAGGTTAATAAAAGATGTCTGTACAAGATATTACATTACACAAAATATTGCATGACACTAATGTTTAAGTAGTTTTTTTTCCCCTCCCTTAATTTATATCTAAAAATTCAGCCAACGAGTAGAAGGAGTTGTCATCTAGAAATTCTTTTAATTAATTTTTAAATGTTGGTTGGCTATCTGTCGGGCTTTTGATGCTGTTTGGTAGGTGACCAAAGACTTTTGTGGCAGCATAATTTACCCCTTAATGTGCCAAAGTCAGATTTAACCCTGCATAGTGAAGATCATCCTTTCTCCTGGTGTTATAGCTATGCACACAGCTATTACTTTTGAACTGGGTTGGATTATTAACAACAAATTTCATAAGTGAATATACACTCCTGGAAATGGAAAAAAGAACACATTGACACCGGTGTGTCAGACCCACCATACTTGCTCCGGACACTGCGAGAGGGCTGTACAAGCAATGATCACACGCACGGCACAGCGGACACACCAGGAACCGCGGTGTTGGCCGTCGAATGGCGCTAGCTGCGCAGCATTTGTGCACCGACGCCGTCAGTGTCAGCCAGTTTGCCGTGGCATACGGAGCTCCATCGCAGTCTTTAAACCTAGCATTACCAACGGGGGGGCCTCGTAGGCCCACTGACTCAGTTTTTCTATGTTGTATCCACACCCTTTGATATATGAACTTGAAAGCAAAGGTAATTGTTCGTTATTGAATGTACTATTGAGTCATTACAGAATTTCGGAATAAAAATGTAATTAAAATTCATTTACTTGACTTAATTCTCTGTGGGCCTTAGAAGCCCACCCGTTGGTAATAGCAAGGAAAGATTTACGAGGTTGAGTCTCTCGTTTCAAATTCTTACCATGAAACGAATTTTGGCATTGTTTCCTTCAGACATATTATTATGAAGCGGACCATTGTTATTTTCAGTGTTTCTGCTGCTGTTGAACCAGCAACATGAGTAGACATCGTTTACGTGATAGTTCCATTGAAAGAGTGCTAGAAGAAGTTTTGAACGAATCAGATTTAGAGGAAAGTGAAGTGGATGATGATGTGGAAGAAATTAGAACTGATTCATCGTCTGAGAATGAAGATGAGGTTGAAGCCAATCCACCAGATGATAATGATACGGAATGTGATAAATTCATTGCAAAAAGTGGACGAGAGTATATTACGAAGCCATCTCGACAATATCGGCGTTCTGTACAAAATATAGTGCGAGAAAGAATGGGGCTAGGACAACAAGGAAGAATTGCGTCTCCGAAAGAGGCTATAGAGCTCTTTTTTACACCTCAAATTATGAATCTAATAAAACTACACTCAAATGAAGAGGCTTCTCGACAAGGTATTCAGCACACAGATGAAGATGAGTTATTTTGTTATATAGGAATCTTGCTAATCATGGGTTCAAATCATGACAATACTATACCTGTCCAAGATTTATGGTCTTTGCTTCAGGGCCGACAAGTGTACTATGGATCAATGAGTCGGACCCGATTTTTCGAATTGACTAAAATATTGAGGTTTGATGATAAGAACACAAGAGAAATTCGTCGCCAGACTGACAAGTTTGCTTCAATGAGGGAAATTTTTGAAAGCTTCAATTCTTCACTTCCATTGTATTTAATTCCTGGTCTACATACAACAGTGGATGAGATGTTTCTGAAAGAAAAACCTGGAAAATACGGCATTCTAATTCGAATGCTGTCTGATTCTGAGACTAGATATGTGATCAGCATGGACATCTATACAGGCAAGTCAGGAAATACACAGCATTCAAATGGACCGATGGAAATTGTAAAGAGACTAATAAAACCTATTGAAAAATCAGGCCGTAATGTTACCACAGATCGGTACTATACTTCAGTGGAGCTTGCTGAGACTCTATGGAATGATTTTCACCTCACACTTGTTGGCATCCTACAGTCTAACAGACGACACATACCTGAAGAGCTGAAGACTACAACTGGCCGCAGTTTACACTCTTCCATCTTTGCTTATACTGACCCTCAGACACAGAGGCCACCAGTTACTCTTGCATCAACGCTAGTCCGCGAGAAGCCAAAACGACTGCTGTTGATGCTTTCAACTTATCACTCAGAAGGGGTGTTGAATGAAGACTCAAAAAAGACTAACATAAATCTTTTTTATAATTCTACAAAGGGAGGCGTGGACACCATAGACCAGATGGCAAGACACTACAGCACAAAGAGAGGAACAAGAAGATGGCCTTTGTCCCTCTTCTACACACTCATTGACATAGCAGCAATAAATGCATATTCACTCTTCCTCCTCAACTTTCCGAATTGGAAAAAGAATTTGCTAAACCGCAGAAGAGTTTTTATCACTAACTTAGGTCTCGAACTAATAAGATCTCAAGTAGATAAACGGGCACAAAATTTGTATGGACTTCAGAAGCCAGTAATAATGGCAATGGAAAGCATCACACAACGGAAGCTCAGCTGCTCTGTAGAACCATCATCCTCAACAGCAGAACCAGGAACACGTGGACGGTGCCACCTATGCTGCCAAGAAGCTGCATCTAAAAAGATCAAGTACAACAAGCTGGGAAAGTCAACTGTTACCTGCTCTCAGTGCCACAAACACGTCTGTGGGACACACTGCAGGAAGACAGTGCTGTGTGAAAAATGCGTTGCAGAATGAGACAGTAAATTTTGTTTGCTTCATGTAGTGTATCGAATTAAAAAAGTCGTTTTTATAAGAAAACACTATTTTGAAACATTATTCCAAAAAATATATAAACTGAATCTCGTGATTTGTTCATTTTATTCCTATTATAATAACATCTTTTATTATCCAGTATACAAAAACAATGTCTAAGCATTTTGAATTGTTATTAGAGGTATCAGAAGTAAATAAACTTGATTTATGATAAAATAAATTGTGGTATTCTTTATGGGCCTTTGAGGCCCCCCCGTTGGTATTACATGTAACAAAAAATACGTTGGTAATGCTAGGGTTAACACTGGTAGCATGCCGCGACAGCGTGGACGTGAACCGTATGTGCAGTTGACGGACTTTGAGCGAGGGCGCATAGTGGGCATGCGGGAGGCCGGGTGGACGTACCGCCGAATTGCTCAACACGTGGGGCGTGAGGTCTCCAGAGTACATCGATGTTGTCGCCAGTGGTCGGCGGAAGGTGCACGTGCCCGTCGACCTGGGACCGGACCGCAGCGACGCACGGATGCACGCCAAGACCGTAGGATCCTACGCAGTGCCGTAGGGGACCGCACCGCCACTTCCCAGCAAATTAGGGACACTGTTGCTCCTGGGGTATCGGCGAGGACCATTCGCAACCGTCTCCATGAAGCTGGGCTACGGTCCCGCACACCGTTAGGCCGTCTTCCGCTCACGCCCCAACATCGTGCAGCCCGCCTCCAGTGGTGTCGCGACAGGCGTGAATGGAGGGACGAATGGAGACGTGTCGTCTTCAGCGATGAGAGTCGCTTCTGCCTTGGTGCCAATGATGGTCGTATGCGTGTTTGGCGCCGTGCAGGTGAGCGTCACAATCAGGACTGCATACGACCGAGGCACACAGGGCCAACACCCGGCATCATGGTGTGGGGAGCGATCTCCTACACTGGCCGTACACCACTGGTGATCGTCGAGGGGACACTGAATAGTGCACGGTACATCCAAACCGTCATCGAACCCATCGTTCTACCATTCCTAGACCGGCAAGGGAACTTGCTGTTCCAACAGGACAATGCACGTCCGCATGTATCCCGTGCTACCCAACGTGCTCTAGAAGGTGTAAGTCAACTACCCTGGCCAGCAAGATCTCCGGATCTGTCCCCCATTGAGCATGTTTGGGACTGGATGAAGCGTCGTCTCACGCGGTCTGCACGTCCAGCACGAACGCTGGTCCAACTGAGGCGCCAGGTGGAAATGGCATGGCAAGCCGTTCCACAGGACTACATCCAGCATCTCTACGATCGTCTCCATGGGAGAATAGCAGCCTGCATTGGTGCGAAAGGTGGATATACACTGTACTAGTGCCGACATTGTGCATGCTCTGTTGCCTGTGTCTATGTGCCTGTGGTTCTGTCAGTGTGATCATGTGATGTATCTGACCCCAGGAATGTGTCAATAAAGTTTCCCCTTCCTGGGACAATGAATTCACGGTGTTCTTATTTCAATTTCCAGGAGTGTATTTGGAATAGAGAAGGATGGGTGTTTATTAGGTTAGAGGGTATGGGAAAATCCAAAAAGAGCTTCAGTCTCAAAGTGTATAGATCAAACACTGGAAGTACGTAGGTTTAGAAACTATCGATAAAACAGTTGTAAATAGTCGTAGCTGTGTGGGAAAAGTACAAGAGCTCCATGCCTTAATAGTAAACACTGATACCCAAATCATTATAGGCAGCGAAATCTAGTTAAAGCCTGAGAGGCTAAATGTTGTTGGGTGTGGCGTGTTTATTGCTGTTAGAAGTAGTTTATCTTTAGCGATATTGAATTAGACAGTTATAGGGGCTTCAGTATGGAACCGCGGGAGCCATTTGAACCAATTTTTTTTTTCAGTGGTATATGCCGTACCTGCACAAACTTTTGGACCCTCTCGATCGCTGAATTGAGTGCATTATCAAGGCCATGTTACACGACATTAGCGTGATGTCTCCTGGGGGTGAGCAACTGTTTGCCGGTGTGCTTATCTACGAATTCTTGCGGTTTTCTGCTACATGTTTTGTTGTACACTTTCAATATTCCCATCGAAGTCACACTGGGAAATACGAATTGCACGAAGTTCACGCCCTTAAATATGCTGTTGTACCATCTTTCGCTTTGATAAGCCGATAATTAAAATCCAAATATAGTACCACTGTAAGTGCATCTTTCAGTGTGCAATCTTCTTGGAAATAGAGAATCTTTGTGTACCTGGGTTTTATGCTCCTATTCACGCCCGTTTGCAAAACAAACAAAAAAAGACTACTTTAACCTTAACAGATTTTCAAGTTATTAATAAGTGTTACAATGTGATAAGTCCATGTAAAGTAATTATCTTGGTGAATTCCTTCATATGTGCATGAAACTATGCATCGTTGACGAAGGTTTTCTCTATAATAGTCACATGTTCGTATCGGTAATTTTGAGTGTTGATTTTTAGAGGCGGCAGATTATCGTGTTTGAGCGGCCACAAGTCTCTTCTTTCGTGCCAGCTCCATTGCTTTTGTGGAACACTGAAAGTGGTGCTGCCACGTTTTAATTCCTCCACGAAAGTACTTCATCTAGGTATACCTGCTGCAAAGCTACGTGTCAGTTATTACCATCATATAACGGAAGTTAATTGTGACCTCCTGTCCACTGTGTTGCGAAATGATTGATTTGCACGAGTGAACTTAATGGTCGTCGTGGGAGTTTAGCTGCCGCATCGTTTATGAGTTCTTATTATTCCAAATGGCAGTGAAACTGCAAATGGAAAAATGGGTTGTATTTTGGGTGATCCGAATTCTTTTGGCACTGTTACTCGGTCTGTCATTAACTGCTTGGTCCTTGTCCACCTGAGCCGGCATTCCGTTAAATTATGATTCGGCCAGACAGCTGTGTAATTAATGATTATTCATTTGTTACATTCATTAATGATGGAAGTATTGGGAAAGATGAAATACTAATTCCTTCTCTCAGATGATATGTAATTGTTTCGAGTTGTTTTGTATGTGTGATATTGTTGATTTCTGTATTTTTAGAGATTTCATCCTACATTTGTACAACTAATGGGAAGATCTGTTGCTGCCAATGTCGAAAGTACGAGTAAATATTAGTTTCTAAGGAATCATTTCAGGACGAGGCCTTGGCGTTCTTCATCACCATAAAACCCAGCAATTTAACCCCCATGACTGGAAATCTGTCCGTACTAAATCCATGGCGGAGTACAGTGTTTGCTTTAATTTTTGGCACCTGTAAAATATATTTTTTCTATTACTTTGTTTAATTTGATCTTTAGTGTTTTTAAAGGTATTTTTGATGAGAAACTGTTTTCCTGTTGGAGCCTGTAAAGTAATTAATTAATAGCCACTTTTGATCTAGGCATTGGTGCTCCTAAATATATAATTCTTTAGTTAAATTGTATGCTTCTCTCTCTTGTGTTTCAGATAATTTTTAATGTTGAATTGATGCCTTAATGAGTGTGCTTTCATATATTTGTTTGGATGTTGCGCTACCAGATAGTTTTATTGGCGACTGTTTTCATAGTAGTAGTATTTGATATATTGTAGATAGTTTAATAATCATTTAAATTTGTTAAACTGAATCATTAAACGAGCTCAGTGTACCAGCGTGCGGCTCACGTAAATTTTTTGTGTTAAATAAACCACTGAAACTTTTACTGTTGAGAGTGGTCACAGTCACATACCAGTTTTCTAGTTTGCAGGCCGTTCACGCAAACTCCCGTTCCATTTCAGGCGATCCGTTAAAGTTCAGCTTCAGGTGATTCGTTAAATGCGAAGGACAAGCCCATTTTAAATGTAGAACAGAAAGCCTTACGTGGTCTTTAAAACTTAACAGTGCTAAGGTATTGTTGACTGTGTGTGACTATTTGTGTACTTTCGACGCGGAAGTAGTGTGAGTTACGTAAAATCATAAATCAGATGTTATATCATGGGGTTATTAGACTTTCTGTATCTCATTTTGAGGCTCCAATTCTTTTGTTGATGAAACTGAGTAACGGAGGGTACAGAACGGTCATTAGTTACGTTATCTTAAACGAGACGGTGGGGTTGGAATTGGTTCCCCTTCCTGACCTGCATAATTGTTTAAAATGGTTTGCAGGGGTGTACGTTTTTATAGTGCTGGATCTTAACCAAGCCTACTACCATATACCATTCACTGAGGACACCGAATCTTTTATAACTGTCTGCACTGACTACAATCTTTTTGATTTAACTGAAGTACTTTAGGCCCCTTCACAGGGGTGGCGGTTATGCCTTGCCAGTTAGATTCTGTCGGAGGACCTAAACTTTAAGTACGTCTACAACTGTGCATCTAGAATTAATAATACCATATAATCATTTATAGCGCTACTGTTGCTGATCAATTAGAGCATCTTAGGCAAGTATTAGGAGTCCGACGGAGGTGGGTCCGCTTCAGTAGACAGCAAGCAGTTAATGGTCGCTTCTTTGGCGTTTTCAGTCATTCCTGAGGCTGAAAATGCACGCACTCCAATGCAGTGGGCACTCCCTAATGGTGCTGTGCCTTGTGTGTATTTGCAGCCTCAGGACTGATCTAAAATACAAAAGAAGGAACTATTTACAGTTGTCCATTGCAGTGCCCACGCAGCACTATAGAGTTTAGCCGTTGAAAGTGAATTTGGCCAGTAGCGAAAGCTGTTTTTTTTTTTTTTTGGCATATAGTGTCATCCAGGGGAATTAGTATAGATCAGGCTCATACCCACGCTATTTAAAAGTTCCCGTCACCCCTGAACAAGAAGGATGTTCACCGGTTTATACGTACGGTGAACGGTTTTAGAAAATTTATTCTCAAATACGCGCAACTGGCAGCACCACTTATTCAGCTGCAAAGTGAAACTGCGATATCGCAATGAGGAGATTCTCTACATGCAGCCTTTGATGCGCTGATGCATACATTGAGCAATTCTCCGATAATAGGTACTCCAGATTTCAAAATTGTCGAGACAGGTGCGCCTGATTCTGGTTTGCCGCTATATTGTTACAGTAACATGATGGAGAGCGGAGGCCTCTTGCTTATGCTTCGAGAGACGGCAGCTGCTGAAATAAACTACTCTGTTAACGTGCTGGAAGCTTTAGCTGTCATTTCCGCTCTAGAAAAGCTTACTTTTTGCCTGAAGCATCAGAAATCCCGAACAGAAACTGATAACAGGCGGCTGAATTGGTTTTTTGGTAGGCGTCGTAAAGCTGGATTAATTGCGTGGTGGATGATCCAAATATCAGCGTTTCAGGCTGAAGTAACACATATCAGCGGGGGCAAGCCAAGTAGTGGATTCATTGAGATGAATGTTGCAAGAGAACATGCCAGAATCAGAAGATGAAGCAGAGGCACCAGAGTTTGTAATGAATGCGGCTGATCTGTCAGAGATTCCTTTACCGTTATGTTAAGGAGATACTGCAGCATGATAGTGATATGGGCGAAATTCGGCCATAGTTGGAGGTGAGTGACGTAATGGACGACTGTACCTCCAGAAGGGCAAGTTATGTTATCATACCCTTTACGACAGGAAACTCAAACTCTGTCTTTCTGCAAGATTAGTCCCTGCAGTTTTTAATTAATTTCATTGTGTGTGTGTGTGTGTGTGTGTGTGTGTGTGTGTGTGCTTGGTTGGGGGGGAGGGGGGGTGGGGTGGTGACATGGGACTTGATGACACCAGGATGAGAAATGAAAGAGCATCTGACTTGGAAAAGCAAGGACTCGCACGTTATGAGATTAGTAGGTAAATGTCAAGAATGCAACAGCGCTAAGCCTAACACTATAACGGTTTTTAGTTCATGACAGAAAATCAGCCAACCGATAAGCATGTTTTTGATTATTTGGGGCTTCTCCTGTGAGAAAAAAAGCGTTATTAAGTATATTTTAGTCATGGTTAATGCCTTTACAATGTTTGTGTGGTTGTTGCCTAGTAAAGGCATGACAAAAACCGTTAGTATTGAGGTCTTAAGGTTATGTTTGTTAGTCTGGATCTCCTAAAATCTTAGTATGTGACAATGATGGGGCATTTCGGTCACGTGAATTCAAAAACAAATTGTTTTAATAATGGTTATTCTACACGAGAAGTACGCAGTATTATTCCAAGCCCTCTTTTGCTGATTTTATTAACAGGAATCCCCAATCAGCCATAAAAAATATCATTACTGTTCACAGGAGCGTTGCTGTAGTTCCGCAAATTAGCTACCCCGCAAATTAGCTACCCCTGCCGCGAGGCCTGCTAATTTAACGTAAGCATTCTCTATTAATTCTCAGCTGAGTAATCTGTGGTCGTTAAATAATCAAGTATTTTACTAATACAAAAAAAAGTATTACATTTTTCAACTGGGTCTTTAATAGAATGAAATTTTCACTCTGCAGCAGAGTGTACACTGATTTTGAAACTTCCTGGCAGATTAAAATTGTGTGCCGGACCGAGACTCGAACTCGGGATAGGAGTGTTTGGAAGGTAGGAGTCAAGGTATTGGTGGAAATAAAATTGAAAATAGTGAGGACGGGTCGTGAGTCGTGCCTGGGAGCTCAGTTGGTGCCGGCACGGTAGCACAGCGTGTTCGGTCAGAGAGCTGGTTGGCCTCTGTTATAAAAAACTGAGTGGAAGGATCAACAAACGAACTTGACCGGATGTGATGCAAAAAAAAAACAAAAAAAGTTGGTAGAGTTGTCCTTGAAAGGCAAAGGTCCCGAGATCGAGTCTCGGTCCGGCACACAATTTTAATCTTCCAGGAAGTTTCAAATATCTTTTTATTGTCACCTGTAAGACATTTTGTTAATAATGACTTTTGATTCAATTACTGGCGTCTTTTTAAGTAACTGTGTAGTCAAGGCATAAGGAAAGATATGTAAGTGTAAAGCATAACTGATTGAGTGAGCAATTTACACAATATACCAGTTGTTTACACTTAGGTTTTAAAGATATTAAAATATGACACTGAACGAAAAGTCCAGTAGTTTACTCTAACTGCCTATTACTTGACATAGGCCCACAGGAACATATTCTAATCAGTGATGTGATAAGAGTTCAGGATTTTAAAGCAGACTGGACATTCATCATTGATGATGGTTTTTATGAATTGATGACGACTGAGAACTTTGCCCAACTACGACCTCTGTTACTCTGCAGCATTCTATAACAACTCCAACTACCATATGACATAGCATTACATGCCACAGAATATGCAACTTTAGTGTTGCGAATCTGGTTGTGTGAATCTCTAATCGACTGAAATAAATAATCTACAGCGGATTATTGAACTTTTCATTGAGTTTAATGTTTTAATAGTTTTAACACATATTTGTAAATACGTGTTATACTGTATGAATTGGTCAATCATTTGTGTACAATTGCACTAGCTGTGGTTGCCCTAGTCTTAAAATTACCTGTAATAAAGTGTTCCCACAATATGACTACGCCATAAATAATTATTGATCACCTCCTACTGAAATGAAACTGTCATTTGATTTTATTATAAAAAAATTATTTAACATAACTTGTCGACGAAACAACTATGTTAAGCAGATATTTTTGATGTTGACCAACTAACCATAATTTCTGAACAAAATTTGATAAATGGTACACTGTCGACATATGAAGAAAATTATATGGCAGTATTTACAATTTACAGAATCAAAGTTAGATAATAATATCACGCGTTCTCAAGTCAAAGGTGATCATGTAACGGACTTGGAATTGCCGCTCGTTCACTTCGTAATTTTATTTCTCCGTACATTGCACCTCAAGATCATTAGCTGGGAATTCTAGTTCACAGGGTCATTTATATACTGGTAACACATTCGTTTTGCCACCAACATAGGATGTACATTCGTTGAACAATAAAGCGTATAGCTATAAACAAGCTTTAACATTTATTTAACAGGTGGACATACACAGTCAGGCTACGTTTAACGTGAAAAACGAAACTACGGAAAATTATAAATTGCAGCATTTGGCTTCGGTTAACCAAATACGACTCGTTTTAAAGGCACACTCACTCTTCATTATCTAGCCCATTTTATCGGGAACTTCCAAATTTGATGGCAGAGATTAACGCGTTTCATCAGAGTCTGCCCTTTATCCTGCACGAGATCGCGCACAGCGCTCATCAAATGGAACGAGTGTAACGCAATTACCTCGATGCTCATGAAGTTAGCAGCCTTCACTGATTGCAGTAAATCACCGCTCCACGGCCACTTGTTCACTTGCCTCCAAATCCGTGAATTCTCTGCGATTTATGCAGTGGCAGTTTTATCGCTGCGGTGTTACGCTTCCTAATAGATGGGTTTTTAAAAAACCAGACGCTCATCATTACATGTACTGTACATTTTAATTGCCAAACGTGTCTGCATTGAAGCTATACGCTATATTTATCACCTTTAGCAATTTTCTTTAATATTTTCAGAGATAGACTTTATGGAAAGTCTCAGTTAGTGGGGATATTTATCTCGTTTATAGTCATGCCAAACATAGACATCTGACCAAAGTCACAGTACCGTGAGATACATTAACGTCATTTATAATATTACAAATTCATCTACTTTCTATCGGTTTTCGTACGCTCTTGTGTGGTAGAAATAAGATCTTTGCTCAGCTCCCACATTGTGGCATAAGTTTGCATATCGGCAGAAAGAATAATAACGTGCTAAAGCAGAAATGTACTTATATTTTTAAAATCTGCTTGAATATCGTTCCTTAAGGGAACCATGTAAGAATCTGGGGCATTTCTTGTACCAGTTTTAGCATATGTGTCAGTTTATGTAACGAGGCTTAAGAGAAAGTCTATTTCCTTAGTAATTAGAAAGAGGTCATAGATGTTCTTTGGATATACTGAAACATCAAGGCCTTGTACATGTTAGTTAGCTCCTAACATATTTCTTAGATGATTTGAACATTTTTTATCGAAATGACGTGGAACGAGCCAACAGGAAATGTAACATGATTGGTGTTAACATGGATGAACACACTAGTTTTAGTCCTACTCACGCCACCAAGCTTAAAAACCTATTAGAGACGTGTTTAAAAAGAAATTCGTCCATGGAACGTGGAACATGACACTGTCCAGGATAAGTTATTTGACGTTAGGTTACTGCCATCACGTACAGGATGACCCTGATGTCAGTTAACATTTGAAAATTCAATACTTAACGGAATAATATAGATATAGAACTAAAAGTCGACACACATATTCAAAATGACATCGAGTTTTAATAAAAGTAAAAAAAAAAATTTCCAGGTTCGAGCAGGACTCGCGCACTGAGGCTTTCGTAAAAACTATAATTATGCATGTACACATTTCATACATTCCGGGAATAAAGAATCTAGACCATTTTCGTCTGTTATCGACGTTTATTCTGGCAAGATATCGGTCGTAAGGATTCCAAGATTTTCGAGAAGGTTGTAATTTCAATAATGTAAATGTGACGTAAGGTAATATAGAAGGCAGGTGACCATTATTATAATAATGAGGAGTTCTGCATTCAGGCTGACTGGATTGAAATGGTAAAAGTCAAATATCAGGCAAGATATGACTTTATTGCTCATATGGCGCGTTTCAGAATTTATCCACCATCAGATATCCAGAAGTGATTACTGCACGTAGATATGGCATTTCAAGTTGCATGTGGAACAGACATTCGCACACTAGTCTGGACTGAAGGCGAGACTGAAGTCCTATTCTACAAGAACTTTCATATGAGAACACACGTCAGCTGGAGCTGGCGATGAATGCTTGTGGGCGATACATTTGCCATGTACGCTATTTCGACCGCATCACTCCTGCCTGTAAATAGTTTTCGTAAGTACGTGCCAATAAGCGTAGAATTTATCATAGCCTGTGTTTGCTGTATCGTCTTCTCGGTCAAAAATGGCTCTTAGCACTATGGGACTCAACTTCTGAGGTCATCAGTCCCCTAGAGTTAGAACTACTAAAACCTAACTCACCTAAGGACAGAACACACATCAATGCCTGAGACAGGATTCGAACCTGCGAACGTAGTAGCAGCGTGGTTCCGGACTGATGCGCCTAGAACCGCTCAGCCACAACGGCCGGCTCTTCTCAGTCATTTGAGTCCTTCCTGTGTATCTTTAACTTTTATACTAATCTCTGAACAACACAGAAATACTCGTTCTCAACGAAGCAAAATCCACTCTGTACCATTACACAACACTGTCAAATTCTTTGAATCATTTTCCGTAACATGAACTCGTCTTTGGAACGGTCTTGCTCAGAATATCACAGAAATTAAAATCCTTTCAAACTTCAACAGACTGCTGACGGCCCACCAACTCTCACAACAGCTATCTCCTCACTGTTTATCTAACCCAGCCAGAGTGAGCCCTCTGCGACGTACTTTGACTACAAAAAATTGCAGCAATTACTTTTGCAGAAACTGTGTGCGCAAATACAGTAAATCTCTCTTTCCTGGCATCTCTCTGTCATCATCGTGCATTTTGAGGCACAAGGGAAAGAAAATGATTTAGAGAAGAAACAGCTGTCGTGCCGTGAGGACGGAAGCTTCCAAAGTTGAATAAATGTGTTAATAGACACCATGGGTAACGAAGACGCAAGGCAGTGTGTAGACATTATAAAGTGAGTGCATCAAGAGCCTGCGAGAGAAGTGAAGATTTTAAGACAGCGTCTAGGAGAGCGTGGAAGTTCTTCCTAACTACGCGATATGCCGGCAGGGATATTAGGTGGAAAGATGGCGCCGGAGAGACAAGCAGCAAGGACAATGGATATTGCCGTAAGTGCAGGAAGCTCTTTGCCGACGGAAGGACGCCGTCGCAGGCTGAGTGGAGACCGGCGAAGGAGACCGAAGCACGCGAACGACGCCCGCAGCAGGTACGGCACTTCCGGCTCTTCCTGATACCAGAGCTCCGGTCGAAGATGTACACACTGCACTGACATGTATCTCGTGTGTCACAGAAAACAAACGCAGAAACGCTAGAGGGTGTTAGAGGAAACTGTGTTTCGCCAGAGAAGTCTAGCAAATCATGCTGAAGCTAAAGCAATACTCCCTTAGGTTACAACAAAGAGGAAACTGTGATCCGCTCGAAAGGCACAGTCGAAGTGGTGGAAGAATGTATCTCCGTGATTTAGACTAACATTACGTTGTGGACGAATGAGAAATAGAAAACGTATGAACTGCTCTCACAACCAAAGAGCTGATACGAAACAAAATTACCTGATAAACGGAAAAAGGGGCTTAAATTTCATGGTCTTAAAAGTAGGCGCTGTTTCGGATCACGGACTAATGTAGCTAAACGTGCATGATTCTTTGTGAAGTTAAATTTTAAAATACAAAAATAGCATTTACCGGTTACGTGAAATTAATGATGTACCTCAAAATTCAAATTCGCAGGCTTGTGGAGTATACTTGCTTCGCTATATTCAGTGACTTTCACGTAACGAATTCTACACATATAGGTCCGACTTCCTTTGTTCCTAAGAAGTTCCATTGTTTCCAGATTCCCAATGTTTTGGGGTCCAAAACAGTTACAGATATTATTATTTCTATATTTTAAAACTTCGGAAACTTTTTATTTGCGGTTGGTATCGATTATGCTGTCCTGTTAGGATACAGCAAAATTTCAGTTAACATTTAAATGACTTGTTTATTTCTTCATACACATAAAATTAGCTTTAACTATATTAAAAACTTGTTATAAAACATTGCAACTACTGTTCATAACAAAACACGTTACATTTGGCATGGAAGGGAACGTTACATTGCAAGCATTTCACTGCTGACTTTGTCCACATTACTTGGCTGTGTTCTTCTCTTACTATCGTATTTCTTTTCTTGTGTAATGCTCTTTTCAACAGGTCTGACACGATATGCAAGAAGATCTGGAGTTATTTCGTTAAATTCTTTCTGCGTGGTACTGTAATGTCGTTTCACAGAAAATTTAGTATACCCGTTGCTTATGTGACTTCGTAATATATATAGATAACTCTCGTAACTATGTTCTGTCATTTCCATTCATTTTCTAAGGCTTGTAATGATAGATCTCTAGACTGAATTTTTTGTGCAAACAACCAATGGAGCTGTGAACCTCCTTCATACCGGGAACAAATGGCGAAGGGTAAGCAGCGTTGCCACCAGGATTCTGCCGAACTGAAGTGAGTTGTGCCGACCGAAACCTGCCACAACGTAATGATACGTAAAATGTCGCTCTGTACCGAGTACTGTTGAGGACGACCGAGCACAGCCGACACAGACCGGGCTTCGGCTCGCCCGCGACCCGTACACCCTGCACGAGTGAAGTAAGGGAAGTCGTGGCCAGCCCTGCAGTGAATGCTATGTGTACTCCTGCTATTGTTGTAACAATTGCTTATACTGTCTACATTCGTCGTAAATTATTGTTATTGTCGAATTTGTTAGTGACCACAACACAAAAAATTTCGGTGACAAAGAGGGTTTTGTACAAGTTTTTATGTTGTCGCAACTGATTTCTCGCTTTGGCTGAAAGGCTGCCAGACCCAAAATTAAAAGAGAATCAGCAAGCTTAGTTTAAAATTATTTGGTCTCTGTTCTGTTAAATATTACATCAGGAAGTACGCAGGCCCACTCTGTATGGTGTTGCTGGATGCAGGATGAGTTGGGTGCTGTATCTAAGCCTCTGAAATAGCGCTGACTATTGTCAGGAGACTGGAAGTTGCTGCGAATGGGAGGGCCACCAGTGGCACCAAAGGTACCTAACGTATTATCCATGTCTATGGATACTATACCTTCTGCAGGAGATACATGTTCTATGGATGCTATCTCTTTTGCCGAAAATACATGATGCATCACTACTCGTTCTCTTGGCGTGTCAGTGGCAGCCCCCCTGCACAGGGGAGACATGGCACTCGGGCTAATCACATGTCCCCCTAAAGAACTGTGTCGAGTTCCTGTTTACCACTGAAACCAACACTCAGCCACTGATGGAGCAAGTTGAGGCTCATGGAGTTACAACGCTTGCCTACCATCATGGTATGAGCGTCTGATGACGGTCAAAAACTGGCGGAAACCAGTTACCACCAAAATAAATATTTCTGCGATACGGACCTTATTTGTAGGTTTTTGAAGTACTTTTCGCCATTCCGCTATTGTTCACTATAATTGTTCTGAAAAAATACGAAAAATTATAATTGGTTTCTTCTATTGACCGTAGAGAAAACCTTAGCACACTGGTACGAAAATATGTGAGTCGTACTGCTAAGTGAAATGTCGCTCTTTACCGAGTACTTCCGAGAAGGACCGATCACAGCCAATTACAGTTGTGTTAGTGCTGAGTGTGACAAGACATCCTGTGAAACATTACTAAATACCTTCCCTGATCACCACCTAGAACGGAGGATCTAAAGACCGACTGACAATGGAAATATGTGTGATCTATTGGAACCAAATATGCCTCAACTTTTTTGAGAAATCCACATCGAAATTGGTATCAGCGACATTGAGGCATCTGTAACAATAATGATTAACAAAATGCAAAAGGGCAGCTAAAGCAAGTGGGAACAATTACATTAAAATAAACTATATGATGAAGCGGCAGTGTCATATCTCAATGGGAAACTGTAAACATCAGGGGCTGGACCATGTACGCTCGGTCTCAAGAGAACATTTGACCGCGCCCTGGCTAGTTACCTATGTACACAGCAAAACATTTTCTGACGGGAGAGATCCTCCATAATACTGTGTACTACTTCATGCACAGTACCAAGGAGAAGTGGGCTACGGAGTGGTGTGGCAACTGTTGTAGTAGGAAAGCTGGACAGGAACAGAAATGATTAACGTACAAGTTAACACAGGAAACAGAAGATTTACTTCACTTATATTTCTCCAACTAAATGAAGACTGATTACAAATAATGTAGGAAGAAAGACAGTCCATCTATGAGAAAGCCACCGGCCAGAGTGGCCGAGCGGTTCTAGGCGCTACAGTCTGGATCCGCGCGACCGCTACGGTCGCAGGTTCGAATCCTGCCTCGGGCATTGATGTTGTGATGTCCTTAGGTTAGTTAGGTTTAAGTAGTTCTATGTTCTAGGGGACTGATGACCTCAGCAGTTAAGTCCCATAGTGCTCAGAGCCATTTATGAGAACGCCAGGAGGGTTGAGGCTCGCTGTACTAAGAACGAACGATGGTGTAGTAGCGAAGAGACTTCAGGTGCAAGCTGGCCTTCTCTTTGACGCCGGACATCCTATACTGCGGCGGCAGAGAACGAACGTAATCCACAGCCACTGGAGGCGGGAATCAGTGGACAAGCACCGTTGGGTCTGCGAGATCCCGCGCAACTGCTAACGGCAACTTGCTATTCCATTGACAACTTTGACGTCCCTGGGGTGGTACCAGTACGTGACACCACACAAGGTACAGAGTCACAGTAAAGAAACTCGTAAAGAACCAGACTACACAGCATGAACTATGTAAAATAAAGAATAAGGCTATAGACAGAGAGCAACAACATTAAATGCAGTATGTTGTTATGAGAGCAATGTACAAAGACATCAGTAGCTACTATGGGGAATACTGTCAAAAGATCTTTCAGGAAAACCAAAAAAATTCGAGGCATATGAGAAAGCTGTTGCTGGCATCACATCTAATATCCAGTCACTCGCGGATGAGACAGGAACTGAAACTACGGTAGCTAAATAATGGCAGAAATGCGCAACTTCATTTTCAAAGGTTTCCTTAAAAAGTAAAGCCCAGGAGAATTGCCCCAAATCTATCGTCCTAGCACTGAAAAGCAGAATGAATGAGACATTAGTGGTAGTGGCGTTGAGAAACAGCTGAAATCGTAAAAAAACTGAACAAAACTTCGGGGATCTATGAAACCTCTATCAGACTGAGTAGGTACTGAATTGGCGGTTGAGTTACACATTTTTAACTATATCTTAGATCACTCGGAAAAGATCTGTGCCTAATACTTGGAAGAAAACACAGGTCACACTCTTCCACATGAGGGGTAGCAGAACAGATCCACAATATAATCTACCAGTATTCCTTAACATCCATTTGTTGCAGAATCTTAGAATATATTTCGAGGTAACATATAATGAGGTCTCTTGATCAGAATGACTCCCTCCACATCAACAAGTGTTCCGAAAATCGATAATTGTAGCCCCCATTTCACTTTCCTCAGATGACATAGTGAAAGCCATGCATCAAGGCAGTCAGTCGGATGCAGTATTTATACAGTCATGCTCATTAATTAAGGATAATTGCAGAATGTGGTGCCACACAACGTGGCACTACACAAAAATGGTGCTAATATCATAGGGACATAGGGAACACATACGACACATGTCTGTAGGTCCACGGTATTGGTGATAGGTTGAGAAAACCGTCCCGAAACACATTTGCTACAAAACGCCACTGTTTCCTGCGCATGTACCCCGACGTCAATGTGGGATATGATCACCATGCACACGTACACAGGCCGCACAACGGGTTGGCATACTCTGAATCAGGTGGTCGAGCAGCTGCTGGGATATAGCCTCCCATTAATGCACCAGTGCCTGTTGGAGCTGCTGAAGTGGTCTAGAGGTTTGAAGACAAGCAAAGATACATCGACCGAGAACACCCCAGACGTGCTCGATTACGTTTAGATCTGGAGAACAGGCAGGTCACTCCATTCGCCTGGTATCTTCTATTTCAAGGTACTCCTCCACGATGGAAGCTCGGTGGGGCCGTGCCTTATCATCCATCAGGACGAAGGTGGGACCCACTGCACCCCTGAAAAGGCGGACAAACTGGTGCAAAATGACGTCCCGATACACCTGACCTGTCGCAGTTCTTCTGTGAAAGACATGCAGGGGTGAATGTGCGCCAGTCATAATCCCACCCCACATCATCAAACCACGACCTCCATACAGGTCCATTTCAAGAACATTAAGGGGTTGGTATCTGGTTCCTGGTTCACCCCATATGCAAACATGGCGAGAATCATTGTTTGGGCTATACCTGGACTCGTACATGAACATAACCTGGGATCACTGTTCCAATGACAATGTCCTGTGTTCTTGACACCAGGCTTTACGGGCTCTCCTGTGACCAGGCGTCAGTGGAATGCACGTCGCAGGTGTCCGGGCGAACAAACCATGTCTCTTCAGTCATATGTAGACTGTGTGTCTGGAGACAACTGTTCCAGTGGCTGCGGTAAGGTCCCGAGCAAGGCTACTTGCAGTACTCCGTGGCCGTTTGCGAACACTGATGGTGAGATATCTGTCTACTTGTGGTGTTGTACACTGTGGATGTCCAGTACATTAACGCCTGGACACGCCTGTCTGCTGGAATCGTTGCTATAATCTTGAAATCACACTTTGTGGCACACTGAGGGCCCGTGCTACGACCTGCTGTGTTTGAGCAGCCTGTAGTCGCTCTAGTATTCTGTCCCTCATAGGGTCATCAGTATGTGTTCTTTGAGCCATTTTCAACACACAGTCACCATTAGCACGTCTGAAAACGTCTGCACACTTACTCGCTGCACCGTACTCTGACATACACCAACACACCTCTGCGTATACGGACTGGTGCTAGCGCCACCGTGCGACGACCGTAGGTCAAATGCACCGCATGGTCATATCCCGAGGTGATTTAAACCCGCAAACCGCCAACCAGAGCGTTGTTTTACCATGTATCAGCATTATCCTTAATTTATGAGCATGAGTGTAGATTATCGAAAAACGTTTGACTCAATACAACATCTAAACTTGTTAACAATAGTTTGAACCTCTGTGGTATCAAGCGAACCTCAGACTATGGATTTATTGTTACGGAGGACAAAGAAAGTTATTTTGCATAGATGAGCAATCGACATATGTGCAAGCAACTTTAGGTGTGCCACAGGGAGGTGCGTTGGGACCCTTGCTGTTCATGTTGTATGTTAATGACCATGCGGGCGGTATTAATAGACAGCTCACATTTCTCGAAGATGATTCTGTTGTCTACAATGAAATGTTGTCTGAAAGGTGTTGCACAAATATGTTACCGGTCTTGATAAAATTTGAAAATAGTCGATATGTTAGAAACTTGCTTTAGTGCTGAGAAGTGCGAAATCGTGCACTTCCCACACTTCCCAATATGAACAAGCGTAGTATCCTGTGTCTATAACACAACGGAGTAACAGCTGAAATCGGTCAGGTCATACACACAGCTGGGTGTAATAGGTTCAGTCGTGTGTGAAACAGGTGATAGAACTCTATTTATTGGTAGAACACCGGGGAAATGAATCTTTCTAAAAAGTAGATTGCCTACAGACCAATCATGCGATATTCCAGAATATTGCTCAAGTGCGTGGTACACGTACTGTACAGTACCAACAATGGATAATGAAAGGATAAAGAGGAGAGCAATACGAATGTTAACATGTTCGTTCGAACCCGGGGATAGGGTAACGATGGTGCTGAAAGATCTGTACAGGCAGAAGAAAGACGCAAACCATCCCACGACAACCTACAAATAAATTTTCAAAAACCAACTACAAGTGATAAGACTAGTAATATACACTGACGGAAAAATCTACAACAGTATGAAGGAGTTATGCGGCGTAAAGGAAAGTTGGTAGGCGCTTTCCCAAATCTGAAAGATGATGTCTACTCAAATTTCTCGCCAGTCGCGTGAGAGTAGCGCTAGTACGCCTCTGTGAGATTGCAAATCAGATTTGCATTAAACACAAGCACAAACGCTAGTGAGCGTTTATTGCCTTTGAAACTGGAGGTGGTGAGTTGATGTTAGTCAAGAACGCCTTTAACCCTAGGACTCACTCTGGGGTCATAGGCGACCCCAATCATCTTTACTATGGATAAAATAATATTTCTATTTCTTGTAAAAATCCAGAATTTTATGACTTTTACCACACAGTATTGTAGTTCTCTCACAAAAATTTTTAGAGCGCTTGACGCAACATTTAAATCAATAATTAACAGAAACTACTGTTGGGGTCAATTATGACCCCAGATAGATTATATGTAACATTCATAGAATGTATAGGTTATCAACTATCAATCTCTTTCTTAGGTATTTTGAGTTGGTAACACTGAATTCAGGTGTTATTCAGGTGTTACTCAGAACTAACCTCAAACTGGAAGTTCGTTTGTACGTTTGTTGTACGTTTGTTGTTGCAGTGTAATTTCAGCATGGATGGAATACGTTTTGCTCCTGGCTATAGTGTAGAACAAGCTATGGAAGACTTATTTCGTAGCAGTAGTGATTCAGAAGGTAGTGACGCCGAAGATGATGGAACAGAGACACAGGTAGACCAAAGTGATGAAATTTGTTTACATGAATTAGAAGAAAATGATATTCTTGCTGAAAATGATGACAGTGGAGAAGATGAAAGTGCAGTACTGGTAAGCAGGGGTCGGGATATTGCATGGAGTACAAAAGAACCATCAATTCGTAGATTTCCAATCCGCAACATACAACGATTTTCAGCAGGTGTTCCTAGTACAGTTAGTGTTAGCTCAGCTGTTGACTGATTCAGGTAGTTTATTACTAATGAATTGCTGGATATAATAGTTCAGTTCACAAATCAATGAGGAAATGAATTGAAAGTGTCTGGAAAATCAGTTGACTGAAGTGATACAGACAGATGCGAGCTTCTTTCATTTTTAGGCTTGCTGATTCTGTATGGCGTACAGAAGAGCCGGGGGAAACCTATTGACGAATTTTGGGACTCTGAATATGGCACTCCTCTATTCCGTGCTACTATGTCGAGGAGGCGATGTCAGGACATTCTGCGTTCACTTCGTTTTGACGACCGCATCACAAGACTTGAAAGGAAAGAGAGGACTGGAAATAAGGCTGAGGCTGTACAGGAAATATTTGATTTGTTTGCCGTGCAATGTCAAACGTCATTTATACCTTCCAGCAACATTACTGTTGATGAACATCTTTGCGTATACAGAGGTCGGTGCAGTTTCAGAGTCTACATTCCTTCAAAGCCAGGAAAGTAGGGCATCAAGATATGGTGCGCAGTAGACTGTGAACATGGTTATCTGACAAATCTTCAAATGTACACTGGAAGGAGTGGTGATGTGAGAGAAGTGAATCAAGGCAAGAGAGTAGTCTTAGATTTAGATCGTCATCTGGCTGGCAGTGGTAGGAATATTTCCACTGACAATTTTTTCACGAGCTATGACCTTGGCCAAGAATTGTTGAAAATGAAGTTGACACTTGTTGGTACTCTACGTTCTACAAGAAAAGAAGTCCCAAGAGAGATTTTGCCTTCGAAAAATAGGGAAGAATGCACTACCAGATTTGCATACAGTGGTAAAACCCTATTAGTTTCGTATGTTCCAAAAAGAAATAAGGCTGTGCTGCTCCTGTCAACACAACATCAATCATTTGAAGTGCCCAAAGAAAACAACTTGAAACGAAAACCAGAAGTAGTGTTATATTACAACTCAACAAAATCAGGTGTTGATACGCTAGATCAAATGAGCTCTTACTATTCTGTGAAAAAGGGTACAAAACGTTGGCCATTAGCAGTATATTATGATCTTGTCGATCTAGCTGCACTCAATGCCTACAGACTCTTCAGTGTTGCTGTTGAAAAAACAGAGAGACATCTTTTTCTAATGAAGTTGGTGAAAGAAATGGCAAAGCCCGAAGTGGAACGTCGTTTGAGTTTACCACAAGCAAGGAACAAGGATATTATTAGCAGTATCAAACGGTGTGGATTTGATGATCTGTTAGACAATGGACATCCAGACGTAATACCCGACAATCAGAAGAGAAAGCGAGGCAGATGCTCCATTTGCCCCCGATCAAAGGACACAAAATACAGTTCAACATGCAAAAAGTGTAACAAATTTGTTTGCAAGGAACATTGAGAAATAGTTACTACTTACAAAATATGTGCAAATGACTATGGTGCGGATTCCGGTTAGAATTATGTTTCCTGTTGAGTTGTCCATCACATTTTCTGTAAATTTGAAGTCATTGTGAAACATTTATGAGTAAAACAAATTATGACTTAGAGTAATATTGTAACTTCTGATATGTAATTACTCTGCCATATGTAATTTAATTCTACTATGTACATACATGTTAAAAAAGCTGTGAAATGTGTCTAAATAATAAATAAAATGTAAACAAACAGTATTAAACGACAGTACGTTGTTCTCTGAATGATTAGTACACACAGTCAATTATATATTGATTGGGGTCATGTATGACCCCAGATGGAGTACTAGGGAAATTTTAGCAGAGTGAGTCCTAGGGTTAAGGCTACAAAGACGCCATTATCCACAACTCACTGAGTTTGAACAAGATCGTGTAACAAGTCTACTGGAAGCTGAAGGTTCCTTCTGTGATATTGCAGAAAGGCCTGGCAGGCACGTAGCCACTGTAGGTAATTGTTGCCAGCGGTGATCACGAGAATGTGTGGTTGCAAGATGACCTGTCTTCAGATGGCCACGTGGAAGCTGAGAGGGAAGTCCATCGTGATCAGCTTATGGCTCTGCCGCAAATTTTTGCAGATGAAATAGCAGTATGAGCAGCAGTTGGCACTACAGTCGCACAAGGAACAGTTACAAATCGGTTACTTCAAAGACGGCTCCAAACCAGACGTCCTGTAAACTGCATTCGACTGACCTCAAACCAACAACATTTGTGACTTCAGTTGTATCAATCCAGAGATCGTTGGAGGGCAGAGTGGAGGTCGGTTGTGTTTCTAATGAAAGCTGGTTCTGCCTCGGTGCCAATGATGGACTTGTGTTGGTTAGAAGGAGCGCAGCTGAGGGCCTGCATACAACCTGTTTGCTAGACACACAGGGCCAACATCTGGAGTTATGGTCTGTGATGCGATTTCATATCTACATCTACATGGATACTCTGCAAATTACATTTAAGTGCCTGGCAGAGTGTTCATCGAACAATCTTCACAATTCTCTATTATTCCAATCTGGTACAGCGCGCGGAAAGAATTAACACCTATATCTTTCCGTACGAGCTCTGTTTTTCCCTTATTTTATCGCTGCGATCGAATCTCCCAGTGTAGGTTGGTGTCAAAAAATATTTTCGCATTCGGAGGAGAAAGTTAGTGATTGGAATTACGTAATAAGGTTCCGTCGCAACGAAAAACGCCTTTGTTTTAATGATGTCCACCCGAAATCCTGTTCCTTTTAGTGACACTCCCATATTTCGCGATAGTACATAACGTGCTGCCCTTCTTTGAACTTTTTAGATGTACTCCGTCAATCCTATGTGGTAAGGATCCCACACTGCGCATCAATATTCTAAAAGAGGCACGACAAGCGTAGTGTAGGCAGTCACTTTAGTAGATCTGTTACATTTGCTAACTGTCCTGCCAATAAAACGCAGCCTTTGGTTAGCCTTCCCCACATCATATTCTATGTGTACCTTCCAGTTTAAGTTGTTCGTAATAGTAATTCCTAGGTGTTTAGTTGAATTTACAAACATTAGATTTGACTGATTTATCGTGTAACCGAAGTTCCTTTAAGCGCTCATGTGGATCACTTCACACTTTTCGTTATTTAGGGTCAACTGCCAATTTTCACACCATTCAGATGTCTTTCCTAAATCGTTTTGCAATTTGTTTTGATCTTCTAATGACTTTTTAGTCGGTAAACAACAGCGTCATACGCAAAACAACCTAAGACGGCTGCATACGCAAAACAACCTAAGACGGCTGCTCAGAATGTCTTCCATATCGTTTATATAGATAAGGAACAAATGGTCTATAACACTACCTTTGGGAACGCCAGAGATCACTTCCGTTTTACTCGATGACCTTCCGTCAGTTACTACGAACTGTGACCTTTCTCACAGGAAATCGCAGATCCACTCACATAACTGAGATGATTTTCCTTAAGCTCGCAATTTCACTACAAGCCGCTGGTGTGGTATACAGTCAAAAGCCTTCCGGAAATCTAAATATGCTGAATCAACCTGAAATCCCTTGTCAATAGCACTGACGAAAGGATCACTCTTGTGATTATACCACGCACATTGACTGCAAAATTGTACGTTAGTACTGGCCGTGCTGCCATTCAAGAACAGCTTTGCAGGAGATGTTTTCAGACAGGATAATATTCCATTCCAGATTGTGTTTTCTAACAGGATACTGCTTGCCCACATAAACCTGCTGTAACCCAACATGGTCTACAAAGTATCGATATGGTGTTTTGGTGTGCCCGATCATTATATGTGTTACTATTGGAGGGCATATGTGACAACATCGGACGAGAGATCTAGCGTCATCCACAAACGCCACTAAATTGTGCCTCTACTGACTAAACAAGTGCAACAAACGTTGAATTACATCACACAAACTCACATACTCCGCCCTTACGACTTAATATATGCGCCTTTGCAAGCTTGCATTCAACAGTCTGGTGGTTACATCGTTTATTAATGTATCAGCACTTCACATTTACAGTGGCTGATATCGCGCATAGAATAACCCTTGATCTTGTAACGTTAATCACTTAAATATGTTACCTAGACAAGTGTTTTCCTAATTTGCACTCGTCTTAATTATTTTTGGCGCTGAGATTCTTTTCTGATGGTGTATTACAGTTCCCAAACTATCGCTGTCATAGGAATCGAGAAAACTAAATTAGAGAAATTACAGCGCTCAACGACGTATTTAGGTGCTCATTAAGTCAATGGGACAGGAGAAATCCTAATAAATCTGCCATGTAATTCACAGTAATTTACAGACTGTTAATGTAGATATACATGTAGATTCCTGCATATGGTGACACTTCAAGCAGTTCAGGCTTAGTTGGCTGGGTATGGATTCTCTGAACCTGGTGTTTGCTGAGTTGGGGACTGGTGAAGGGTACACGTTCTCATAACTGTAAGCCATAAAGCTATGTGCATGCTAAAGCACCGATGGAACATTGTGCGTTATAGAGAGCAGCTTAGCGGGTTGAAATGCAAGGGGGAAAAAACTCAGTTTCAGATTCTATCGAGGCTGTAATAATTCACCGCCCAGTACTCTGGACAGAGTACCAGTTAAGCCACGCCTGGATATAAAGGGACTTTCCTGAAAAATCACAGAAGACGGACAGCTATGGCTTAAATGAAATGTTGTGCTTTGTCCTTAAAGGGGTGACCCACTTAGTGACTCACTGACAGCTGAAGGCCACAGCCAACTCCCATTGTATTTCCGTGGTATTCCACCATTACACCGACGTTTGCTACCTGCCTCACCCACGACTGAGGCTACGTGATGGTTCCATTTCATGACCCCACGAAGTGTTACATATAGGTAGTTGTAAGTGTTTACGAACTACGCCTCACTAATATTATAGACAAAGGATACTAGATTTTCTCGTGCGGAACCCTACCCGCACTCATTGTACATATTTGAACATTTAAGGAAGTTACCAGTCTTTGCACCACTTTGAAATCTTATCAAGATCTGACTGAATGTTTGTGCAATATCGTTCAGACTGTGTTTCATTGTCGATAAATGCATCATGTACGAGAAGCCAGATTACTAGTAATTTTGTCTGCAAGGCATTTAATATACAGCTGAACAGCAATGTTCCCAACACGCTCCCTGGGGTGCTTCCACATCTGCCGATGACTCTTCATCCAGAATAACTTGTTGCGTACCCCCTAACAAAAGTACACCGTCAAAAATTCACTTGATAACTGTAGTATTGTAGCTTATCGATATCGCTGGACACGGTGCCTCGAAGATTCTTAAAGGAGCAGCGAGCGGCGGTTTGAACATCGCCACTAATGAAGAACGTCTAGACTACCGACCAATAAAGACCATAAGGACGATGTTATAAGCGGTGAGCACCTGGGCACCAGTCGGCTAGTACTAGATTACTTCCCTGTCGTTAGTTGGTGCCGAATGTTGTTAAGTAGCTTGTTTATGTGTCTGTATGTTGGCAGCACTATGCAGCTCTCTGCATTAAAATCACTGACAGCGCTTTGCGCCCTCTGTAAGAGACTCTGTGGCTGGTCGGACTCGCATTTGGAAGTTTATAGCCAGCAGTGATAGAAGTTAGAAGTGTATAGTCAGCAGTGATGGAGGTTAGAGGTTAATAATTAGCAGTGTTGGAGGTTTGCAGTATTAGCACGAGGGGACGGTCTAGACGTGTGTATGTCATGGAGACTTAATGTAAAACGATAATGGAATTGCTGACGATTATATAATTTTTCGAACTGGTTGTCACATGATTAAGGTAAAATCTGCTAAATACATTTTTTGCTCTGCAACAAAATCTTTCCTTTGCTAACCATGTGCCTATTAGTAGTTAGTGCCTTCAGTAGGTAAAATCTTTTATTTAGCTGGCTGTATTGGTGCTTACTGTATCGCTGTAGTTCGTGTAATGAAGATTTTTTGTGAGGTAAGTGACTTATGAAATGTATGTGTTACTGTTAGGATCTCTTCTAATGCAGGACCGTTCTTTTGTGTTAAGTAATAGTCAGATTGTGTTGCGTTTGTATATTGTGGATAATTAATGAATAGAATAAATCTGAGCTGTATTTGTCAGGGAAAATTCTGTAGATCAGAAATGAAAGGATAAAAACAAGTAAAGAGACAGTACTGGTACTTTAGTTTTTGTATTAAGCAATTTAAGTAAAAACATAGAAGTTCATCTTATCAGTTATTTCAGATGAAGTACATAAAAACTTTTATTAGGAAGTTTCAGCTGTCGACCCTTAGCCGACGATACCTCACTGGAACCTTCTGATTTTCTTGCAGTTTGAATAACTAGTGCATGATCAGAAATTAGTTATTGTTTACTGCTAGAGCGTATTTGTATATGGAGCTTTCCTTGCAGTTGTAGTTTCTTATTGTTGTACGGCATTGTAGTGAGCAAAGCAGTTGTGACATGCTTGTGGATTTGCACCAAGTATCTCGCAGTCACTTTTGCAATTAATTAGATATTTGGTATTTTCAGTGCTGTTTTAGTGTGTCAAGTTAATTTTTTGCTTTTCAAGTGGTGTTTTTTCTGTGTTAATTTTTTGCTTTTCAAGTGGTGTATTTTCTGTGTTAATTTTTTGCTTTTCAAGTGGTGTTTTTTCTGTGTTATCGTGTGAAATACTGTGAGGGTGAAAAGCGCAATACGAGACTGCAGCAAATGGAGAAATGATAGTGAAGAACAGCGTGTTGTGATTGCACTGCTTCGTAATGAATTAACAAATGTTCAACATAATAATTCGGTAACAGTTCATAGGAACATGAACCAGGCAATAAATAACGGTGCAGACAGTGAAACAATTAGTGAACAGGGAAGTATTGTCGATCGATCGGTCGGTAACTGTTCGCTTCAGGAATGCGAAGAAACAGAACAAAATCTCGCAAATACCGTAGATTCAGATTGTGCGTCATTACACTTTCCTAAATTTAGTCAAGACTCATTCTCTGGTTTTCAAAGTACGAATGTTGCCGATGCAAACGCACTGACGAAAGACAAAATGGAACATGTTTAAGTCACTCATACATAGTAATTGCAATTAATTCAGAAAGTTGATCAAATAAACCAGAAGCTTCAAATTCTAGATACAATGGTACAAAATGATGAACTAATACTGCAACGGCTCCAAAATTTAACACAGTTGAACAAACGCGTGAAGATTTAACCTCTGAGGCATCCGAAATCGAATCGAAATTTCAAAAAGCATCTAAAGATGTAAAAATACAAATTTGTTAACATTTTCAGCCTATCTTTCCGCGACATGAAGACAATTACAGAATAATAAAGCTGGCATAAAATAACTGCAGGTTATTGTACATGAAAAGTACGACACTTTGCAGGCTAAAACTGATTCTGTTGCATCTACCGACACGCTCAAGCAACTTGCAAAAATTCAGGAAAACGTTAAGGAAACAGTAGATACTATTATGACACAAAAGTCACACGGCAGTAATACATGGTATTTCGGAGATGTTGAAAGGAGTCGGCAGGGTGAACTGAACTTTCAGATGGGGCCGCCGATACGACGTAAGAATGATATATGGGCGACTCGGTGTCATGATGACTTGACTATAAACTCTTCCTTACAACTCGTAAATTCAGACCATTCAAGAATTCTAGTAATGATGTACATCCACAAGCTTTCCTCCTAATTGATAATTAAAGTACAATAAAAAAGAAAAAAAAGATTACATCACATTTCTAGTGTAAAACCGTTTATTGAGAAATAATTTGCTTTCTGACTTAGTCATTGCTATCAAATTTTTCACTTCCCGTTACTATTACGCTTTGTCACATTTCGAAACTTTTAACATGCAGCTATGTTTTGAAGTCAACTATCTATTCAAGAACCTATGGGACATATTAAGACAGTAAGTGTACGAGTTCAGTTTTATAGGGAACAGACGACACAGTCTCAGTGTGCGTACATTTTGCTTGTTAGATGCACGATTACGTCACGACTACAAAGTTCACGTTCTTGGAACATATACTGATAATGAGGTTTTACTGCAATATTTTGGTTTACTTGAAAAGACATTTTTATTTAAAGTCGACACTGTATTTGGTTTGTTTGGCAGCTACCCGATTACACTATGACACCACTTATGAGTGACGCAATTTTCATTATTGCTTCTACGCTGTATCTATTTTATGTCTGCACAGTTTTTGTACGTTCTTCTGGAAAGCAAAACATCTTCTGTTTATGACTTTTGTGGCATAGCTACAATGAGACAGCTTTTTTTCGTAACAAAACAGTACGTTACAATACGGTGCTTTCAAGTTCATGGCAATGAACGTAATAACTACGATATTTATACGCATAGCATTTTATTTTTGTATGTGATGAGGTAAGTACATCGATTTTTGGAAGACCTTTGCTTATGAACGACGATAACTACGACACTTGGTACATTTTAACCGTAAAGCAATGACAGGAATTATCTTACAACGATAAGTACAGTTAAGCGCTACATGACACGCATTTCAGTGATTACCTTTTGTACTTGAAAGATTTTTAGAAATATTTTAGAATTAGGATGATATAGAGAAGGTTTTCGGCGATACATTTCATTCTGCAGTTTAATCTGTAACATCTGAGTTATAATTACATTATCCCTCAAGGGGGTATACCTATTTTCTCTATCATGCATGTGGCAAGTGCAAGGAGCCCTAGCTAATACGCTACTTGCTTATAAAATTTTATACATCGGTATCATACTTCTCTAACACAGAATTACACAGCTATCTGATCCTTTAACAGAGAGGTACATTATCTCTCATTGGAGTGGGCCTACTTTGTGTACCATGTGTGTGGCAAAGAGCCCTAGCTAATACGGTTTTTGCTTATACAACTTTTCGCATTGGTACCATATTTCTCTAACATAGAATTACACAGATATCTGGCCATTTAACAGAGTGGAATAAACATTCTTTTTTTACTATGTCACTGACACATATCTAAGTAATTACGCAGTTGGATTACTTTGCACTTACGAAATTGTATTTTGTCTGCATTTTGGACACTGTCCACATTTACTTTTGGAACCATTGTGAAACTGCGAGAGCTTTTAGAAATGTCTACTGATGGGATTATGGTCTTTGAAGTACGTTTGAGCTAGATGACATTACTGAAACGAGCAGAAAGCATTTCTTTTTAAGGTTTTGAGATTATTGGAGGATGCTACAATGATTTTGAGATTTGATTTATGTGTTGTGATGGTATTACTATGACGACATTGTGTATTATGAAGTTGAAATAGGTTTATTATGCTCAATAATGTGATGCTGTATGAGGAACGTGATTGTGCAATGTGTTTATTAAGTAACAATAATGTGTATGGGTTAGGGACTCTGCTTTGTGGAAAAGACTGTAGAAAAACCAAGAATCGTATTTTAAGAGTTATGAGCTGTGAGTATATATGTGAATGTGAGTACCACAATGCTAAGGGAAATTTTTGGACACTGTTATTGATGAGATTTCGTTTCTAAACACTTCTCCTGTAAATTATCAACCTGAGAATTTTTTTATTGGTATCAAACTGTCATTACAGCTGAAACTGCTGTCGTAAATATTTTCGTAAAAGTGTTCTGACCTGCACATAATGCTGTGCTGCGTCCAGCTGCGCGCTAGCCGTTGCGAAATAAACTCATTGTTGTGTGTTCTTTCAACTTTACTTGTGCTGCTTTAGACACTTTGAAACTCACCGCACGCCCATAAGCGCTCGCATAGCTGCAGAAAAGATAGGCTGTTTACCTAGCTATTGACATTTCTTTGCATAATGCATCACAAACATGACACACTATTATTTGCAAAATATGATTACATTTTGGAGCTCGGTACTTCGTGCGACTTACTGAAATGCTTATAAAGTGATGAAAAATATTCTTATTTCTTCACGCCTGATTATGACAAGTATCTTTTTATAAAAGCTGAGAGAATTTTTACTGACTCATGAAATGCCATAACGATGGTAAATGATGTTTTTATGCTTTGCTTTGTACATACAGTATTTGCTTATTTTATTTGAAATCTGGTTTCTAGCTGCGTTGTAGCATTGGTTTTATAAAATAAAAGTTAATACATATGCTAATGTGAACACTTTCTGTCAACAGATCCGTTAAATAATAATTTTATGATCCACATTCCTTAAAAAAGAGCGCTTGGGAGGAAAGATCAATAATAAAGAGCACTTGAAAGGACTAGTAAGAGGAATTGCACACATATTTTTCTTTTCAAGGACTTGGTAATTTTTTAGTAGACTAAGCTGTTGTGGTGCATTACTCTAGTGTTAAAATATGACATAGAAATTAAGATGTGAATAGACATTTCCCTAATATCGCTTGCTGTCTTTACTGTAATATATTTTTCTGCTTGTGCTTTGTCATGTTTAGGTATAAGCTATTGCATTTGCTGCTGCTATTTGTCAGGCACTGTATTACTGTGTTAAGCCAGTTTTACCACTGATTTACTTTTCTTGTTTGCTGCATATTGCCTTATATTAGTTGTAGTGTTGCATGTGCTTTACTAATTTAAATATGCTGCTGCTTGCTTGGTCATGGCAGTTTCTTTCGTTCTCATTTGTGTTAATGTATCTGAGCACAATAGATTTAAGTTAGTTTAAGAGGGGCTATGCTATATAAGAAAATAAGTTGTTATGAGTTAGGAAGAAATGCATTAATAAACTATAAGGAAAAGGGTTGGCCATAAAGTATTGTATAATGAGAAACAATTATTTTGTTAGGTAGGATTTACTTGGGAACAAATAATGAGGTAAGAAAGATGTGAAAGTATAAATACAGATAGAAAGGACTTTTTTGTGCGAACAATTAAGAAGAAAGATCTGTGCGAATTAAATGAAGTTTTGGTTGGAAATGAAGCACCACAAGTACTCCAGTACTGAATGTTACACTGAAAACAAACCCTGTCCTTCCCTTTTGTGTTATTCAACTATGAGTTTATGTGTACCCTTGTGTGTTTGTGTTCTTCCTATTTCTGTGTGTTTACCTGATAAGGTAAATACTAATACTAAGCTTCGTTCACTATGATGAAGAATAGTGTTATCCTCAAATCTAACCTTTTTTTTTACTCTGGAAAGAGGTCGAGACATTATTTATTTTGTTCTGTTTTCTTTTAATGCTCATGTAGCAAGTTAATGTTTCTAAGAATATTCTCACTTTTCATTTGTTTACTTATGTCACAACTCTTGTAATACTCATGTACATGTTTATTTTCATTGTTTTTGTAAAGCATGTATTACAACAAACGTCATCTGTATTATCATGTTCTTGACTGTAATGATGTTTTCTGTACTTTTGTAGTTGTATTCTTATACTGTAAAATTGTAATAATTCTATAGACACCAGTTCTTAAAGTTAAGCAAATAGTAGGGATTCATTTTACTGCACACATTTGTCTGTTGGTCATACTATGTGTATAAATTGTCAGGGGCTATATGACTGTGTTAGTGCTTGCATGTGTGTTGATAATTCAGCAAAGGATTGGTTAACAGCACTGCTGGTTCTGAGGATATGTTAGTGAGTGCACAAGTGGTGATTCATGGACTTGCTACACTGTCATCAAGACTCTTCAATAGTGATTGTGCACCAACACAGTCGAAATGGGCTGCTGGGCCTCTCTACAAGGACTATAGTGGGTCTGCGCCTCTTTGGTGGCCCATTACCACCATAATCTCTACAAGGAATACTGTGGGTCTGCTCTGTTGTGACCTACTTCGACTGACTCTGCTGTGGGTCTCCTCTGCTGTGGCCCATTACCAATCTTCTCAACTGAAATCTTCATATCAAGAGACAGCACAGTGTTTCCGTTGCACAGGAGAACACTAGCTCAAGACTGCATGGTGATCCACTACTTATGTGTGCATTTTCTTTTACTGCTCAGCCTTTGCGCATAAAACTGTCATAGACTTCTCTTATGATGAATTATTACGACTGTCTTTAGGGACTCTCAGTACAATTTTTGCTTTATTTACCAACAGTATATTACTAATTATGTGTATCTGATCTATTTGATATTGTTAGTATAAAAAAATTTAACAAACTAGTCTTGGAAACTGCCCAAAACACTTTGTAAGATTTTTTGAGAGGAGCACGGGGGCTGTGTAAGTAGGCTGTTTAGGTTTTTGTATGTTGGCAGGGCTATGCAGCACTCTGTATTAATATCACTGACAGCACTGTGCGCCCTCTGTAAGAGACTCTGTGGCTGGTCAGACTCACAGTTGGATGTTAAACCCAGCAGTGATGGCAGCTGGAAGTCAATAGCCAGCAGTGATGGGAGTTAAAAGTGTATAGTAAGCAGTGATGGAGGTTAGAGGTTAATAATTAGCAGTGTTGGAGATTTGCAGTATTAGCACGAGCGGATGGTCTGGACATGTGTCCGTCATGGAAAGGGACTGAAAATGATAATGGAATTACTGATTATTATATGATTTTTCGAACTGGTTGTCACATGATTAAAGTAAAATCTGCTAAATACATTGTTTGCTAAGCAACAAAATCTTTCCCTTGCTAACCATATGCCTATCAGTAGTTTGAGCCATCAGTAGGTAGAATATTTCATTTAGCTGGCTGTATTGGTGCTTGCTGTATCGCTGTAATTTGTGTAATGAAGATTTTCTGTGAGGTGAGTGACTTATGAAATGTATGGGTTATTGTTGGGATCTCTTCTAATTCAGGGCCATTATTTTGTGTCAAGTAATATTCAGATTGCGTTGCGTCTGTATATTGTAGGTCATTATTGAATAGAATAAATCTTATTCGTATTTGTCAGTACAAATTCTCTAGGCCAGAAATGAAATGATAAAAAACAAGTAAAGAGACAGTTCTGGTACTTAAATTTCACTCTGCAGTTATAGAAGGTTCAGTTGCATTAAGCAATTTAAGAAAAAAAAACAAAGTTTAAGTAAGTAAAAACTTTTATTAAGAAGTTTGAACGTTACATGGAGTTGTTGAAAGTTAGTTCTACTGGCAGACATTCAGTGTGTTGTATTGTATTGTATTGAACTGGGGACCCAGAAACGACGGAGAGGTTTCGTCCCTGTTGTAGCCTTGTGGTTCACAACTCCACAACAGGATACAACAGTCCACTCACCCCACCGCCGTCCAACACCGAATCCAGTGTTATTGTGCTGTTAGGACCCAGTGGACCCTTCTGGGAACGTCTCCCACCAGAGGAGTGTACCCCAATGTTTACGTGGTAGAGTAATTATGGTGTACTCATACGTGAGGGAAGTGTTTGCGCAGCAATCGCCGACATAGTGTAACTGAGGCGGAATAAGGGAACCAGCCTGCATTCAGTGAGGCAGATAGAAAACCGCCTTAAAAACCATCCACAGACTGGCCAGTACACCGTACCGTAATACGCCGGACGGATTCGTGCCCGGAAAACAGTGCGTTACACCGCACAGCTAACCGTGCACTAAGATGCACGCCCGTGTGATGCTTTTGCTTGTAGGTGGCCGCTTCTGGCACAACTTGTCAACAGTCTAGCTCGCACAAGCTGAGTACAATATTTTTACGTAAATTTCACATTTGTCAAATAATATTGCTGTGCACATTCCTACAGCTACTCATTAGCAACGAGATCATAACGTTTGGCTCCTTAGGACATAGCTGCTGCTTACTTGCATTGTAACAGATACCCCATACGATCGTATTTTTGACAGCAAGCATAGTCAATCGTAAAATATCGCCTGTATCTGACTGCCTTGTTCTATGGCTTTCAGTATGTTACACGAGAAAAATGCGAGTAGGATTCCACACGATCGATGTGCTACAAACAAGTAAGAGCTCATCAAGAGAGAGTCGCATTTGCCTGAGTAAGTATAATACAACTTATAAGGTGCGGTAAGTTCCCTACAGTGAGACCATTAACAGTTGTTACATCTTGCAGTAAATTCAGTAATTACAATGTCAATGGCCTCATGTTGGGCCCTAAAATGTAAAACTGATGACCTGGCCCCATGCTGAGTGCCGAAAATATAATGGTTTCACATTTTAATGACATGATCCACATTAGGCTTTAAAAATGTAGTAAATTGAGTTTAATAAAACTGTGAAGGAACTGCATTACTTTTAATCATTCAAAAGTACAAGGAGAATTTGACAGGGCTTTGACACGACTAAGTGACAGAGCATGTGAGGCAAGACATTAATGACTTAGTCTCATCACATGACGGAATTGGTGACACGTAGGGATGTTGGTCGTTGGAGTGATGTCGACGGGACCTGTCGACCGCCCACTGAATTCCTCGTGGAGTTGCGGTGGCGTTCGGAAAGTATGTTGACTGGCTTGGAGGAGCTTATTCTGTGAGATACCTCTTCACGTTTGAGCTCAAAATATGTTCTATGGTTCAGAAACGAATGGATATTAAGTAAAGTTATGGCTAACGTCTGCTACCCTTAGTATGGACGGGTGTAGCGCACGGTTATCTTGTCTGAAAGATCAACATAAATTATAGTTAAAAGAGGAACTAACTCGACCGAAAATTCGGTATAGAAACTGATAGTGCATGGAGTTCTGTTCAGTTTTAACAATTTCAGCTGTTTTTCAATGCCCCTGTTTGTTTAATTCATCCTTTCACTGGTACAAGTAGAGCATACGGTTTTGAGCAATTCTACATCAAAATTGGTCTCCGCATCCGCAACCATCGTAAAGAGGGCAGCTAAAGAGAGTAGAATGATTTACGTCTTCAGTGAACTGTATAAAGAAGTAGTTCGTGTCAAGTCATTCGGGAATGAGAAAGTAACTGTAAGTGAAACTAGCAAATCAAAAACAGAAATGCGCAACCCCGTTTTCAAATGTTTCTTTTGCAAAGAAACTTTGAGGAAACTGTAGCAACAATGACTAGAACTTAGATTTATCATAAAGCTGTGAAGCGGTTCACTCGAGACAATGAGAGCTACCCAAACAAACAAGCTTTCAAATGCCATATTACTTGATAGTATGCTTCAACAATGAGCTCGATACAGTGCTAAACTGTTCTAAGGGGGATGCTTGGACGTCACTGATATTGTAAGTTTATAGTGCTTTTGTTGCCCTTGCTTATAGAGTGCGTGGAGTTTTTAAACTGCACATTGTAATTAAATAAATTAGTTTGTTCATGTAGTATCTGAGCAAGGTAAATCACCACCCATGAAATCGTGATAAAAGAGTGTCTATGACAAGGAACTTAAACGATGACCTCACTGAACTCAGTGTATTACACGTACGTAATCAAATTCGCAAGAACCAGTTTTAACCATCATTAAATCAGTAAACTAATGCCTTGGTAAAACTTGGATATTCATGTGAATGCAAATCTGGGCAAAACATTTACATTTGTGAGAGTGGTACAATGATTTCTGTAGTTCAGTGCATAGAGATAGCAAATACTACATGAAGATAAGCGTGTACATCTATTGGCGGAGTCTAAAGAATGTCGAACTTCTAACAAGTTTTCGGAATGAAGGTTTAAACAACTGAAAATGATAACGAATCATTCGCTTTTCCCTACATTTCACTTTGCTGTTACAACTGGATCTCACTATTCTCATAAAATGCAAGTGGTGGTACCAGTGGCTGCAATATCAACTACTGCCTCGGTGCCGAAAACTGCACTTTCTTTGATTCAAGGTACAACTTAAACAGATGAGCAGGCATTCCAAAGGACCTGTATGTCATGAACACCTGCTTAAAAAGTCATCGTGAAGCGAAGTATTACTGAAGAGGCTTGCTCAAGATGTAAATATCTGGAGCGCGCTTCCGACAAGAGAAACGCGGAGGTTTGTGTTTTCCGCTGCCATGTAATTTTAATTGACTTAATACCAATTCCTGTGAGTGCTGATCAGTAAGACGTTGTCTAACAAGGCACTGGTCTGCCTCCCTTATTAGTATTTAAGATGGTTAGTCGGTTAATAAAAATTATGTAGTCTTAGTGTATCAGAATGTGTATGGCTTACAACCTCTGTCTTCCTACTTTAGTCCGCATCTATATCTATATCTACATGATTACTCTGCAATTCACATTTAAGTGCTTGGCAGAGGGTTCATCGAACCACAATCAAACAATCTCCCTACCAGTCCATTCCCGAACAGCAAGCGGGGAAAACGAACACCTAACACCGAAAGAGTAGGACTTTTTTAAGCACAGTCATACACCCTACTCCCACTTCTAAATTATTTATTTGAACAGATTTTACATTTCTTAACATTAAGTTTGGCAGCGCCTAGGCATGTGTCAGCATCGCACAGACTTCAAAGAATTCCCACGCTTACTGTCCCCAAAGCACTTTCTAAGATGTTATCTTAACAGCCTGTAATTTTTGGAGAAGTTTGACTACTTGTTGTTTCCCTCTACAGTAGGAGTCCTTACGGGTTTATGGCCACTAGGCGCAATGCATCCCTTGGGCGCAGCTCGTGACTAACGGATTTTGTTGCTCTGCACATCCTAGAGATGTAATTTGTAATGTATGACTCTGGACGCTTGGTGCCACAGCGATTCTTTCTCTAAGTGCATTCCACAAAACACAGCTTGGGCTAACTTTATACCTGACTCGTTTCCTGTCAGAAGGGGAGCAAACAGAGATTCTGCGAATTGCACTGGTGTGCTAACTCCCGTGGTTTTGTGGCCCTGTAGCACGTCCGCTACTCACAGCAGACACCAATCAGCTTTCATACTACAGAGCGAGGTGGCACAGGAATTAGCACGTTCGGCCCGCATTCGGGAGGACGACTGTTCACATCCGCGACTGACATCCAGACTTAGGATTTCCTTGGTTACCCTAGATCAGACAAATGCCGGGATTGTTCCTTTGAGAGGGCACGGCCGATTTCCTTCCTCGTCCTTGACACAATAAAAGCTTGGGGTTCGTCTCCAATGACCTCGATGTCGACGGAGCGTTAAACCCAATCTTTCTTCCTGGCAGCTTTCACAGTGACTTCTGTGCTGCAGTTTTATACAGGAAACCGTAACCTAAGTGGTTGTGTGTCGGCAGTCAGTTGTACTAACTCACTTTTCATTATCTGGCTGGGATTCATTTATTCCGATGTAATTAGAGTTTCTCGCACCGGTTTTACGTAAGTTATGGAACTGTTAAAAGTAATGAAACATCATGGCAGATTAAAACTGTGTGCGTGACCGAGACTCGAACTCGGGACCTTTACCTTTCGCGGGCAAGTGCTCTACCACCTGAGCTACCGAAGCACGATGCACGAGCGGTACTCACAGCTTTACTTCTGCCAGTATCTCATCTCCTACCTTCCAAACTTTGCAGAAGCTCTCCTCGCAGTTTGGAAGGTAGGAGACGAGATACTGTCAAAAGTAAAGCTATGAGTACCGGCCGTGAGTCGTGCTTCGGTAGCTCAGATGGTAGAGCACTTGCCCCCGAAAGGCAAAGGTCCCGAGTTCGAGTCTCGGTCGGGCACACAGTTTCAATCTGCCAGGAAGTTTCATATCAGCGCACACTCCGCTGGAGAGTGAAAATCTCATTCAGTTAAAAGTAATGTTCAGTATTCCTTGTTTGTGAACGGCTTTTTCATCTTTGTTTTCTCTTGCAGCATAGCAACAACAATAGCTAGAGCTGACAAGTGGAGATAGGAGAACTGGGTAGACAAGAGAGGTTTCAGCTTCTCAACTGAGGAGTCTGTGTACATCTGTGTAACCATTCACATACTTCCGTCCTTTCTTTGTTGCTTCAAATGTGAATTTAAGCTTACCTAGCTAAAACATCTTAGGAAACTAAAGCTTAGTTCCTAAAAGAACTAGAGGTTTTAAAATGTGCCTTGAGAAACAAAATTAAATGATCACTTATTTGAAGCCCCGTTAGCACTTCCCATTGCGGCGCACAAGTTTTAAATTTGGCTCAAAGATGCCTGCAACACTCATCTGTAACGGTACAAAAGCGTGATGCACTGTCACGTCACCAACGGACTCATCGTTGCTTGAAACACCAAGGTATCGAGAGACGCGGGAAATAAGCGACATCTCAGAAGGTCAAGTAAGCTGTAACGTGGGTTAATGATGTCAGATTGACACCAAATCTCATCAAAATTCTACCCCTTGCCGCCGTCAACACGTCACACGGTGAGAATGTCGTCACAGCCCCTCTTATCAACATTGCATCCTTTCTTTCGACGTCTCACCTTGGGAGATCATTTCCGTGACATCCAGTGTTGAAATCACGCGGTTTTCTTATGGGTGTCCGAGGAGAACAGTTCACACACACGGTCGCCCAGAATCTGCAAAAAGAGGCCTCAGGGAATGGCATAAAGAGTGTTAATGAAACCATCCCATGCCCTTGGGTGTTCATTCCCACAAACTTCGTGGTTGAAAACGACAGTTCACAGTGCGATGAGGAACAGAAAGATGTTCTGTGACAACCTTTGGCAATACCACCTTCTCTAAGGACATTGTGGTGCTGCATCCCCATTGAAAATGGTCGCACTCATTTGGAGTGTTAATCTTGTGTATAGGTTGGAGCCACTAGGGACCGATCAAAACAACCTAACGAAATCTGAACGTGGTCCGAAGCAGCAAAGGGCACTTACGCTTTTCCAGCCCTCCTGTTCAAAAATGATTCAAATGGCTCTGAGCACTATGGGACTTAACTGCTGTGGTCATCAGTCCCCTTAGAACTACTTAAACCTAACTAACCTAAGGACATCACACATATCCATGCTCGAGGCAGGATTCGAACCTGCTACCCTAGTGGTCGCGCAGTTCCAGATTGTAGCGCCTAGAACCACTCGGACACCACGGCCGGCAGCCCTCCTGTTCCTGCCTTCGATTCCCGTTACGTCTCAGATTCTTCCTGGTGTCGAAAAGTCCCGTTTGGAATCTCAGCCCCTGCGAGGCGAAATGTGGAACTACACTATGTGATCAAAAGTATCCGGATATACCCAAAGACGTACGTTTTTCATATTCGATGCATAGTGTTGCCACTTACTGCCAGGTACTCCATATAAGCGACCTAGGTAGTCATTAGACATCGTGAGAGAGCAGAAAGGGGTGCTCCGCGGAACTCACGGTCTTCGAACGTGGTCAAATGATTGGGTGTCACTTGTGTCATACGTCTAGGTTTCCACACTCCTAAACATCGCTAGGTCCACTGTTTCCGATGTTATAGTAAAGTGGAAACGTGAAGGGCTTCATACAGTACAAAAGCTTACAGGCCGAACTTGCCTCTAGACTGGGAAAGACCACCGACAGTTGAAGAGGGTCGTAACGTTCAATAGACGGATATCTATCCAGATCATCACAAGGGAGTTCCAAACTGCATCAGGATCCATTACAAGTACTGTGGCAGTTAGGTGTGAGGTGAGAAAACTTAGATATCATGGTCGAGCGGCTGCTCATAAACCACACATCACACCAGTACAGGCCAAACGACGCCTCGCTTTGTGTAAGGAGCGTAAACATTGGATGATTGAATAGTGAAAAAACGTTGTGTGGAGTGACGAATCACGGTACACAATGTGACGATCCTATGGTAGGGTGCAGGTATGGCGAATGGCCGGTGAACGTCATCTGACAGAGTGTCTAGTGCCAACAGCAAAATAAGGAGGCGATGGTCTTGTGGTGTGGCCGTGTTTTCCATGGAAGGGGCTTGCACCCCTTGTTGTTTTGTGTGGCGCTTTCACAGCACAGGCCTACATTGGTGTTTTAAGCAGAGCCTTGCTTCCCATTGTTGAAGAGAAATTCGGGGATGGCGATTGCATCTTTCAATACGATCGAGCAGCTGTTCATAATGCACGGCCTGTGGCGGAGTGGTTACACGACAATAACATCCCTGTAATGGACTGGCCCGCACAGAGTCCTGACGTGAATCCTACAGAACACCTTTGGGATGTTTTGCTACGCCGCCTTCGTGCCAGGCGTCACCGACCGACATCGATGCCTCGCCTCAGAGCTGCAGTCCATGAAGAATGGGCTGCCATTCCCAAGAACATTCCAGCACCTGTTTGAACGTATGCCTGGGAGAGTGGAATCTGACATCAAGACTAAGGTTGGGCCAATAAGGTACTGAATTCCAGCATTACCGATGGAAGGCGCCATGAACTTGCAAGCCATCTTCAGTCAGGTGTCCGGATACTTTAGATCACATAGTGTACTTCAGATGAAAAGGGTCAATCATCTACTGACAAGAGCGGTTGGAGGGTCTGCTCACGTGCTGATCACATGTATCACGATCATAGACCGCTCCCTATACTGCCTTGTACACAGCAGTCGGCCAGTTAGAACAGGCCTAATACGTGAGTGCTATTTACATTTACGTTTACATTTACCTAGCTAAAACACTGTAGTGTTATTAGTTGAAAATAATTGCAAGTATTGCCTATCTAAACGAAATGAATTATGTAAAATTAAAGTGACTGGATTCAGTTGTTACTGATGAGTTGTAGCAACCGCCATCTTCTAAGTAGGCTATTTATGTTTCCTTATTGGCAACGATACGTAGCGCTCTGTATGAAAATCACTGGCTGTGCTGTGTGCAGTCTGTGGCTAGTTTGCATTGTTGTCTGCCATTGTAGTGTCGGGCAGCTGGATGTGAACAGCGCGTAGCGTTGCGCAGTTGGAGGTGAGCCGCCAGCAGTGGTGGATGTGGGGAGAGAAATGGCGGAGTTTTGAAATTTGTAAGACTGGATGTCATGAACTGCTATGTATATTATGATTTTTCAACACTATTAAGGTAAATACATTGTTTGCTCTCTATCAAAATCTTTCATTTGCTAACTATGCCTATCAGTAGTTAGTGCCTTCAGTAGTTTGAATCTTTTATATAGCTGGCAGTAGTGGCGATCGCTGTATTGCAGTAGCTTAAGTAACGAAGATTTTTGTGAGGTAAGTGATTTGTGAAAGGTATAGGTTAATGTTAGTCAGGGAAATTCTTTTGTAGGGATTTTTGAAAGTCAGATTGCGTTGCGCTAAAAATATTGTGTGTCAGTTTAAACACAGTCATGTATAATTGTTCAAAAGGGGACGTTACATATGTCGACCCTTAGCTGAGGATACCTCACTGGAATCTTCTGATTTTTTCTTGTAGTTTGTGTAATTAGGGTAGCTTTTGTTTATTGCTAGCGCATAATTGTAGAGAGAATCTCCTTTGTAGTTGCAGTCTTTCATTGTTGTACAGTAAAACAGTTGTGGCATGCATGTAGATTTGCACCAAGTATTTTGCAGCTGCGCTTGCAATTAACTAGATTTTAATTTCAGTGCTATGTTAATGTGTTTTCTTATTTTGCTCTTCAAATTGTGCTTTTCTATGTTGTCGTGTGAAATATTGTGACAATAATGGCGTTTGAAAAACGTAATACTAGGCTCCAAAGTAAACTGAGAAATGACAGTGAAGACGAAAGCAGTGTGTTAGCGCCGCCGAGTAATGTTCTAATGTTCAAACTAGTAATTTGGTAATTGTGCATAGGGAAATGGAGCGGGCGGCAAATAATGGCGTAGACAGTGAAACAATTAGTGAACAGGGAACCATTATCGATCGATCGGTCGGCAATAGCTCGCCTCAGGAATCCGAAATGACAGGACACAATCTCGCGAATACTGTAGATTCAGGTTTTGGGTCATCACCGTTTTCTCGAATAAGTCAAGACACATTTTCTGCTTGTCAAAATGTGAATGTTGCCGGTGCAAATTCACTGCCGAAAAGCACTGAGGAACGTGTTTCAGACATTAGTTCATTGTTATTACAGTTAATGCAACAATTATGACAAAGGCTACTAATGCTAGACACAACGCTTGAACAAAACCAGAAACAAATGGGAGAAAATCTTCCAAAGTTAGACACAATGGAACAAAATCTTCGGAAGTTAGACACCACGCTTGAACAAGCACGTGAAGATTTAACTACTGAGTTACATAACATTGAATCTAAATGTCAAAAAATTTGTAATGACGTAAAAATACAAATTTGTGAGCATTTTCAACCTATTTTTTCGCTGCATGAAAATGCATTACAGAATCACGAAGCAGCCATAAAAGAACTGCAAACTATTGTTCATGAAAATCATGAGACCTTACAAGCTAAAATTGACTCAGTTGCATCTACCGATTCAGTTACGCAACTTGCAAAAACTCAGGAAAACTTACAGGACACAGTAGATACTCTGAAAATTGCTTCAGAAAGACACATGGAGGAAATTAGTTCATTATCAGAGAAAGTAGTTGAACTTTCGGATCAGCTAAATAATTTATCTACGAAGCTAGATGATGATCTGAATGACACAAGACCTGTAGCCATCACTGTCATTGAAGAGTATGAACAAATTAAGAAATTCAAACAAAATCAGAATCAAATTAATACGCAACACAAAAGAGAAATCCGGGAAGCACAAGATCAGTTGGCACAAGTAATACAAAAATTACATATTTCAGAGGACACTCGCGCTCCAACGCGGGAAGAGGGACTTAGAAATTCGGAAAAGCCACAAAATAATAACACATGCCATTTCGGAAATTATGAAAGAAATTGGCAAGGTGCACCGAATTTTGAGATCGAACCGCCGACACGACGTAACAATGACCGATATGCTACTCGCCGACACGATGATTTTGACTATAAGCTGTTCATTACTACACGTAAATTCAAAACATTTAAGAATTCTGACAACGACATTCATCCACAAGCATGGCTCCATCAGTTCTCTCATTGTTTTCCTCTCAACTGGTCTTTGGAGCACAGGTTAGAATTTATGTGTGGCTACTTGGAGAATTAACGAACTGTAAGAATGCAATAGGTCATTCACGATTGCCACAGTGAAGGAGAATTTTATCATGTCTTCCTCACAGCATATTGGTCTCAAGCTACACAAGACCGAGTAAAACATAGCATCATAATGATAAACATTTCGAACAATCTGAATTTTCCAGTCTTGTGAAATATTTTGAAGACATGTTGCACAAGAATCAGTACCTGTCAAACACATACAGCCCCTCAGAACTCATCCGCATTTGCTTAATCAAACTACCAGAACATTTACGACATATTATTTTGGCAGGACGTTACAAAGATGACATTGAAGCTTTTCAGGGACTGTTACAAGAATTGGAAATCGACACTGACAATAGCGGAACGCGGAAACAGGAACACAACAATTACAGGTCACATCCGTCACAATTCCGCGATGAAGGAAATAATAACTGGACACGACAAGGCCATTCTTACAACGTAAATCGTGACCAGAACAGACACCACCCATATGACAACCAGTGGCAGAGTAATAGCTACAGAGAAAGATCGCATTTCCGTAGTAGTGAATATGACAGAGACAATCATAGAAACAGACAATTTGGCAACCAGAACTATTATTATCACGGGAGACAGAATTACTTCAGACGCAACGGTCCACAGTGCAGTGATAATTCAGGGAGAAATTCTCCACCATTTAACCGACAAGAAAGAAACTACAGGAACTACCGACATGACAACAGACGATATAATCATAACGTCAGACGTGAATTTCATCATAACTGGCGGGATTCTAATAGGGCTGGGCCCTCTCGGCAATGCGAATTTGTAGAAGTTAGGTCTCCTAATCCCAGTAACGACGTGCGCCAACAAAGAAACAGACAATGACTCGCACCGCAGGCAGCCACGTGCGCCCGCTGGCTCAGGGAAAAATAACATAGACGCTAACCTTGAGAAAAATTCCAGTATTCCTTACCGACGTATACCACATGTTATTTGCGTTAAAGTTGAAACTGCGTACTAGGAAGGGCAAAGGGTTACACCACATTTCACATGTAAAACCATTTATTGAGAGGTAATCTGCTTTTTTACTTAGTCTTTGCTATAAAATTTTTCACTTCACGTTACTAGTACTCTTTTTGAATCTTAGAAACTGTTAACATGTAGTATGTTTTAAAGTTAACTATCCAGTCAAGAACCAAGAGAACTTATTTAAACAGAAATTACGAATGCATTGTTATTGTGAACAGACGACACAGTGTTATTGTGTGTGTACATTCTTGCTTGTTAAATGTACGATTACGTAACAACTATAAGGCTTACATACTTAGAACATATACTGGTACTGCTAATGAGATTTTAATGCAATATTTTGGTTTACTTGAAAATACATTCTGGATTTAAAGTACTTTCAGTGAGATACCAGATGACACAGTGGTTAGTTTATGTAACAGCTACACGATTATATCACGACGCTACTAATGAGTGACGCAATTTATATTATTGCTTTTGCACTCTATCTGTTTTATATCTGCACTGTTTTTCTGTATTATTTTGGAAAGTAAAACATGTTTTAGCAGTAACTTTTGTGGTATAGCTACAATGAGACAGCCTTTTCCGTAGCACAACAATACGTTACAGCACAGTACTTTGTTCATCACGACAATAAGCGTAATAAGTAAGATATCTATATGCAAAGCATTTCACTTTTGTTTATCATGAGGTAAGTACATTGAATTCCACAGAACTTTGCTTACAGACGACGATAATTACGACACTTGGCGCATTTTTTTTACCCTTAAGTAATGACAGAGATTATGTTACAACAACACGCACAATTTAGCGCTACAGGACACGCATTTGAGTGATTAATTTTGTGCTTAAAACATTTATTTTTAAGATTTTTAAATTACAATGGTACAAAGGTTTTCCGTGATACATTTCATTCCATTGCTGTAATCTGTAAGACCTGAGGGTATAATTACATTAATCCTCAGGGGGTACACGCCTACTTTGTGTACCATGTGTTTGGCAAGCTCAAGGAGCCCTAGGTAGTATGGTATTTGATTATACAACTTTACACATTGGTACCATATTCCTCTAACACATAAATTATACAGCTATCTGATTATTTAACAGAGAAACAAACATTTTTTTTTACTACATCAGTGACACATGTTTACGTAATTACACAGTTGGATAACTTCACACTTATGAAATTGTATTTTGTCTGTACTTTGTGAAATGTTCATATTTTCTCGGAACCATTGTGATACTATGGGAGCTTTGAATGATGTATTTGGTATGGGATCATGATTTTTAAAGTACGTTTTAGGTAGATGGCACTATTGAAATGAGCAGAGAATTTTATTTAGGTTTTGACATTATTGCAGAAAGCTACGACGTTTTTGAGATTTGACTGAGGTGTTATGATGTTATTTTTACGACGACGATGTGTATTATGCTGTTGAGGTATGTTTATGATCAATAAGATGATGCTACTGTATATGAGGAATTTGATTATGCTACGTATTTATTATGATGAAATATTGAATAAGTGTTGACGAATACGTACATGAATAATGAGTAGTGGTTAGGGACTCTGACTTGTGAAAAAGGATGTTGGAAACCAAGAATCGTACTTTAAGAATTATGAAATGTGTGTAAATGTGTGAATGTATCACAATGCCGGCGAAAATTTTTTGGACACTGTTATATTTGTAGGATTTTGTTTCTACACATTAGTAACGCAAATTCTCAACCTGTGAAATTTTTTTATATGAGACTGCCACTGTAGCGGAAACTTCTGTCGTAAATATTTCAGTAAGAAAGGTAAGTGACCTTGACGTAATGCGTTTTGGGCGCCCATCTGAGAGATAGTCGTCTGACAAAAGAAAGCCATTAGGTGGAGAAAAAAAAAGTGGCCATTATCCTAGCTATTGACATTTCTTTGTCAAAAGCATCGCAAATACGACACTCTCAAACTTGAAAACATATGATTGCATTGTGGAGCTCTTAATTTGATATTTACTAAAATTCCTAATGAAATGATGAGAGACATTTTACATCTATTGTCTTTCTAGTTGAGAGATTGCTCATTTTGTTTAATATCTGGTTTCCAGCTGTGTTGCAGCATTGGCTTTATAAAATAAAATTAAGTGCATTTGCTAATGTGAACACTTTCTGCCAACAGATCTATTAAATAATAATTTTATGATCCATATTCTTCGAAAAAGGAGCACTTGGAATGGAAAGAACAATAAGAAGGGATTAATAACAGTAACTGCTTACATAATTTTCTTTTCAACTACTTGGTAATTTTTTTGGTATTGTAAGTTATCGTGATGCATCACTCTAGTAATAAGATGTGACATAGGTATTAGATGTGGCCATTTTTAGTGAAATATTTTTTTCTGCTTGAGCTTTGTCATGTTTAGGTATAAGTTATTTCCTTTGCTGCTGCTGTTTGCCAGGCCTAGTGCTACTGAATTTCACTTTGTATTACTCTGTTAAGCCAGTTTTACTACTGATTTATTTTTCTTGTTGCTGCACATTGGCTCACATTAGCTGTAATGCTGCATTGTCTCTGTTAATTTAGATTTACTGCTGCTTGCTTTGCCAATTTGCATTTTTTGTCATTGCTGTTTGTGTTAATTGTTTTATGCTGCTGCATTGCCTCGTCCCTTAGTTTAGCATCTGAGCTGAGTAGATTTAAGTTAGCTTAAGATGGGGTAGGCCATATAAGAGAACAATTTGTGATGAATTGGAAGAAATGCATTGAGAAGCTATAAGAAAATGGTTTGGCCAAAAAAGTATTTTGAAAGAGGATATGAACAAAAAATAAGGGTTTAGAGACAACAGGTTTAGGTAGGATTTTCTTGGAAATAAATAATGAGGTAAGCAATATGTGAAATAAATACAGAAAGCATGCTTGGATAGGATTTTTTTGGTGGAAGCAAAGGTTGAAAAAAGACAAAAGATCTATGGAATGAAGTTTTGGGTTGGACTGCAGTACCAAATGTTACACTGAAAACAAACCCTGTCCTTTCCTCCTGTGTTATTCTGCTATGTGTTTGTGTACCCTTGTTTATTTGTGTTTGCCCTGTCTTTATGTGTTTAACTGATGAGAGTTATGTTGTAGAATATTTCTAATACTATGTTATTTACTTTGTAAAGATGTTTAGACATTATTTATCTGTTCTGTTTTGTTGCTCATATGTGAAGTTGATTTATGTTAGTAGGCTGTTTATGTTTTCTTATTGGCAACGTTACGTAGCGCTCTGTATGAAAATCACTGGCTGTGCTGTGTGCAGTCAGTGGCTAGTTTGCATTGTTGTCTGCCATTGTAGTGTTGGGCAGTTGGATGTGAACAGTGCGTAGCGTTGCGCAGTTGGAGGTGAGCCGCCAGCAGTGGTGGATGTGGGGAGAGAAATGGCGGAGTTTGGAAATTTGTAAGTCTGGATGTCATGAACTGCTACGTATATTATGATTTTTCAACACTATTAAGGTAAATACATTGTTTGTTCTCTATCAAAATCTTTCATTTGCTAACTATGCCTATCAGTAGTTAGTGCCTTCAGTAGTTTGAATCTTTTATTTAGTGGCAGTAGTGGCGATCGCCGTATTGCAGTAGCTTGAGTAACGAAGATTTTTGTGAGGTAAGTGATTTGTGAAAGGTATAGGTTAATGTTAGTCAGGGCAATTCTTTTGTAGGGATTTTTGAAAGTCAGATTGCGTTGCGCTAAAAATATTGTGTGTCACTTTAGTGAATGTTTGAGTACGTTCAGTTTTGCTCAGCTGTTTGAAAAGCAAATAATGTAAGAGGTTTATCAGCACAGTAATTCAGAAAATTTTCTAAGGGGACGTTACAATCTTTTATTCCCAAAACAGTAAATTTATCACAAGGATTCGGCGAAAGGACGTAATCCTTATTCCACCTTAAGTGTTCAACCTGAAGATAAGGATAACAGAAGCAGTAGCAGGATAAAGATGCAGGATAATTCTGCTCATTTAGGCTAGTTGCCTTGCGTCACATACGTATTTACATCATAGATGTAGAAATCTTGGACGAAATAGCGGCTCGATAAAGATGGCGTATCACACGTGTAAGAATTGTACTTACTGTTAAAGTAGAGGGGGTAATTAGGAGTGTGCGTCTAGAGTGTGACTTCACAACTCCCAAGCACCCGCCTGGCAATATGTGTCCTCAGGGGATCTGAATGTCCCAGGCCGTCAGCCGGCGTAACTCACACTCTGAATTAAAAGCGCCGCCTCTGAGGGTGGCGAGTGGACGGCTATAGCTGTATGGCGGTGTGGGAGGCTGGGTTAGGTTCAGGAGGGCGGGGGGGAGGCGGAGGGGAGGCACGCTATGCTGTGCCCCGGGCGTCGCTGATGAAACCGCTCCGTGGCCGGATGAATTCGTCGCCCGCCGCGCGGCGCGGCACGGCGCTGCGCGCTGTGAATACATTTAACTGCAAATATACGCGCGTTTGGCCGGCAGCTGCTGACCAAATACGCTCCCTCGCCCCGGGCTGTGATTGCGGTGTGTCGCCGGCGAGCACACAACAACACAAACACGTCCGAGTTGTTAAAAAAATATAGCATTGAATCTGCAGATATTGCTACGCTCGCTCTGTTTCCACATTTACACAAATACGCCGGCGCTTAAAGCTATCCCTGCGATACGCGCAGTAATGTTGTTAAACCGGCTGTAACCGCGTTTGTTCGCTCGCATTTAGTGCGGATAGCGGTCCGCGTTTTAGCACACGCGCAACTTTCAGCGGCGGATTTCATAATTCTCCCACCAGATTCGACGAGCGCTTTTCTTCAGTAACGTTAAGAACTGAGGGAGCGACGATTTTATTCCTTCTGTTTTGCAGAAGCTCTTTGCGTATACTTCCGTACTTAGGTAACAGCTGGGCGCACGCTGGACTGATTCGCATTGTTATACTGTAGTTGCTGTTGGTCTATGACAGTGTCTGACGCCCTCCTAAATATTAAATTCCATTGCGCATATATACCCACATAGTCGATACTGTACGGTCAGCTTTGCAGGATCCAACCTGAAACGAATGACTGAAAATGATTTTAGCACCAATACTCGTTTAAATAGAACTGTGAATTTCCTTCAACCAGACTACATTGAATGGGCATATCTCTCGCTTTATTCCTTGCTTGAAATGTTCGAAAATGTGAAGACATTTTATGAATATACTGTTAATGAGTCACAGTGGGAATCTGTTAGCTTATACAACTTATTTGGTGTAATGGTAGGGACATGAAGCAGAACGATCACACAGCCACACTGGCGGGTAAAGTAGGTAGCAGGCTCCGGATTTTAGTAGAGTGCTGGGGAAATGTGGTCATTCTACAAAGGACGTCGCTTACAAATCACTCGTACGATCCATCATAGAATATGGCTCAAGTGTACGGAATCTGCACCAGACAGAACTAGCAGGGGATATTGAAAATGTACGTCCGCAGCTCGTGGTCGTGCGGTAGCGTTCTCGCTTCCCGCGCCCGGGTTCGATTCCCGACGGGGTCAGAGATTTTCTCTGCCTCGTGATGACTGGGTGTTGTGTGATGTCCTTAGCTTAGTTAGGTTTAAGTAGTTCTAGGGGACTGATGACCATAGATGTTAAGTCCAATAGTGCTCAGAGCCATTTGAACCATTTGAAAATGTACATAGAAGGGCAGCACGAATGGTCACAGGTTGGTCTCACCCGCGTTAGACTGTCACTGACAAGGGGAATTTGCCATCGCTACCCCCTCAGATTTGGTGGTAAGATGGACCAGAGGATAGGCCACCAAAAACTGAACACAAATCAAGCATGAAAACACGAAGAAGTTGTATTGAACTGTGAAAAAAGAGCAAAGTAGAAGCTGTGAACGGACAAGTACAAGAAGTGCACTATGTATCAACGTACAACAGTAATGGCGCGGTGGGTGAATAGTGATGCTACTGGATTGCCAAGTGGATGAGATGTGTTCAGATCTCTCTGCTGACTTTTTTTGGCTATTCGCTGTATTCAGATTTGTTTCTCTGTCATGGTGTAACGTCCGCTTGCATCAGCGAGGTGTAAGAAAGGGACTTACATAATGACAGCTGATTCTGCACAACTACTGTCTTAGCAGCCGAATGAAAGTGGCTTTCGAATGGAAATCGCAAACCGCGACAGGTCAACCGAATCCTTCATCGGTAAACATGACATTAGCGACAGTCGTGTTTCATTCTGTGTGATAGGAACCTCATATCGACGCACCTAATTTGTACACGTGGCAAGTGAGTGAGTATGTTCCCTTACCCCGATTTAAGTGTTGGTATAAATGTGAAACTTATCACTCACAAGAAAGTGATGGAAACATAATAGTTTGTCACATAAGCTGCAACAAATGAACGCAACAGTGTCACAAGCACACGGTTTCTCTGTGCTCTTTCAAAACATACGTTTTTGAAGTTCCGTTCCGTTTTGGAAGTTTCGACTCTTGAAATCCTTTACTGCAAAACAGTTCACACTCGTTTATTTTTTGTTATCATATCTCTGAGACGTATGTGTGATATCTCACCTGCTCTCATTATTCATTACATTTACTTGCGATGGTGAAGTATTCTTACCGCATGACTCATTTTCTATAACCAATGTATAGTATGACCACGGCCAAGACTACAGAAGAGATCAAACAATTCAATGAGCGGACGTCCATCCGTATGTGAAAAAAAAATAGAAATAAGAGGCGTGACAATCAAATACCAGAACCACTTGACCACGACGCCTCCGCTCTAGCAGCCTGTTCTATATTTCATTTCTTATACTTGGATCGTTCACTCTTCTATTTTGCATTTTCTTCACAGTTCAGAACACGTTCCTCCTGTTTCCATGCTTGATTTGTGTTCAGTTTTTGCCGGGATGTCTACTGGGCCACATTATCAGTAAATCTCAGGGGTGCGATGGGAAGATTCCCTTGTGAGATGTGGAAAGCACTCAACTGGCAGATGAAGGGAAACTATCCTGAGGAAGTCTACTGACAAAGTTTCAAGAATCGGCTTTAAATGATGACTCTAGGAATATACTGCAACCACCTGATATCGATCCCATAGAAACCGTGAGGATTAGTTTAATAAGATCACTTACAGAGGCATTAAAACAATCTTCTTCCCGCGTTCCATGCGTGAATGTAAAGCAAAGAAGCCGTAATAAATGATACAGATGGACGTTCCTTCTTCCACGCACTTCACAGTAGTCGCAGACTATAACTGCAGATGTACAGTCATACTCAAAAGTATCCGAACGACCTGAATTGCATTTCGCCTGATTCGCATGCAACCGGCATAACCCAGCTGTCTAGCAGGTCCTCTAATCGCTCCTTGGTACAGTCGTTTGACTATTGAAAATCGTTCCAACATGTCACCACTAGAAAACACTGCTCTGTATCGCAGTAACTCAAGATGTAAAGTAATACCACGATGCTACAAATATCAGGGAACACCTTATCACTGATAAGACTGTCCTTAAGGCTTGTAAGCTCACATTTATTACAATAAATGACATAACTGAAATGTTACCACTCTCATTATTGCGTCAGATTGGTAATGCACGTAGTAAATTCGCCGTATTCATGATTTCGTCTTCAAAGTAACATACCGTACTTATTATTTAACACAAAATGACATTAAAAATATAATTTATTCACGAGCAGTTAGTTGAGAATGTGTATGAACTTCAAATGATACGACGAACCGTCTCGTTCGGCATATGGATTCAAACCCAGGTCAGGCAGACTAAGCAAAGATTTCGTGACTGACGCAAACTAACAGTCATTCCTGATTAGGCATACAGAGAGTGATACACCTCGATTTTAGACAGTATCAGCTGGCAAATATTAACTTTAAATTACATAACGCAAACATTTTTAACGGACGCGAATTCCTACCCAGCATCTGTTGTCCCTGTTAACGAACTACGAGAGATGTTAAATATTGCTTCTTCGCGAGTAACTTACTTGAAATGCCCTGAGGCAAAGCTTTGTGTTGGACAGGGATTCCAACCCCCCTAAGCGGATCGATATCGAAGCACAACCAACTGTGACATATAGGATTTTCTCGGCAGTAGCTAGATGTTTCAACTGAATGTCGAGACAAAACATTAATTTTTTCCTTCCCAGGACTCCAACGTGGCACATATTGCTGTTATATTCTAGAGAAAACGAACGTTAAATATGGGTTTGTTGCACCAGCAGTGACATGTGAGCATGTTTCAACTAGAAATAATATGACGAAGAGTTCAGTGCTCACTGGAAATAGAGCCCTACACATATCGTTGTGGACTACACACAAAGACACGTCAGCTACCGAATTTTTCTCCACTAGCATCTCGGAATAACATGTTGAACTTACAGTGATCTCGTAAATAGTTCTGTATTCCCACTGGGAGTCAAAAACGTCAGATATCGTTAGAGTTGACAACGAATGAAAAAAACATTAAAAATCAAAATTATTATCCACCAGCAGATAGATGTTCTCATGCTAGAGCTTGATAATACAGAATGAAATTTTTAGTGCCGGGCCAGGATTCGAACCCATTCACGAGTGATATGTGGAGATGTCGAGGAATCTGCAGTTTTGAACAAACAACAAATTGTAACCGAGCTGTATTGTCACGAAGGGGTCAAATTCCGCGTTAAGGGCGGTCTGAGTTGCATTCTCAGTTCAGAATCAATTTTATCGACATACAGAAGCTCAGATAAAAGATGGAATAAGTATCCTGTGACCCTACATAGCGTTTGTTTCGTCACTAGATAAAAATAACTAGTATAAGAAAGGTTACTGGTGATAGAGTTTCTACATGTCGCCACTCCAGACTTTATTGTGGTTCAACCTAACGTCTACTTGGCAGAGAAGGAATATCATCTTTAATGTGAATTTACGACCACACAGCCGCTATATCTCCTTCACTTGGTGTAGCCAGAAGAGAATGGAATCTTTCTCTCCCTATCTAAAATCATTGTCAGAAGTGGGAATCGAACCCAGACCATAGGTATGAGGACCTATCATCAGTGCATCAGAGCACCAACTCCTCCTTTCTGTGACTCCTTTTTCTATCATAGCACCGTTGCGCCCCACTAGATGAGAATTGTGGCACACAGGCCTCCTGTAGTAAATGTTCAGTAAATTCATTTACTTGGTTGACCGAATCACCATAAACAAGATGCCTCGGCTACCCAGTGCATACATTTGACTCTATTTTGTAATCACGGAAATAAAATCACGTAACTGCTACCTACCCAGAACTGCCAACGGTGTAGGATGCAGAAATTTAAATAGGAAGTGTTCCTTTCCACTTGAGCTATTCTATTGCGCTCTCTGTTTGTAGAATACGTTGTGCAGCGCAAAAGTAAAGCTGTCACTGTTTCTCTCAGAAGTATAGACCCAGCCACTTGCATTATCTCGCAGCGCTGTGGTATGCAGAACTTCTTGTAGCTATGTGTCAGCTAGTAGCGTAGTAGTAAGTGTCGTGCACCAAAGATAAGATGTCGCGAGTTCCAAAACATTTACTGCAATTTTTTTTTTAAACACAATTCTGCTGTCTGCTGAAGTTACCAATCTAATGTAACTTTGAACATATTTCCGTTCACTTCTCAACCAAAAATAGTCGCATGTGGAAAAACGGCTAACTTCTGTGACATTTTGTTCTTTTCAGGTTTAATAAACAGCCAGGCAGCAGATGCATCTCGAAGCATTTGTATTATGTGTGGGAGAGCGCATCGTGACCAAATACGTCAGAAAAGTATTTTCTACATTAGCTGTCATGTGGTAGCGGCATTTTATTCTTCTTCAAATCTTGTTTGACAGCTTTAACTCAGAACAAGTTTTCTACATGCATGTAACCATTAAACTGCATGTACATTGTCAGACTTTTATAGATAACATCAGGGAATTCGCATATGTCGTTGATGATTAATTTCACTCTCATGTTTACTATTGTTCCAACAACGCTAAAGGAAAACTTACGAAAATTGTGCTCTGTATTATAAGAAATGGAATAAAACTACCCACGATAACCTTACGACGAAAGTACGTTTTAATAAAACTGAGTATCTGTACACAAGCATGCCTCTATCGACACGAATGAGCAAAATACTACTCACTTAGATTTTGATTGGGTCTGTGTTTAATTGGTACGCTGTGCCATATTCAAGAGGTATGAAAATGTGACATTTCATAAATATAGTTATGTATTTCTAGAGACCCAAAATTTCCTTGTCAGCAGCAGAAAGAGGCGTTACCTGTTGTGCAGCATTGTAAGTTTTTCACCAATGCACTATGAGCCGAAAGTATTTTCTTGCGATTTCCTTATTGATGGTTGATCTGACTGCTTGTAGCTCTTTCACGTAAGGGGTAAAAACGTTGAAGTCAGTGAGAAGAAACTGCGAACCCTAACAGACGCTATTTCACAGGTCAGCACAGTACCACATAGCTGGCGAAGAGGTACATGTCTTCACTTCCTCTTACGAGGCCGATAGTGGCTTGAACTCATAAACCGCTATTTAAAGGACGAGATTAGTTGCGATTTCCACCTGCAACGACTTTCCTGGGCTGAAAACTGTAAGTTCACAGCCTTTTGTTACAACCCAAGCGATAATAACTCAGATTACTCAATGGAAATGACTGGTAAAATCAAGTGAACTTTGAGGCTTAATTCCGTGCACACCAGGAAGTAACTCGTCGATCCCAGAGTTGCCAAACATACGTTGCCTTGTTGCCAAATCTCAGTTACAGTGCCAGCAGGAAGAAGACGAACCGATGTGATCCTACAGCAGGCTGGGAAGTGACCATAGCTGGTGTCTCCAAGTCGCAGCTGCTACGGCCTGGAATACGTAATGCGTCTGATTGGCATTTCTGTAACTAGGTTTAGGGACTGGAGCGTAGTTACTAATAATACTCAGAATTGACTGAAAACTAAGCATCATGAATCAGTAACTCTCATAGTTGTTTTTATATTTCTTTCACAAGTGTACTCAAAACTAAAGAACCTCATTCACAGGCGTTTTCGTGCCTCACCGATAGTCGAGCACAACAAACAAATAAAAAAAAATTAATGTGTGTGGTTGTGTGTGTGTGTGTGTGGGGGGGGGGGGGGCAGAGAGACAGAGAGAGAGAGAGAGAGAGAGAGAGAGAGAGAAATAAAAAAGAATGAGAGAGAGAGTGTGTGTATAAAAATTGTGTGTGTATAAAAATTGTTGTAAAAAAATTGAATCATGGTATGTAAAGGAATCTTTCATTTAAAATGACACGCTCCACATCATTACAAAATGTCGTATTCATGATCTATGGAATAAGAATTAATCTAATCTAATCTAATCACATCATATTGATGACTAGCCATTAAGAGTCATGAATTACCGAAATTTTTGCTAATATTAGTAACCAAATCTAAACTTGAAAATTAAAGACGAAAATTTTTGTAATGAACCGGGACCCCTATCAACATCCTTTCGTACCTGTTAGCTAACCACGAAAGATGTCTGATATACCTCCATTCTGATGTAACGAAGTGTGCATGCATTTAAAGATGAAGTGCATGGTGTGAAGTTCTGTGACGGAGATACGAACCCAACACATAATCGGATTGTTAACTAAGAAAAATCAAATGTTACGTATAGGTTTTTCTTACGAGCTGCTAGGTGTTTGAATATAAAATAAGGATACAAACTTTTATGCCTATGCGACAATCGAACTGCACACCTACCGTGCGTCCACGAATATAGCTTAAGTATCAGTTCCTTACTCACCAACAGCAAAATGTGTGCGTGTCTGACCAGAAATAACGACACCTGTTGCGATTGTTGGCAACACATGAACAGACATTAAAATGCATGTTAATTTCCGCTAGCACGCGGGTGTGCACTTGATAGGGCTTGTAATGAAATTATGAATATTTTTGTACTGGATCCTTTGGAGGAGAGCTAGAGAAGATTGCAGTCTTAGGAAAAGGAACGAATGATTGAACTATACTGTTCTGAGAGATTCAGATCCTCGAAAGAGGAGATACAATTTCGAATCACAGTCCAGCACCAAATTTTTCAACGCCTCTAGTTAAATCAAGTACAAGTAAAATAAGAGACCTGTTCCTTTAAATGTCTATCGGTTCATCAAATAAAATAAAATTTTCTAATGTAAGTAAGTTTACTGGCGACTGCATTTCTGTTTGCCATGACTTCCACTATGTCATTTCCCAACGTAAACCGGCTCTGACCAGTTGGTAATGAAGGAACGTGATGTTTAATGCGGATTATGGATTATAAGGTCATTCTCTTGATGTTACCAGAGGTAAAATAAATCTGTTTCTGCCTCTTAAAAGAAAATGCCTGAACCCACGAAATGCACCTGTGATAATTAGTTCCGACGGACCATTGTGGCCACATTTCTCAGCCCAAAGAGTGTGCTGAAACGGATGAAGTGCTTAGCTTACAAAATTAGTCACGGTGGAATAAATGCTAGTCTATTAAATGGTTAAGTAGAAGCAAGCTTCTGACGTGGAGATTATTCTGTTCTCATGTCAGCAGGATGTAAAGACTCTTCTAGGCATCATAGGCTCGAAGTAAAGCCATTTTGAATTTTCACAAATTGAGCAAATTTCTTAGTTCGAGAAAATCCACTGTGAAGTGTGAAGTATTATTTTGCTAATTCGTGTCGATAGAGGCATGCTTGTGTACAGATACTCAGTTTTATTAAAACGTACTTTCGTCGTAAGGTTATCGTGGGTAGTTTTATTCCATTTCTTATAATACAGAGCACAATTTTCGTAAGTTTTCCTTTAGCGTTGTTGGAACAATAGTAAACATGAGAGTGAAATTAATCATCAACAACATATGCGAATTCCCTGATGTTATCTATAAAAGTCTAACAATGCACATGCAGTTTATTGATTACATGCATGTAGAAAACTTGTTCTGAGTTAAAGCTGTCAAACAAGATTTGAAGAAGAATAAAATGCCACTACCACACGACAGCTAATGTAGAAAATACTTTTCTGACGTACTTGGGCACGATGCGCTCTCCCACACATAATACTAATGCTTCGAGATGCAACTGCTGCCTGGCTGTTTATTAAACCTGAAAAGAACAAAATGTCACAGAAGTTAGCCGTTTTTCCACATGCGACTATTTTTGGTTGAGAAGTGAACGGAATTATGTTCAAAGTTACATTACATTGATAACTTCAGTAGACAGAAGAACTGCGTTTTAAAAAAAAAATTGCAGTAAATGTTTTGGAACTCGCGACATCTTGTCTATGGTGCACGACACTTACCACTAAGCTACTAGCTGACACATAGCTACAATTGCTCCATAGCTGAACAACAATTCCGCCAGAACTTCTGCATACCACAGCGCTGCGAGATAATGCAAGTGGCTTTGTCTATACTTCTGAAAAAATCAGTTACAGCTTTTCTTTTGCGCTGCACAACGTATTCTACAAACAGAGAGCGCAACAGAATAGCTCAAGTGGAAAGGAACACTTCCTATTTAGATTTCTGCATCCTACACTGTTGGCAGTTCTGTGTAGGTAGCAGTTACGTGATTTTATTTCCGTGATTACAAAATAAGAGTCGAATGTGTGCACTGGGTAGCCGCGGCAGCTCGTTCTTGGTGATTCGGTCAACCAAGTAATAAATTTAATGAAGATGCTGTAATTTACTCCATGGAGCCTTTGTGTCAGAATTCTCATCCAGTGTGGCGCTACGGCGTTACGATAGAAAAATGAGTCACGAAAAGGAGGATTTGGTAGTCTGTTGAACTGATGATATGCCGGCACAGTAACTCAGCGTGTTCGGTCAGTGGGTTTAGCTACCCTTTGTAACAAAAAAAAAATTGAGTGAACGAATCAACGATCAACCTGCACAGGCGTCATCGGACGTCCGCCATGAACAAATTCAACTAACAATCTAGAACAAAATGTGATTGAAGAAATGGTAGGTTCTTATACCTATGGTCTGGGATTGATTACCATATCTGACAATGATTTCAGATAGGGAGAGAAAGATTCCATTCTCTTCTGGCTACACCAAGTGAAGAAGATATAATGGCAGTGTGGTCTGAAATTCACATTAAAGATGATATTCCTTCTCTGCCAAGTAGACGTTAGGTTGAACCACAATATAATTTTGATTTTTAATGTTTTTTCATTCGTTGTCAACACTAACGATATCTGACAAATTTGACTCCCAGTGGGACACAGATCAATTTGCGAGATCACTCTACGTTCAAGATGTTATTCCGAGCTGCTGGTGGAGAAAAATTCGGTAGCTGTATGTAGTCAAGAACGATATGTGTGGGGCTCTATTCCCAGTGAGCACTGAACTCTTCGTCATATTATTTCTAGTTCAAACATGATAACATGTCGCTGATGGTGCAACAAACCCATATTTAACGTTCGTTTTCTCTAGAATATAACGGCGATAGGTGCCACGTTGGAGTCCTGGGAAGGAAAAAATTAATGTTTTGTCTCGACATTCAGTTGAAACATCTAGCTACTGCCGAGAAAATCCGATATGTCACTGTTGGTTGTGCTTCGATATCGATCCTCTTACTGGGGCTGGAATCGCTTTCAACACAGAGCTTTGCCTCACGGTATTTCAACTAAGTTACTTGTGAAGAAGCAATGTTTAACGTCTCTCGTAGTTCATTAACAGGGACAATAGATGCTGGGTAGGAATTTGCGTCCGTTAAAAATGTTTGCGTTACGTAATTTAAAGTTGATATTTGCTAACTGATACTGTCTAAAATCAGGTATATCACTCTCTGTATGCCTAATCGGGAATGACTGTTAGTTTGCGTCAGTCACGAAATCTTTGCTTAGTCTGCCTTACCTGCATTTGAATCCATATGCAGAACTAGACGGTTCGTCGTGTCATTTGATGTTCATACATATTCTCAACTAACTGCTCGTGAATAAATTATATTTTTAATGTCATTTTGTGTTAAATAATAAGTACGGTATGTTACTTTGAAGAGGAAATCATGAATACGACGAATTTACTACGTGAATTACCTATCTGACGTAATAATGAGAGTGGTAACATTTTAGGTATGTCATTTATTGTAATAAATGTGAGCTTACAAGCCTTAAGGACAGTCTTGTCTGTGATAAGGTTTTCCCTGATATTTGTAGCATCGTGGTATTACTTTACATCTTGAGTTACTGCGATACAGAGCAGTGTTTTCTAGTGGTGACATGTTGAACGATTTTCAATAGTCAAACGACTGTACCAAGGAGCGATTAGAGGACCTGCTAGACAGCTGGTTTATGCCGGTTGCATGCGGAAACGGCGAAATGCAATTCAGGTCGTTCGGATACTTTTGAGCACGACTGTGGATGTAGTTGTAGTGCGTGGCGTTTTGTGTCCTTGTGACGCCGTCTGTTGCGATCAAAAAAATGGTTCTAATGGCTCTGAGCACTTAACATCTGAAGCAATCAGCCCCTAGAACTTAGAACTACTCAAACCTAACTAACCTAAGGATATCACAGCACACATTCATGTCCGAGGCAGGATTCGAACCTGCGACCAGAGTGGTCTAGCGGTTCCAGACTGAAGCGCCTAGAACCGTTCGGCCACCCCGGCCGGCTCTGTTGCGATCCATTAAAAGCTTGGTGGCAGCTCTTCAAGTGTAATATGAAGGAAAAGTAAGTAGATACACTTATTTGTTGGTAATGTGTTTGCAAGGGAGCACGAAAGCAAGGTTTTTAGCGGCTCTACTAAACTGTCGTGAGACGAGTGTGGATGAAAGTGATAAATTATAATATCTTAACAACAATTAAAATATAAGAATGGCCTGAAGGTAAAGACACACGCACACACGGAGATACAGGCGCGCACTTTCACTTGATTATAAAACTTACAGGAAGAAGGAGAAACACAGGATAGATTGTTCTAGGACACTGCTCCAGACAGCTGAGACTGGAATAAAAAGAAAGAGCCAGCCACTTTGCAGACATGCTAAAAATCCTCTGAGGCGACGCTGGTGACACTAGGCTTACTACAGCTGGACTTAGCAGCAGAAACACAGGTGCACAATACTGCCTCAAGAAGGCGGAATATTTTAAGGTAAGGAAGATAATGAGCATTCCGTCTGTAGGCCACAAGTGGCCCATCGGGACCATTCGACAGCCGTGTCATACTCAGGTGAGGAAGCGGATAGGAGGGGCGTGTTGTTAACACACCGCTCTCCTGGTGGTTACGATTGTTTTCTATGACCGGAGCCGCTACTATTCGGTCGAGGAGCTCCTCAATTGGCATCACGAGGCTGAGTGCAACCCGAAAAATGGCAACAGCGCAAGGTGGTCCAGTTGGTCACGTATCCAAGTGCCGGCCACGCCCGACAGCGCTTAACTTTGGTGTATCCACTGCAGCAAGGCCGTTAATGAGCGTACGAGTCACTTAAAATGCGCAAATAAAAACTTTTATTGATGGAGAATGGCAAGATATCCATTCCATCTAAACGTAAAAGGAAGATCAAGGAAGATCAAGAATGTCATGCTTTCTTCCAGCTAACGGAGCTGCACGTCGAGGCGTGAGCCAAAGCTACTCACTGGAAATACAACACACTACAGATACTTGTGAGTATGGAGCAGTAACCACGCAGGACCACGTCGTCTTAGAGTGGTCCACGAGGCAAGATGTTACAGTTCGTGATAGAAGAAACGGCTTTGGCAATATACGTGTCTATAACAATAAGCAGTGAGGAGCTTTGACACTTGCTGAGAACCAAAATATCAACTTACAAGCAGCAAAGCTTCACGGCCAAACAAAAGTGGGAACATATGAACTTGACTACATCTACATGACTACTCTGCAATTCACAATCAACTGTCTGGCAGAGGGTTTACTGAACCACTTTCAAGCTATTCCTCGGCCGTTCCATTATCGAACAGTGTGAGGGAGAAAAAAACGCTTAAATCTCCCCGTGAGAGCTGTATCCCTTATTTTATACACTGATCGTTTCTCACCACGCAATTAGGCGCCACCAAAATATTTTCACTTTCGAAGGTGGAAGTTGGTGACTGAAATTTTGCTACGAATAACGCCTTTGTTTTAAAGATTGCCAACCAACCGTGACGCTCTCTCAACCACTTCGTGATAACGCAAAACGGACTGCACTCCTTTGTATTTTTCGATGTCTCCGCCAATCCTATCTGATGTAGATCCCACACCGCGCAACAGTATTCCAGAAGAAAACACACAAGCGTTGTATAGGTGGTCTCTTTAATAGACCTGTTCCATCTTGAAAGTTTTCTGTCGGTTAATTGCAGTCTTTGGTGTCAGCTACATGTACATCGATACTCTGAAAATCAAACTTAAAATCCTGGCAGAGGGTTCATCGAACCACCTTTACAATAATTCTCTATTATTCCACACTCGAACAGCACGCGGGAGTAACGAACAACTATGTCTTTCCGTGCGAGCTCTGATTCTCCTTATTTTAGAGTGATAATCGTTTCTCCGTATGTAAGACGGTGTCAAAAAATTTTTTCGCCTTCGGAGGAGAAAGTTGGTGATTGAAATATCGTGAGAAGAATCCGCCGCAACGAAAAATGCCTTAGTTTTAGTGATGCCGGTCCCAAATCCTGTATCATGTCCGTGACCCTCTCTCCCCTGTTTCGTGATAATACGAAACGTGCTGCTCTTCTTTGAACTTTCGCGACATACACCGTTAATTATATCTGGTAAGGATCTCGGACCGTTCAGCAGTACTCGAAAAGAGGACTGAGAAGCATAGTGTAGGCAGTCTCTTTAGTAGACCTGTTTCTTTTTCTAAGTGTTCTGCCAGTAAAACACGGTTTTTTGTTTGCCTTCCTATCAACATTTTCTATGTGTTCCTTCCAATTTAAATTGTTCGTAATTGTGATCCCTAGGAATTTAATTGAATTTACGGAGTTTAGATTTGACTGATTTATCGTGTCACCGAAGATTAACGGATTCCTTTTAGCACTCATGTGAATTATCTCACACTCTTCATTATTTAGGGGTTATTTCCAATTTTCACACCATTTACATATCTCTTCTAAATAATTTGCCAATTTGTTTTGATCTTCTGGTGAGTTTACTAGGCGATAATCCACAGTACCATCTGCAAACAACCTAAGACCGCTGCTCAGATTGTCTCCTGAATAAGAAACGGCAAAGGTCCTATAACACAACCGTGGCTAACGCCAGAAATCACTTCTGTTTTACTCTATCACTTTCCGTCAATTGCTACAAACTGTAAGCTCTCTACCGCGCGACCGCTACGGTCGCAGGTTAGAATCCTGCCTCGGGCATGGACGTGTGTGATGTCCTTAGGTTAGTTAGGTTTAAGTAGTTCTAAGTTATAGGGGACTGATGACCTCAGTAGTTAAGTACCATAGTGCTCAGAGCCATCTGAACGATTTTGTAAGCCCTCTGTCGGGAAATCACGGATCCAGTCACGATTTCTTCTAATTAGTGCTGACTATGTGTCAATAGACCGTTCTCTTAGAGGTAATTCACAATATTCGAACACGATATGTTCTCCTAAATCCTGCTGCATATCGCCTTTAATGTTACGGGTCCGTGATTTAGTGGATTACTTACTACCTTTCTTGAGTATTGGTGTGGCTTGCGCTACTTTCTAGTTATTGGGCACGGATCTTTCGTCAAGGCAGCGGTTGTATATCATTGTTAACTATGGATCTATTGCATCAACATACTATCAGAGGAACCCCGTAGTTGGTATACAGCCTGGACCATAAGACTTGCTTTTATTAATTTAAGTTGCTTCACTACACCGAGGATATCTACTTCTAAATTACTCATATTGGCAGCTATTCTTGATTCGAATTCTGGAATATTTACTTCGTTTTGTTTGGTGGAGGGATTTCGGAAGACTGTGGTTAGTAACTCTGCTTCCGCAGCAGTGTCGTCGATATAAAATGGTTCAAAGGGCTCTAAGCACTATGGGACTTAACTTCTGAGGTCATCAGTCACCTGGAACTTAGAACTACTTAAACCTAACTAACCTAAGGACATCACACACATCCATGCCCGAGACAGGATTCGAACCTGCCACCGTAGCGGTAGCGCGGTTCCTGACTGTAGCGCCTAGAACCGCTCGGCCACCCCGGCCTGCGTCGTCGATATCATTTCCATTACTATCATGGTTCTGTGTTGCCGCTAGCAGACTTTACATACAACCATAATCTCTTTGGATTTTCTGCCATGTTTCGGGATAAAGTTTCGTTGTGGAAACTATTCAAAGCATCTCGCATTGATGTTCGCGCTAAATTTGCAGATACTCTAAAAGAACGCCAATCTTGGAGATTTTGCGTTCGTTTAAATTTGGCATCCCTTTTTCTTTTTTTCTGCAACAGTGTTCTGACCTGTTTTGTGTACCAAGGCGGATCAGCTCAGCCTTTTGTTAATTTATTTGATATAAATCTCTCAATGGCTGTCGAAACTACTACTTTGAATTCAAGCTACATCTGATCCGCTCTTACTTTTTAATTTCAAGGAGTGGAGATCGTCTCTCAGGAAGGTGTCAAGTGAATTTTTATCTATTTTTTTCTTTCATTTATTTTTGGAAGATTTGGTGGTTACGATATTCAGTCTCGCTCGACAACCCTGTTACCACTAATCTTTGTAACCTTTCTGATGATCGTTATTAGCTCAGGATTATTTGTTGCTAATAGGTCAAGTGTGTTTTCACAACTGTCAAGAACTAACTGCTCGAAATAATTTTCAGATAATGCATTTAGCACATTTAAGGATGACGTTTTATACGTACCTCCTAGGTAAAACATGTATTCGCCAACATATCGAGATTAAATTAATGACACCATCAACTATACTTATATGAGTCAGGTAAGTGTTTGAAATTAAACTCAAGTTTTCTTTGAACCCATCAACAGTAATATCATCTGAGTGGGGAGGTCCGTAAAAGTATCCAATTGTTATTTTATTCGCGTTGCCAAGAATGATCACTGTCCATACAGGAACTATCTGCTTCAGTTTTGCAGCAACTAACACGTCACCGCCAACCGTGTTTCGCCTGTCCTTTCGGAACACCGTTAGGTTCTGCGGAAAAATTTCGGCTGACTTTATCTCCGGCTTTAGCCAGGTTTCAGTATCTGTAACAATTTGATCATCAGTGCTTTCTATTAGTGCTTGGAGCGCTGGTACTTTCCCAACACAGTTACGACAATTAACAAGTCTTATACCGATGGTTCCTGTATCTACGTCCGTCATATGTCCGACCTGCAGTCTTTGAGAGAGAAGCTTTTTTTGTATTTCCCCAGGACCTTCTACACTGAACAACCGCCCAGTCCAATCCACACATCCCCTGCTACCCGTATAGCCGCCTCCTGAGTGCAGTGGGTTCCTGACTCTTTCAGCGGAACACGAAACCCATTGGAGGAAGTCGAGGAATATGCAGCCTACACGGTTGATGAACCGCCTGAGCCTCTGATTCAGTCCCTCTGATTCAGTCCCTCCATTCGGCTCTGTACCAAATGGCCGCAATCGGTCTTGTCGATAGTGATCTCTGCTTGCATCTCGCGAACAAGGATGCGAGCCTTTACCACCTCAGTTAGACGCCCGAGTTCAGAGAAAATCTCTCCAGATCCAGAGTGACACACATCATTGACACTTACTTGAGCAACTACCCACTGTTGGTTGCGCCTTGGGCTCTTCATGGCATCCGGAAGGACCCTTTCCACTTGTGGAATGACTCCACCCGGTATGCACGCGGAATGCACATTGTGTTTCTTCACCTCCTTGGCAGCCATGGCCCTAAGGGGCCCATAACTAACAATGGAGCTCCCGACGGCCAATAATCCCACCCTCTGTGGTTGCCCGGATCCTGCAGTTGAGAGGTTTCCTCTGAAACAGGACAAGGACAGAATCTGGCTGAGGGACAGCGTCAGTCACAGACAGCAGCACCAGGAACCTTTATGTCAAATTAAACGGGGATTCCTCACGTGTGGTGCACTGGGAAGTCTTTCTCCGCGTGCCAAGTCCTGAAGCGACTTCCAACTCGACCACGAGTGAGGAGTCAACGTCAGTGGGAGGAGTAAGTGGACTGGCGACCGGTGTGGACCGATTGAAGGACTCAAACGCGCTGGACATCCGCTCGATCGTTCAGGCCGGCCCACAACAGTGATGCCAATTCACTGCAGCTTCAAGCAGTATAACCAAAGCCATCACAGCCTGGACCTGAGAGCGAAGTGTCAACAACAACAGCTCGCATCCACACACAGCCATTATAGACCCTAGGCAGACAAACAAGGACAATCGACATGTAGTAAGGAACTCTACTGTAGACATGGAGGAAAACGCAAAACATCATCTATGTGAGCGTTCCAATTTACGTTATTCAAAGTTGTAATCCGTAAGTATTTATTTGAATTCATTGCCTTTAGATTAATTTGATTTATCCTGTAACCGGCATTCAGAAGATTACTTTTAATATCCATCTGAAGACTTCACACTTTTCGTTAATTATGGTTAATTGCACTTTTCGCGCCATAGCGATGCCTTTCATAAATCATTTTGCTATTGGTTTTAATCATCTTATGACCTTACAAGAACTGTGAACGACAGCGTCTTCTGCAAACAATCGATGAGGTCCGCCTGTATTGTTTCCTAAGTCTTTTAGAATACAGATTAGTAACAGCAGAGGGGCTGTAACACTTCCTTCAGGAACATCAGTTATCAGTTCTGCTTTAGTCGAAGACTTCCCACCTGTTACAGCGAACAGTGGCCCATCTGATAGGAAATCGCAAATCCTATCGCAAATCCTATGGCAAAACCGAGACGATACTCCATAGGCATCTTCATTAAAGCTCACTTGTGAGGAACGGTGTTAAAAGCTTCCTCGAAATCAGAAATCTAAATGAATTTACATCCTCTGTCGGGAACATTCATTACTTCAAACAAGCAAAGAGCTAATATTTTTTCACCAGAACGATATTTTCAGAATCCATGCTAACTGTTTGTCAATAGATTGTAATCGCCGTGGTACTTCATAGGTTCCAAACACTGTATATGCTTCATAATTTTGCTGAAAAGCGACATCAGGACAACAGGACACCCCACAGCAGAGTATTCGTCTATAGCCTTGCGAAGTCAGCCAAGAGATGAGAGCCGGGGTAGCACGGCAGTTCAGCCTCTGTGAATCCTGAGTTGTGCCTTAAGATCACTGTCCAGACAAATACGGAAACCCAGTTTCGTTCTGGCCAAAGGGTAGTATGCAAAATTTTAAAATTATTTCTATTCTTCTTTACGTAGATATTATATGCATTTTTAAATGTTAAACATCTTGTAAGTGAAGAAGCACAAGAAAAGGTTACAGAAGAATATGGGCTTGGTAAAAAGAATGAGAAAGGAGAAAGTCCAATTGAGTTCTGTAACACTTTTCAGGCAGTAACAGCGAATACACTGTTCAAGAATTACTAGAGGAGACGGTATACTTGGAAACGGCCGGGTGATACGGGAAGACTTAAGTTAGATTACATCATGATCAGACAGAGATTCCGAAATCAGATACTGGATTGCATGGCGTACCCAGAAGCAGACGTAGACTCAGATCACAATTAGTAGTGATGAAGAGTAGGATGAATTTTAAGACATTATTCAGGAAGAACCAATAGTCAAAGAAGTGGGATAAGAAAGTACTAAGGAATGACGAGATACGGTTGAAGTTCTCTAAGGCTGTAGATACAGCAATGAGGAATAGCTCAGTAGGCAGTACAGTTGAAGAGGAATGGACATCTCTAAAAAGGGCGATCACAGAAGTTGGGAAGGAAAACATAGGTATAAAGCAGGTAACTGCGAAGAAACGATGGATAACAGAGGAAATACTTCAACTGATCGATGAAAGGAGGAAGTATAAAAACGTTCTGGGAAAATCAGGAATAGAGAAATACAAGTCGCTAAGGTATGAAATAAATAGGAAGTGCAGGGACGCTAAGACGAAGTGGTTGCAGGAAAAATGTGGGGACATCGAAAAGGAAATGATTGTCGGAAGGACAGACTCAGCACACAGGAAAGTCAAAACAATCTCGGTGACATTGAAATCAAGGGTGATAACATTAACAGTGCAACGGGAATTCCACTGGTAAGTGCAGAGGAGAGAGCGGATAAGGGATAAATTGAAAGAATACACTGAAAGCCTCTATGAGAGGGAAGATTTGTCTGATGTGAGAGAAGAAGAAACAGGAGCCGATTTAGAAGGGATAGGGGATACAGTACGAGGATCCAAATTTAACGGAGCTTTGGAGGATTTAAGATCAAATAATGCAGTAAACATTCCATCAGAATTTCTAAAATCACTGGGTGAAGTGGCAACAAAACGACTATTCACGTTGATGTGTGGAATGTATGACTCAGGCGATATACCATCTGACATTCGGAAAAGCCTCATCCACACAACTGTGAAGACGGCAAGAGCTGACAAGTGCAAGAATTACCGCACAATCAGCTTAACAGCTCATGCACCCAAATTACTGAGAAGAATAATATACAGAAGAATAGAAAAGACAATTCACGATGCGCTAGATGACGACCAGATTGGCTTTAGGAAAGGTAAAAGCACGAGAGAGGCAATTCTGACGTTGCGGTTAATAATGAAAGCAAGACTAAAGAAACATCAAGACACGTTCATAGGATTTGTCGACCTGAAACAAGCGCTCGACAACGTAAAATGGTACAAGATGTTCGAAATTCTGAGAAAATCTATAGGGAGAGACGGGTCTTATATAATGTGTACAAGAGCGAATAATAAGAGTGGACGACGAAGAACGAAGTGCTCGTGTGAAGAAGGGTGTAAGGCAAGGATGCAGCCTTCCGCCTCTACCGTTCACTCTGTACATCGCGGAAGTAATAATGGAAATAAAAGAATGGTTTACGAGTGTAAATTAAATTCAAGGAGAAAGGATATCAATGATAGGATTCGCTGATTACATTGCTATCCTGAGTGAAACTGAAAAGGAATTACATGATCTGCTGAACGGAATGAACAATCTAATGAGTACACAGCATGCACTGAGAGTAAATCGAGGAAAGACGAAGGTAATGAGAAGTAGTAGATATGAGAGCAGCGAGAAACTTCACATCTAGTTTGATAGTCACGAAGTAGAAGAAGCTGAAAGATTTCTGCTACCTAGGCAGTAAAATAACCGATGAGGGACGGAGCAAGGAGGACATCAAAAACAGACTAGCAATGGCCAAAATGGCATTCCCAGCCAACAGAATTCCACTTATCTCAAATATCAGCCTTAATTTGAGGAAGAAAATTCAGGGAATGTACGTCTGGAGTACAGCATTGTATTGTAGTGAAACATGGACTGTGAGAAAACCGGAACATAAGAGAATCGAAGCATTTGAGATGTGGTCCCACAGAGGCAAATTGAAAATTAGGTGAACTGATAAAGTAAGGAATGAGGAGCTTCTGCGCAGAATCGGAGAGGTAAGGAATATGTGGAAAACACTGATAAGGAGAAGGGACAGAATGACAGGAAATCTGTTAAGACATGAGGGAATGACAACCATGGTACTAGAGGGAGCTGTAGAGGGCAAAAACCGTAAAGGAAGACAGAGATTGTAATACATCCAGCAAATAACTGAGGACATAGGATGCAAGTGCTACTCTGAGATGAAGAGGTTAGCACAGGAGAGGAATTCGTGGCTGGCCACATCAAACCAGTCAGAAGACTGATGACAAAAAAAACCTAACAGCTTAGCTACACTAAGTCATTTGAAATTATGTTACAGTAATGCGTTATATGCACAGATTTGAAGGTTATATCTGTTCTATCTGCCTCGTGTGCCTGATGTTCTATGTTGTTTTTTGTAGACAAGAGATCAGTAGAAAATAGCAGACAAATAATAATAATAATAATAATAATAATAGGCCTCCGGTATGTTCTGCCAGTCGTAAAAGGCGACGAAAAGAACAAACCACTAATAGGGCTAACCCCCCTTTTAGTGTGATTACTTGGTTCAGGACAGAACTAAAGAAGCCTCGGACAAGCGCCGTCATGGTCGGGGACGACACTTGAACCCTATGCCCGCCCACAATGGTAACGACACTGCTAGCCAACTGGAAAATGATTTAAATCCGAATAGAGGTGTTTTGCAGGATATGCTTCCTGCAACCACCCTAGAAGGAAAACAAAGACAGAGGATGAGATGGTCAGATGAAGTTAATCGACACCTCATGTTCTGTTTTTACCAAGCAACAAACCTAGGAACCAACACAACTGGATACAGATCACAAGTATACACAACATTTATTACCAGATACCCGGAATTAAAATTTTTAACAGAACAACGACTAGCTGATCAGATCCGTGTAATAATCAAAAATAACAGGATACCCCAGTCAGAATTAGAAAACATCAAACAACAAGTACAACAAATACTGGAACAAAATAATGTGCAATCAGAAGAAGAAGAAAACACAGTAATGGACTCAAACATCCCAGAGCAAACAAACAAAGATCAACACGCATCAATTAAACAATCAGAGGAAAACGAAATCTTAAGACAGCCACCAGAACAAGCACAAATAGAACACGAAGAGAGACACGTGTTAGATATAGAAGAGAAATTTCAGCTGACATATATAGAATACAAAGACACAAATACAGACATTATACCATTCTTGCATAGACCGCCAAATAACCCACAAGTCGAAACAACAATAAAAACAATCAACACAATCATACACAACAAAATAAATGAAAACACAACTATGGAAGAGTTACAACTACTGGTTTATATAGGAGCACTCACTACACTAAATATACACACTAGGCAGAGATCAGAACAAACCAACACACACAAGAAACCCACAAAACCAGCATGGCAACACAGGTTACAGATCAGAATAGAAAAACTGAGAAAAGACATCGGACAGCTAACACAATTTATAAGAAATGAAATATCAGACAAAAAACGAAAAAGGTTAGGTAAAGTCTCACAACAAGAAGCAATAGAGCAATTAGATGAAAAAAAGCAGAAATTGCAAGCATTGGCCAAACGACTTAGAAGATACAAAAAAAGTGAAAATAGAAGGAAACAAAACCAAACATTCAACACAAACCAAAAGAGATTTTACCAAACAATGGATAACACACACATTAAAATAGACAATCCACCAAACATAACAGACATCGAACACTTCTGGAGCAGCATATGGTCAAACCTGGTACAACATAACAGGCATGCACGGTGGATACAAGCAGAAACAGACACATACAAGATGATACCACAAATGCCTGAAGTGATAATTTTGCAACATGAAGTCACCCGAGCAATTAATTCTACACACAATTGGAAAGCCCCTGGAAATGATAATATAGCAAATTACTGGCTAAAGAAGTTCACCTCAACACATTCACATCTAACTAAATTATTTAACAGTTACATTGCAGACCCATACACATTCCCTGATACACTTGCACATGGAATAACCTATCTGAAACCTAAAGATCAAGCAGACACAGCAAACCCAGCTAAATATCGCCCCATAACATGCCTACCAACAATATACAAAATATTAACTTCAGTCATCACACAGAAATTAATGACACATACAACACAGAACAAAATTATAAATGAAGAACAAAAAGGCTGCTGCAAAGGAGCACGAGGATGTAAAGAGCAACTGATAATAGATACAGAGGTGACATATCAAGCTAAAACTAAACAAAGGTCCCTACACTACGCATACATTGATTACCAAAAAGCCTTTGATAGTGTACCCCACTCATGGTTACTACAGTTATTGGAAATATACAAAGTAGATCCTAAATTGATACAGTTTCTAAACACAGTAATGAAAAACTGGAAAACCACATTTAATATCCAAACAAATTCAGATAACATCACATCACAGCCAATACAGATTAAGTGTGGAATATACCAAGGAGACTCATTAAGTCCCTTCTGGTTCTGTCTTGCTCTGAACCCACTATCCAACATGCTAAATAATACAAATTATGGATACAATATTACTGGAACATACCCACACAAAATCACACATTTGCTATACATGGATGATCTAAAACTACTGGCAGCAACAAATCAACAACTCAACCAATTACTAAAGATAACAGAAGTATTCAGCAATGATATAAATATGGCTTTTGGAACAGACAAATGTAAGAAAAATAGCATAGTCAAGGGCAAACACACTAAACAAGAAGATTACATATTGGATAACCACAGCGACTGCATAGAAGCGATGGAAAAAACAGATGCCTATAAATACCTAGGATATAGACAAAAAATAGGAATAGATAATACAAATATTAAAGAACAACTAAAAGAAAAATATAGACAAAGACTAACAAAAATACTGAAAACAGAATTGACAGCAAGAAACAAGACAAAAGCTGTAAATACTTATGCTATACCAGTATTGACCTACTCATTTGGAGTAGTGAAATGGAGTGACACAGACCTAGAAGCACTCAATACACTTACACGATCACAATGCCACAAATATAGAATACATCACATACATTCAGCAACAGAAAGATTCAGGAAGGTGGAAGGGGATTTATAGATATAAAAAACCTACATTATGGACAGGTAGACAATTTAAGAAAATTCTTTCTAGAACGAGCAGAAACTAGCAAAATACACAAAGCAATCACTCATATAAATACATCAGCTACACCATTGCAATTTCATAACCACTTCTACAACCCTTTAGATCACATAACATCAACAGATACAAAGAAAGTAAATTGGAAAAAGAAAACACTACACGGCAAGCACCCGTATCATCTAACACAGCCACACATCGATCAAGACGCATCCAACACATGGCTAAGAAAAGGCAATATATACAGTGAGACGGAAGGATTCATGATCGCAATACAGGATCAAACAATAAACACCAGATATTACAGCAAGCATATTATTAAAGATCCCAATACCACAACAGATAAATGCAGACTTTGCAAACAACAAATAGAAACAGTAGATCACATCACAAGCGGATGTACAATACTAGCAAATACAGAATACCCCAGAAGACATGACAATGTAGCAAAAATAATACATCAACAACTTGCCATAAAACATAAACTAATAAAACAACACGTTCCCACATACAAGTATGCACCACATAATGTACTGGAGAATGATGAATACAAATTATACTGGAACAGAACGATTATAACAGATAAAACAACACCACATAACAAACCTGACATCATACTCACCAATAAAAAGAAGAAAATAACACAACTAATTGAAATATCCATACCCAACACAACAAATATACAGAAGAAAACAGGAGAAAAAATTGAAAAATACATCCAACTGGCTGAGGAAGTCAAGGACATGTGGCATCAGGATAAAGTCGACATTATCCCAATTATACTATCAACTACAGGAGTCATACCTCACAATATTCACCAGTACATCAATGCAATACAGCTACATCCAAACATATATATACAACTACAAAAATCTGTAATTATTGATACATGTTCAATTACCCCAAAGTTCCTAAATGCAATATAACATATACCATACAGTTACAAGGAAGACACGCTTGACCGAGGTCCGCATCACGTTCCATTTTTAACCAGACTTAAGTCTGAGAAAAAAAAGTCAATAATAATAATGAAGAAATGTATGATGAGATAAAAGAAATTATTCAGATAGTGAAGGGAGACGAAAATTTAATAGTCATGGGCGACTGGAATTCGGTAGTAGGAAAAGGAAGAGAAGGAAATGTAGTAGGTGAATATGGATTGGGGGTAAGAAATGAAAGAGGAAGCCGCCTGGTAAAATTTTACACAGAAGTAACACTTGGTTCAAGAATCATAAAAGAACAGGTTGTATACATGGAAAAAGCCTGGAGATATTGACAGGTTTCAGATAGATTATATAATGGTAAGACAGAGATTTAGGAACCAGGTTTTAAATTGTAAGACATTTGCAGGAGCAGATGTGGACTCTGACCACAATGTAATGATTATGAACTGTAGATTAAAACTGAAGAAACTGCAAAAAGGTAGGAGTTTAAGGAGATGGGACCTGGATAAACTGACTAAACCAGAGGTTGTACAAGCTTTCAGGGAGAGCATAAAGGAACAATTTACTAGAATGGGGGAACGAAATACTGTAGAAGACGAATGGGTAGCTTTGAGCTATGAAGCAGTGAAGGCAGCAGAGGATCAAGTAGGTAAAAAGATAAGGGCTAGTAGAAATCCTTGGGTAACAGAAGAAATATTGAATTTAATTGATGAAAGGAGGAAATATAAAAATGCAGTAAATGAAGCCGGCAAAAAGGAATACAAACGTCTCAAAAATGTGATCGACAAGAAGTGCAAAATGGCTAAGCAGGGATGACTAGCGGACAAATGCAAGGATGTAGAGGCTTATGTCACTAGTGGTAAGATAGATACTGCCTACAGGACAACTGAAGAGATCTTTGGAGAAAAGAAAACCACTTGTATGAATATAAAGAGCTCAGATGGAAACCCAGTTCTAAGCAAAGAAGGGAAAGCAGAAAGGTGGAAGGAGTATATAGAGGGTCTTTACAAGGGCGATGTACTTGAGGACAATATTTTGGAAGTGGAAGAGGATGTAGATCGAGATGAAATGGGAGATATGATACTGTGTGAAGAGTTTGACAAAGCACTGAAAGACCTAAGTCGAAACAAGGCCCCAGGAGTAGACAACATTCCATTAGAACTACCGACAGACTTGGGAGAGCCATTCCTGACAAAACTCTACCATTTGGTGAGTAAAATGTATGAGACAAGCGAAATACAAATGGTTCAAATGGCTCTGAGCACTATGGGACTTAACATCTGTGGTCATCAGTCCCCTAGAACTTAGAACTACTCAAACTTAACTAACCTAAGGACATCACACAACACCCAGTCATCACAAGGCAGAGAAAATCTCTGACCCCGCCGGGAATCGAAACCGGGAACCCGGGCGTGGGAAGCGAGACCACGACCACGAGCTGCGGACAAGCGAAATACCCTCAGACTTCAAGAAGAATATAATTTTTCCAATCCCAAAGAACGCAGATGTTTACAGATGTGAAAATTACCGAACTATTAGTTTAATAAGTCACGGCTGCAAAATACTAACGGGAAGTTTTTACAGACGAATGGAAAAACTGGTAGAAGCCGACCTCGGGGAAGATCAGTTTGGATTCCGTAGAAATGTTGGAACACGTGACGCAATACTGACCCTACGACTTAACTTAGAAAATAGATTAAGGAAAGGCAAACCTACATTTTTAGAATTTGTAAACTTAGAGAAAGCCTTTGACAATGTTGACTGGAATACTCTCTTTCAAATTATGAAGGTGGCAGGGGTAAAATACAGGGAGCGAAAGTCAATTTACAATTTGTACAGATACCAGATGGCAGTTATAAGCGTCGAGGAACATGAAAGGGAAGCAGTGGTTGCGAAGGGAGTGAGACAGGGTTGTAGCCTCCCCTGATGTTATTCAATCTGTATATTGAGCAAGCAGTAAAGGGAACAAAAGAAAAATTTGGAGAAGGAATTAAAATCCATGGAGAAAAAATAAAAACTTTGAGGTTTGCCGATGATATTTTAATTCTGTCAGAGACAGCAGAGGACCTTGAAGAGGAGCTAAACGGAATGGTCAGTGTGTTGAAAGGAGGATATAAGATGAACATCAACAAAAGCAATACGAGGATAATATAATGTAGTCGAATTAAGTCGGGTGATGCTGAGGGAATTAGATTAGGAAATGAGACACTTAAAGAAGAAAAGAAGTTTTGCCATTTGGGGAGCAAAATAACTGGTGATGGTCGAAGTAGAGAGGGTATAAAATGTATACTGGCAATGGCACGGAAAGCATTTCTGAAGAGAGGAATTTGTTAACATCGAATATAGATTTAAATGTAAGGAAGTCGTTTCTGAACGTATTTGTATGGAGTGTGGCCACGTATGGAAGTGAAACGTGGACGAGAAATAGTTTGGACAAGAAGAGAACACAAGCTTTCGAAATGTGGTGCTACAGAAGAATGCTGAAGATTAGATGAGTAGATCACATAACTTCAAAATGATTCAAATGGCTCTGAGCACTATGCGACTTAGCGTCTGAGGTCATCAGTCGCCTAGAACTTAGAACTAATTAAACCTAACTAACCTAAGGACATCACACACATCTATGCCCGAGGCAGGATTCGAACCTGCGACCGTAGCGGTCGCTCGGTTCCAGACTGTAGCGCCTAGAACCGCACGGCCACTTCGGTTGGCATCACATAACTAATGAGGAGGTATTGAATAGATTTGTTGTATATGACCTTTCCACTTAACGTCGCTCCGTACAGACACTCCCAGATATTTTATGGTGGTTACTGTTTCCAGCGATTTGTCGTCAATAGTACAGTAGCGGATTTCTTTACCTATGCAAGTGCACTAAGTTACATTTATTTACGTTGGGGGTCAACTGCCAGTCCCTGCATCATTCACCAATCCGCTGAAGGTCTGTCTTGTGGCATTACGCTGTATTTTCTTACATACAATCGTATCATTTACTAACAGCCTTAAAGTGCTTTCGACACATTCTGCTATATCATTTATATACAATGTAAACAATAACGGTGCAATCACACTTCCTTGGATCACCCCACAATTTACGTTTAGATCTGTCGATTTTGTTCCTTTAAGAGAGACGTGCTGAATTCTATCTGCCAGTTAACCTTAAATCCAGTGGCAAATATGGTCCTATACGTGGTATGCCCACATTGTTTCCTGTGAACAGCAGTAGTGTGTAGTGTCAACTGCATTCATGAAGTTCAGGAGCACAGTATCAATCTGTGAACCCATATCTGCAGTGGTGTGGATCTCATGGCGGAACAGACCGAGCTGTTTTTCGCCAGATCTCTTTTTGCGAAATTCATGTTGATATTTATGCAGGAGATTTTCTTGTCCCAAAAAGTCATGATAAATAAGCACAATACATGCTACATAATTCTACGACCATATCTTGACTAGAAGAAGGGATCGGTTGACTGGACATGTTCTGAGGCATCAAGGGATCACCAATTTGGTATTGGAGGGCAGTGTGGAGGGAAAAATCGTAGAGGGAGACCAAGAGATGAATACACTAAGCAGATTTAGAAGGATGTAGGCTGCAGTACGTACTGGGAAATGAAGCAGCTTGCACAGGATAGAGTAGCATGAAGAGCTGCATCAAACCAGTCTCTGGACTGAAGACCACAACAACAACAAAAACAACCCTACGCGTAATACCCAATCTAGAAACCTTTACTTCATTTGTCCCTTCATTAACTAAAATAGAGGGCAAATCCCCAAGTAAATTTCCTTCTACCCTCTCATATAAAATGCACTCCCACACTTTTACAGCCCTCTGATATGGCAGCGAGCAAGGTAATTGCACTTTGTGTTAGGTCTTCATGTCTGATTGGTCTGCTTTCGTCTCTCCAGATTCACACAAGCTGTGTACCTAGCAGAGTGATATATGTTTTTCTTCATTTTGAAGGAGTGAAACAATGTTCAATATAATTGACATAGTTTTCTCCGCTGTGTGAATTTGCTGCAAAACCAAGATAACCATAGTAGTTGAGAACATGTTAGTTTAGTAGACGCCTCACGCATTCCAGTACCTCATTCCAGTACCTTCAGTATTGCCAAGTCCTGTGCAGTAAAAATGGTAAATTCCGAAGATTCAGTTTGAGGATAAGATTGAACAGCCAACGGATTCCCCTTGCTCTGAGTGTACACTATTTTAGAACCATGATGCCTCACTGAAATGTTATATAATAATGATGTAAACGTTGTATGTGGTGTTTTGCCTTGAAATTAATCAAGTAAATAATTCTGTACTTCTTAATAGCCGAAGTGGAAATCCGCTCCAATATTGGTGTAAAACTTTAAAATCAGCCCCAACCATCTATGAAAGGCAGTCCACCGTTGTTGAAGCCTATAAAGTGAATCTGCCACAGTACAGCTCTATCAGAAATGGATTGCTGACGCTGCAATTTGAACTCGGCTGCCATCTGGCTCAGAGGAGGCCGTAAATCTGCGGGAGTGACGTGAAGCCTGTTAGTCAAACTCTAATGTCGTTGGTGGCAGTTTACGCTTGTCGAACCATTGTCTCTGCAATGTAGAAGATCGAGATCCCAGACGTGCTCTATGGGGTTAAAGGCGAGAGAGCGAGCGGGCCATTCCATGCGTGCTATATTGTCCCTTTCCAGGAAAACATCAACCACCCATGCTCCATGGTATCAAGCATTTTCGTCCAGCAATACGAAGTCGGGGCCACTGCAACTAGCAACTAACACACGTGAAGTCCCAATATCTCGTCAAGGTACGTGACAGCACTTAAACCTTGCCGATTTAACCGTACAGCTTCATAAAGAGGTGTTCTAGTGGTCAACATGATCGCTGCCCATAACGTTAGGGATCATCCTCGATGTCAGCCTCTTTCCACAATGGTTGGGTCCAGAAGTCAGTCCTGTCCTCTAGATCCGAATCCTTCGAGAATCACTGTCCATACCAAATCGGCACTCATCTGTGAACAGAGCACTGGCCCACTGTTCGAACGCGAAGGTGGCATGTTGATGGCTCCAGTCTGGACGTTCCCTTCTGTGAAGACACGTCAGCGGTACACAGAGAGAAAGTCTCCAACAATAAAGGACACTCTGCCGAAGCTTTCTGTACACCGTTTGCCACGATACATCACTTCCAATGGAGCTGCGAGGTCAGCTACCAGTTGCCTTGCAGTACTAAGACGGTACCGTCGTGCCCTTACAGGCAAACAACGGTTCTCTCTTTCTGATGCTACACGTTATCGGCCCCGCCCTGGTCTTCGGGTTACTTTCGATCTCTATAAACTGTAACCACATCCGAAAAACAACAGAATGATGCACATAAGCCATCTGGCTGTCCTGCTTACGTTCTTCTCATGGCCATCCACCGGAGAGAACCTGGTAGGCGTCTTCTTTGTGCCATACTGGACCGCCCGTGACCGTATACTCAACGAATGCGGATGTGGAACTACCCGCCAAACATTATCCCGTTAGATAGGTGTCCTGACCTAGTGTGCTAGTCCGTTGACCATAATGCCATCTTTATTGCAGGACAAGATCGTACGGAAGTCTATTGATAATTTGTATGATTATATCGTGAAACAGACACAGGGATATAGTGGTTTGTTGCTTTAATTTGCGTTTATCTACATCACCGGTGAAATTTCTATTATGTGAATTTTACTTGTTCCATTGTTCTCATGGCCATCCACCCATCTCTGCTCGACATCTTGTCCCTGCTTCCGTAATATGCTTGCACGTTCCGTTGCCTTCCCTGTCGGCTCTAGCACAGCTTTCTGGTTTTCATTCTCAGTAACACTAATGACGTCAACAGCAAGTTTTGGTGGCTTGCCACGGAGGCATTTTCCGCGATCAGATTCCACGGTACCTTTTCACGCACGTACCGTGAGCTAACGAAGCACGCTACTTTGCATTGGTGCGTGATCTTTCCTAGTCATGTGGACAAGATAGTTCCTGCTGTAGCTTCTTCGTTATCACTTCTGGGGATGTTCAAATTGCTAAGGGACCACACTGCTAAGGTCATCAGTCCCTAGTCTTACATACTACTTACACTAACTTAGACTAACTTACGCTAAGGACAACATAACACCCATGGCCGTGGGAGGACTCGTAACTCCGACGAGGCAGCGGCACGACTTCTGGGGATATCATCATACAGGGCGCCTAGCCGGTTCTGGTTAAGAGTAATTTAATGAAATGTTAACAGAATCTTCCCTTGGTTCTTCGTAGAACAACATTTATTTATTAATATATTGACAGTTTATTCCGACTAAAATTTCCTTTCATACATTACAAGTAACTGCGAACGAGCTACAGGCCTGGAACAGTGCTGGAGTTTTCGCAGGGCCAATGCGACAACCGGCCTGCGCCTTCCGGACAAAAGCGATTCTTTCTGGTGAAAACCGCAGACAGAATATGCATTCAGCTCTCTGCTGAATACACTGAAGGGGTGCACATGCCACCAGTCAGAAAATGGGACATCCTACAGAGGTGTCACCTGCTTGCTATTAGCTGCATCCTGGTGAGCAGAGAACAGCCACATCACTCTATTGGGATCCAGCTTCCAGGCAGAGCAGAGGCTCTTGGTTTATTTCTAGCTTCGCGACGGAGCAGACGGGTTCGTGACGTCTGACACTGTCTCTGCTCTTACCGGGCGGCTACCAGCTATTTGAGACCTGAACTACATTTGTTACTGCTCCCCATTCCCATACTTTGCAATCACCCGGACTTGCAGGTGCCTCTACAGTCCAGTCTGACAGAGCCCTCATGTACTCCGTAAGCTTAAGAATATACCATGAGTTTCTATTAATACCCTGCTTTCATTTAAAACCGGTTTTCCTCCTGGCTCTCACAACGCATTTCTCTCACACCTTGATCCCGGTCGCCCTCGTAACAGGTGGGGTCTGCACTCCTTATTTGTAGCGAAACGAAACTCAAGAGCGACTTATATTTACAGATACCTGTTTAGTTACTAGTTTATTTTTGTAATTTCTTGCGTGTTCGAGTGTTTTTGCTAGGCTAACACTTTTATTTTAATAGCAGTGTACCGTACAGTACCTCTGTTGTTATCGACCCTATTTCGTATTGACTTTTGTTTGTTTTGGTTAGTGTAGCTCAGTGTCGGATAGACCATCAATGAGAGAGCTCTTCGAATTCCTGCAGCTAACAAGCCGAGTACACCGTTAGTTTGTTACATGTTTATACGAGTTTCAAGCAGGAGTGACTTCAGTAATGGATAGGAACTGTGATTGCTGTGTACAGATGCGAGCTGAGTTGGTGACTCTTCGCACCCAGCTCCAGGCTGTGTTAGCTTCTATCACACTGCTTGGTGCTGCTGTCAAGGGGCGTAACTGTGGGGTGTCGTACGCAGGGATGCGAGGGACGTCGAACACACGTGTCTCCCGGTCGGTCTATTGTTGTGGCTGCCCCGGGTACTGCCTGCACCGACGTCGAGTGGGAGAGCATTCCAATGTCTGGTAGGCAGCGAAAGACTTACCAAGGGGCCGATCATAGGTCCTCCCCGGTTTTTTTGACGAACAGGTATCGCGCATCTGTGGCTGTCTATAAGCTAGATGCAGTCGTCCACCCTGTTCCAGAGGAAGCTTCTCAGCCGACAATGTCTGCGCATTCACAAACAGTGGGTTTGCTGGTAGTTGAGAGCAACGTTAGGCGCATAATGGGGCCCCTTAGGAACATAATTGCCAAGGAGGGGAAGGAAGCCAGTGTGCACTGCTTGTACATACCGGAGGGAGTGACTTCAGTGACCCCACAGTTATGCCCCTTGGCAGCAGCACCAAGCAGTGTGACAGAAGCTAACACAGCCTGGAGCTGGGTGCGAAGGGTCACCATCTCAGTGATGTGGAAAGGGTGCTTGCGGATGCCATGAAAAGTACAGGGTGCTGCCAACTGCAGGTGGTGGTTCATGTCAGTACCAATGATGTGTGTCGCTTTGGATCGGAGGAGATACTCCCTGGTTTTGGGCGGCTAGCGGAAGTGGTAAAGACTACCAGTCTTGCTTGCGAGATTAAGGCGGAGCTCACGATCTGCAGCATCATCGATAGAACCGACTGTGGTCCTCTGGTGCAGACCCAAGTGGAGGGTCTGAATCAGAGGATTAGGTGGTTCTGTGACCGTGTAGGCTGCAGAGTCCTTGACTTGCTCCATCGGGAGTTCGGTTTCCGTGTTCCGCTTAATAGGTCAGGAGCCCATTACATACAGGAAGCGGCTACACGGGTAGCGGGGTCTCTGGGGAAGGGACTTGGTGGTTTATTAGGTTAGAGGATCTCAGGAAACCACAGAAATGGCGTCTGTCCAAAAGGGGGCAGGTGAAACACATTATGGTAGTTGTAGAAACGATCGGTATTGTAGTTGTAAATTGTCGTAGTTGGGAAAGAATCAGACTCCAAGCCCTAATAGGAAGCACTGAAGCTGAAATAATTATAGGTATAGAAAGCTGGCTAAAGCCGGTAATAAGTTCAGCTAAATATTTTTCAAACAGTTTAACAGTGTTCAGAAATGATAAATTAAATACAGTTAGCGGTGAAGTATTTATTGCTGCCAGAAGTAGTTTAACTTGTAGTGAAATTGAAGTAGACAGTTCCTGCGAAATAGTATGGGTAGAGGTTATACTTGACAATCGGACTAAACTATTAACTGTATCGGAACCGCGTGACCGCTACGATCGCAGGTTCGAATCCTGCCTCGGGCATGGATGTGTGTGATGTCCTTAGGTTGGTTAGGTTTAAGTAGTTCTAAGTTCTAGGAGACTGATGACCACAGATGTTAAGTCTCATAGTGCTCAGAGCCATTTGAACCATTTTATTAACTGTATCGTTTTCCCCAACCCCCCGACTCAGGACATATAGTTGCTGAACAGTTCAAAGAAAACTTGAGTTCTATTTCAAATAGGTACTCCACTCATATAATTATTGTCAGTGGTGACTTCAATCTACGCTGATGTCCTGGAAAAATTATACGCTTAAAGCCGGCGGCAACCATAAAACTTCATCCGATATTGTACTGACTGCTTTCTCATAAATCAATTTTTAACAATTAATTGATGAGTCCACTCGAAGCGTAAATGGTGGCGAAAGCATACTTGATCTCTTAGCAACAAATAATCCTGGACAAACAGGGAGTATAATCATGGACAAACAGGGAGTATCATGACGAATACAGGGATTAGCGACCACAAGGCAGTTGCTGCTAGGCTGAATACCGTAACACAACCACCAAAAAATAAACGCAAAGTATATCTAGTTAAAAATGATAAAATCCTCTTAACGCCTTTTTAAGAGACAGTATTCATTCCTTCCGATCTGATCATATAAGCGTAGACAAGATGTGGAATGATTTCAAAGAGATAGTATCGACAGCAATTCAAAGATATACACCACGTAAGTAGATAAGTGATGGTGCTGATCCCCCATGGTACACAAAACGGCGGGTCAGATTGCTGTTGCAGAAGCAACGAAAAAAGCATGCCTAATTTAAAAGAACGCAAAATCCCTAAGTTTGGCAAAGTTTTGAAGAAGCTCGAAACATAGTGCGTACTTATGTGAGATAATATTTTAATAATTTCCACAACGAAATTCTGTCTTGGAATCTGGCGGAAAACCCAAAGATATTCTGGTCTTACATAAAGCACACCAGTGACAAGGCGCCATTACATTCACTGCACAATAACAACGGTGAAGTCACTGATGACAGTGTCACTAAAGCAAAGTTATTAAACATGGTTTTCCGAAACTCCTTCACCGAAGAAGACGAAGTAAATGTTCCTGAATTCCCATCAAGAACAATTGCCAAGATTAGAAATATAGAAGTAGATATCCACGGTGTAGCAAAGCAGCTTAAATCGCTTAACAAAGGCAAGGCCTCCGGTCTAGACTATATACCACTCAGGGTGCTTTCAGAGTATCAGAGTATGCTGATAAAGTACCTCCATATTTAGCAATTATATACAACCACTCGCTCACAGAAAGGTCCGTACCCAAAGACTGGAAAATGGCTCAAGTCAAACCAACACCCAAAAAGGGAAATAGAAGTAATCCGCTGAATTATAGGCCCATATCTCTAACGTCGATTTGGAGTAGTGTTTTGGACCATAGACTGTGTTGGATCATTATCAAGTACCTCGAAGAGAACGATTTATTGACATATAGTCAGCACGAATTCAGAAAATATCGTTCTGGAGAAACACAACTAGCTCTTTATATTCTGAAGTAATGAGTGCTATCGACAGGGGATGTCAAACAGATTCCATATTTTTAGATTTCCTGCAGGCTTTCGACACCGTTCTTCACAAGCGTCTTCTGATCAAACTGCGTACCTATAGAGCATCGCCTTAGTTGTAGAACTGGATTCGTGATTTCAGAAAGCTCACATTTCGTAGTAATAGATGGAAAGTCATCGAGAAAACAAGAAGTAATATCCGGAGTTCCTCAGGTAAGTGTCATAGGCCCTCTATTGTCCCTGATCTATATTAATGACATAGGAGACATTCTGAATAGGCATTGTTTGCAGAAGATGCTGTCATTTACCGTCTTGTGAAGTCATCAGATGACCAAAACGATTTGCAAAACGATTTAGATAAGGTATCTGTCTGATGCGAAAAGTGGCAAATGACGCTGAATACAGAAAAGTGTGAAGTTATTCACAAGAGTACTAAGAGAAATACACTAAATTTAAATTGCGCGATAATTCACACAAATCTGAAGGTTCTAAATTGAACTAAATACTTTGGGATTACAATTACAAACTGTCTAAATTGGAATGATCACATATAAAATATCGTGGATAGTGCAAACCAAAGACTGCGATTCATTGGCAGAACACTCAGAACGCGTAACAGTTCTACTAAAGCGAGTGCTTACACTACACTTGTCCGCCCTATTCTGGAGTATTGCTGTGCGGTGTTGGATCCGCATCTGTTGAAATAGGGGAGACAGTGTCAGAGACATGTTAAGTGAATTGGCAACCATTAAAACAAATACGTTTTTTTGTTCTGACGGGATCTTCCCATAAAATTTCAATCACCAGTTTTCTCCTCCGATTGAGAAAACATTCTGTTGGCTTCCACCTACATAGGGAGAAATGATCATCTCGATAAAATAAGAGAAATCAGGGCTCGCACAGAAAAATTTAAGTGCTCGTTTTTCCCGCGCGCCGCTCGAGAGAGGAACGGTAGAGAGACAGCTTGAAGGTGGTTCACTGAACCCTCTGCCAGGCACTTTATTGTGAACAGCAGATTAATCACGTAGATGTAGATGTGGATGTAGAAAACCAACTCGATATATCTAGCATACAAAACTGTAATGTAATCCAATTATCCGCCTGAAAATGAGAATGTAAATCCTCAAAACTCATCATGGGTGAAAATACGTTGACAGACACGAATAACTGCTTTAATATATACAAATAGTCCACTCAGTGGACCTCTAAAATTTACATACAAAGCGGCCAAGTGTCGTTCTGCCCTTTTGCAACGTAAGCAGTTACAATCATCTCTTGCCCTCTTATAAAAGACTAAGTTGTGTGTGTGTGTGTGTGTCAGAAAAACAAAATTCCATTCATCAGGTATTATACCAATGGCCTGCATCCACTGTTTTCACTACCAGTTCGTTTCTAGAATGATTTCATGTAGCTAGGTGTCATCCTGCGCCGCCCTGGGTACCCGCATGGTCCGAGGCGCCTTGTCATGGTTCGCACGGTTCCTCCCGTCGGAGGTTCGAGTCCTCCCTCGGGCATGGGCGTGTGTGTTGTCCTCAGAGTAAATTACTTTAAGTTATATTAAGTAGTGTGTAAGCGTAGAGACCGATGACCTCAGCAGTTTCATCCCATAGGAACTTACCACAAATTCCCAAAAAATCATCCTGAGCATTAAAGCGCTGAGGACAGAATTTTTTTCCGGATTGTTGTGGTTATCTGCTGAATGTCACAGCAACTCATTAGGTCCTCAAAGTAGAATGAAAGAGGAGTAATATCAACGAAAATTATTCTCCTTAGCGAATGCCGATATTGGCAAGTAGCAAGGTCTTAAGATGATGGCAATAATAAGTTGTAGGCAACTGTATTTACTTAATTGGTACTTGGAGTACTTTTCCGAGAAACTGGTTTCTTCTACAATCAGACGACCGGCGGAAGGCAGGCTGAAAATGAAATACAAGGAGAAACAGAAGACAAAGTGAGCAAGTAAATTGAGATGGCTCAGTAGAGAGCCAAATGCGTTTCCTCGCGACTCTCAGCCGAGCGAAAACATGCGCTGCCTCTCTGTGCTACTTAAGTTGGTTCGAGAAAACAAAAGTTGTTTGCAGTCGGGCGGCGTTGAAGCATGGCGGTAATTTACGGGGGAGATCGAGCTCACTGAGACGCAGCTGTGAAAAGTTGAACGACGGGACGAGGGAAGAAAAAGTAGTTCTCCGCCGGGACGGAGTTTCCTTGCGAGAGAGAATTCCTCCAGCAAGAGGCGCGGGCTGGAAGTGGTTGAGAGGTCGTAGCGCGCGCCGGAAGTGATTTCCAGTTGTTAGACACTGTCCAGGGCAGTTACGCGAGGCAATAAAGCGCCGGGGGCGGGTTCCGAGGCTGGCTGGAGAGGAGGAGAGAAGATCGGGGCTACGAGCGCCTCGGGACTCGCTCGCTGGAGAAGCGGCGCTGCGTAGCGCCTGTCTGCGACCACCCCTCATTACGCCACCACACAGAGTATTCTTCCATTTAGACGCCTCTCTTAAAGCTACTGCACACTGCCCAGAACAGGCCGTCTCCATGTTTCATTGAGCGTTACGTGCAGAGACTATACAGGGAGTCAACAAAGGAGTCACACTCAATGAGATGAGAAAAGTCATGGGATAGCGGTATGAACATATACAGATGGCGGCAGTATCGCGTAAACAGGGCATGAAAAGACACTGCGTTTCCGGAACTGTCATTTGTACTCTGGTGATTCGTGTGAAAAGGTTTCCGACGGGTCTACGGCCGCTCCACGCGAATTAACAGACTTTGAACACGGAATGGTAGTTGGAACACATGGGACTTTCCATTTCGACAATCTTTACGAAACTCATCATTCTGATATCCATAGTGTCAAAAGTGTGCCGCGAATCCCAGATTTCCGGCATTATCTCTCATCATGGACAACGCAGTGTTCAATGGTCTTCACTTAACGACCGAACGTCGCGGCATATGCTTACAGTTGTCGGTGCTAATAGACAAGCAACACGGCTTGAAATAAACGCAGAAGTTATTGTGGGACGCACGATAAACGTAGCCCTTAGGACAGTGAAGCAAAATCAGGTGTTAATAGGGTATATGGGGTACGGCAGCAGCACGAGTGCTCCAGCTGACAGCACGACATGGCCTGCAGCGCCTCTCCTTGGATTGTGACCATATCTGTTTGTCCCAAGACGACTGGAAAACAGTGGCGTCGTTCGATGAGTCACGGTTTCAATTCGTAAGAGCTGACGGTAGGGTCCCAGTGTGGCGCAGATCACACGAAGCCACGAACCCAAGGTGTCAACAAGACGATGTTGAAGCTGGTGGCGGCTCCGTAATGGTGTAGGCTATGTTTACTTGGAATGAACTGGGTGCTCTGGTCCAACTGATCACTGACTGAAAATAGTTACGTTCGGCTACTTGGAGACCATTTTCAACCGTTTATGGAATTCTTGCTCCCAAATAACAATGAAAACTTTATGGCTGACAATGCGCCATGTAACCGGACCAATATTGTTCGCGGTTGGTGTGAAGAACATTCTGGACAATTCGAGTGAATGATTTTGGCACCAGTTTCTCCCGACGTTAATCGGATCGAAAATTTATGGGACATGATCGAGAGACCAGTTTGTGCACAAAATCCGGTACCGGCTACACTTTCGTAATTATATAGTGGCAGTACCGCTTATAGTTAATGAAGGGGACTACCAACGACATATTGAGTCAATGTCACGTCGAGTTGCTGCAATACACCTGTCAAAAAGATGTCCGACTCGATATTAGGAATTTCCCAGGACTGTTTATGAATTTACATGGTGCCCACAAGGAGGTTCCATATTTCAAAATTAAATATTACGAAACCTAAGACTGACAGAAGACGGCCACAAAAGTGGCGAAAGCTATAACCATTTATACGGAACTGATATAGAAGTTTCGAGAGTACCAGTGTGCATAATTAAACTCGTCCTCTGCAAAACTGTCATCGGACTCACGTCACAGCCTTTTCGAAATGTCCACCACTAGCAGTAATACAACGCAGTGGCCCCATTCCCGAAGTATTCGTCCCGAAAGGGAAACACCTGCGATGTGGTCTTGCTCCATCTTGCACGAAGCACTCGGTACCTGATCGATCCTTGAATAACTGTGTAGCGATCAGTTGTTCCAAAAGTGCAACGAAATATTCACAAACGATAGTTACTCGCATGAGAAAAGGGCCAATACTGCCTCTGCCGCACACAGCAGCCCAAACAGTAGCTTTGAGAAAATGGATTGGTTTCTCTTCACACAAACGAGGATTTATAGAACTTGTACATCGACAGTTTTGTTTGTTGACGACTCCATTCAGGAGGTAAGTGTGCTCCGTCTGTGGATCAGATGCGGCCAAGATCAAATCCTTCACTATCACCCACAGTCAAAATGTTGTTTTTGTGGTCTTCAGTCCTGAGAATGGTTTGATGCAGCTCTTCATACTACTCTATCCTGTGCAAGCTTCTTCATCTCCCAGTACCTACTGCAACCTACATCCTTCTGAATCTGCTTAGTGTATTCATCTCTTGGTCTCCCTCTACGATTTTTACCCTGCACGCTGCCCTCCAATGCTAAATTGGTGATCCCTTCTTCTGGTAAAGTTGTGCCACAAACATCTCTTCTCCCCAATCCTATTCAATACTTCCTTATTAGTCATGTGATCTACCCATCTAATCTTCAGCATTCTTCTGTAGCACCACATTTCGAAAGCTTCTATTCTCTTCTTGTCCAAACTATTTATCGTCCATTCCATACAAATACTTTCAGGAATGACTTCCTGACACTTAAATCTATACTCGATGTTAACAAATTTCTCTTCTTCAGAAACGCTTTCCTTGCCATTGCCAGTCTACATTTTATATCCTCTCTACTTCGACCATCA